>NW_010972593.1:1934966-1939667 GCF_000737465.1 Haliaeetus leucocephalus
TCTATCGGACATAGGGGAAGCTTCTAGCAGCTTCTTACAGAAGCCACCCCTGTAGCCCCCCCTGCTACCAAAACCTTCCCACCCAAACCTGATACAGTGGCTCACATGCCGGGCTGGGGGGGGACAAGGTTGCTCCAGCTTTGCTCCCTCTTTCTGGAGGGGACGGAGGAGCCAGCAAACCTGGAGCTTTGGGGTGCCACAGGAGCTGTAGGTGCAAAAATGTGGCTGCGAGGGTGTGCCAAGGGCCTGATGGCGAGCGCAGGGGGCGGGAGGGCTCGCAGAGAGCTGCAGTCTCAGCCGAGGATGCCCGGTCCTCGCACAGCCTCCTCTGCCAGCAAAAAAAAAAAAATATCCTTCTTTTCACAGGGCAAACAGGCAAGTACGGCTGTGCCGGGCACCCTGCTCGGCTTTTAGCGTGCATCTCTGGGAGCCAAAACCCATCGAGGCATTGCAGCTTTACGAGTCATCCTCTGCCACAGGCTGTACCTGTGCATTTACTCCAGCCCCAAAATACACACACTGAAGCCACGCCACCCATGATCCATGGGTCTGTGTCCGTGTTGTGCTGTGAGGGGGCTTTTCGGTTGAGTCCTGGCAGGGTTTGGGCACTCGCAGCAGCATTACATCCCGGGTAGGGACCCGGGGATCCTCCCCAGCTTGATGAAAGGCCAAAGTTTGCGCTCAGCTTTTCTTCTGGACAACAGCCCGAAAGCTCCCTATTTTCCTGCATTCTCCTGATAATCCATTAATGCAATCACAACTGTCTAGCCGCACTGTGCCTGCTGCCAAGATGGGAAACTCAATCCCGCAGAAGACCCTTCCCTGCTGGACAGCCCTCAAACCAGCCCCGTTTCACAGGAGCCCAGCACTAAAACCACTCTGGCATGAAGCCTTTGTTCCCGCAGCCTTTTCTGCTGTCACCTGCCCCGCTCTCATCCCCACTGCAGCCAGCTCCTGTCCAGGCTCACTGCTTTCCAGGCAGAGGAGAAACCGCTCCGTGTCCTGAAGAATTGGAAATCTTAAGGAAAAACAACAAATAGCAGCACAGCCAACTCCCATTGCTTAGTCTGGAGGGAGCAAGTTGATTATCTTGGCTCCCCCCACCGCTGCAGATCCTCCCAAAAACCCTCCATGAGCTCCTCGTGCCTCTCATCTTTCTTTTCAAAGGGGATCCAACAAATCCACCCCACGGCCCTAAGTAAACTTTTCCAAGGCTTGATTACCCTCACTGTTCAGCAAAAAAAAAAAAAGTCAAATCAATTGAGTCTCATTTCTAGTTGGAGTTTTCTTTGCTTCAGCTCCCGAGTGTCGATGTTTCCGCTGCCTTTTCCTACTAAATCAAAAAGCAGCAACCCCTTCTCTGCAGATGTGTTACCTTCGCTCACAAAAACAGAACATTATGGGCTTCTCGGACTTCCCTTGCTTTTCATGGTCTCAGTTTTTCTCATAGCTCTTTTTTTTCTAACCCATTTCCAATTTTTCAAGCAGACTGAGGATTTGTTTCCAATATCCGCTGACTCATTAAAGCCTCAGCTCCTGGAGTCACGAGATGAAGGAGGAAAAGCAGAGGTTTTTTTTTTTTTTTACCCTAAATCCTCCTTGCTGCAGGGGGAAAGAGGAGACGCAAAAACTTTCAGTCCTGACGCTTCAAAGCCCAGAATGCAGAGAACCCAAAAGACATTATATTATAAGTGTGTCATAAATTTTCAGTCGATTCATGCTTCTGGGCATTGACTCAGCCACGCCGCAAGAATGGATGAGGCCACGGAGTGGCCGAGGTTTTTTTGGCAACACAAACCACTTGGAAAGACAAAGGCCTTGATGGGACATCAGAGAGAGCTTCCACCTGCCACACACTGTTTATTTTAGTGCCTTACATGGGAGCCAAGCTGCTTTGAAATCCTGGCTCCTCATGACTCACCCCGCAGGAATTAAACAATTTCCATCCAGGCTCACCGTGAAGCAGCTCCAGGGGCTGCTGAAAAGCGGCTCCTCCAGCAGCAGCCTCCGGCTCAACGCCTGGTCCTGCTCGGAGGATGGTCAGCCGGTCCCGGAGGGGATGGGGGTGGCAGAGACACCACCTGGGCAGACTTCCACCAAACTTATCGCAAGCTCCTGACATGCTTTTCGGGGAATTGGACCCCCCAAAAGAGCATCGGGGTGTCTGACACCCCTGACCAGGGTGGATGCTGCACTGAGAGCACCAGAGCCTGCAGTGGGATGGCCAATGCCCCAGGGTCAAAGCAGCCCCCAAAATGGCAAAATTGGCCCCAAAACGGGGAGCGTTGAAAGGAAAAAAGCCCCAAACTCTGATCTGAGTTGAACTGTTGGATTTTCCTGCTCGTTTGACAGTAAGTGGGTGCATAAAGGAGGGGAAGGAGGACAATGTCCCCATCTCCAGCTCTGCTCCGGGGACACAGAGTGCCACCACCTCAGTGCAGACATCCCCTTGGCTGGGGACACGGGGCAGCGGCACCCACGTCCTTGCCGGCAGCTCTCTCACCCCGGCACAGCCTGATGCTTTGAATGCCAAAAGCGACGATGGCCGTGGTGCATCCCACAGGCCCACAGCGTTGGCTCATCCCTGCGCCGCCTTCCTCCCCTCCCCAGCTCTCTCCGCTCTCCCATAAGCAAAACCAGAGCCGAGCGCGGGACAGATGGTTCTGCTTTGCCTAAGTGAAAACCAGCCCAACGCGAGAAACTCCAAAGCTCTTCCCGCAGCCCCAGCTTCCCCCAGTCCCGTTCCCCCCCCAAAAAAAAGAGCCGACCAAAAACAAGCCAGACCCTCATCCCTGGGCTCCCTGCTGCAGCCCAGCTCCTCTAGGAAAACCTTTTGGGGCGACCGCCAAAGCTCCTCCTGGCTGCAGCCGCTCGGCTCTGGTGAGGAAACGGCAGCAGCGGAGCTGGTCCCGGACCCACAGGATGGCGGAGGGGGAGAAGGGGCCACGGCTGGGCGGGGGGAGCATCAGCGTTCCCGGCAGCATGGGGAGCCCCTTGGCTGAACACGCCAACCATCGGCAAGCTGCACCGTTCCCACGCTGACATGACATTTACATTCAGGCTGAATTACGGCGGGTTTGGTTTACATCCCTCCACGCAGCTGGGTAAAAAAAAAAAACCAACAAAAAACCCCACAACCCCATCATCACAATAAAAATAATAAGAAAAATAAGTCCTCACCAAGCCCATGCGACACAGCTGAAGGATTTGCTAGGGGCATGTGCGCCCTGTGGTGCTGCAGGCGATGCCAGTGGATGATGGCCACGCTGTGCTCCAGGTCGTGGCCGGAGAAGGAAGATTTCACAGCTTTGCCACAGCTGGGATGCTGCGTCTCAACGTGAGCAGTAAGGTTGGGGCACAGCTTTCTAGCCCTGCTGAGCTCAGCCAGGGTAGTTGCCATCAGACAGAGCAGCCCTGCTCTTGGCCCCATCTATATTCCCACCATTTCCCTCATTTCGGATTTCAGGGAGCCAAACCAGCTCAAAGGCAGCCAGGCTGACCACCGGAGATGGCACCAGGAGGTGGCAGGAATTTCAGGTACATTAACTCATCCGAGCCATACATGCATCCCGCATCCCTTGGCACCTCCGGTGATATGCCTCACCGAAGGGCATCATCTTCTCCCCACGGGCTGTAGAGCTGGGAACGAGCAGGCACAGGACCCCCTGCAGACCCCACGGCATGGCCAGAGCCCCACACCAAGGAGGAGATGCCCTGTCCGTGTCCCTGAGCTGGGGGAGCCAACGGCACCGATGGGAACTGAGCAAATGCTGCCAGCGAGGGGGTTTGGCAGCTCTTCCAGGAGGGGATGGAGCACAGGGGAAAAAAATCCCAATTTGTTCCACGGCCAAGAGGCACCTTGAAGAGCTGTCCCTGCATGGCAGGGGACAGCATCCTGCTGCCCCAAGCCACACTGGCTTGGATGGGCAGGAGAAGCCAAACTCACCGGGACAGAAGACCCAGTGCCAGTGCCCTGTGCAGTGCCTGGCACTGCTCCGGTGCCCCCAGCCCAGAAACCCCAGGGCCACGACCCACTCATCTCCCCTCCCCACCTCCCGGAGCACAGCCAGCCCCACTCAGACCCATTTTGGGGCTCGACTCCTCCAAGGAGTCCTCGCGAGCCAGATGCCGGGATGATGCCGACCAGTCTCACCATCTCCCGTCCCTCCTGTGGGATTTCTGCTCTCATCGTCCGGCGTGCGCCCCGACACGGCGTGGGGCTGCGGGGAGGCAGGTGGCCCCGCGGGACACATCCACGCCGTGGGAGGCAGCGCAAGCCCCTTTGATTCCTTCCCTGGAGGTCCCACGCGAGCTTTCATGTCATTAATTAACAGGGGATACAGCAGGTGCGTGGCGGGGAGGAATCCCGCTGCAGACGCAGACCCGAGGGCAGCAGCATGGTGATTTCTGCCACGGTGTCCCGCTGGGTCCCCTCGTTGGGACCGGTTTAGCCCTGGCTGGGCTTAGCTGATCCCTGCGTGGGCAAATAAAGATGCTGCTTTCTCTCCAGCCTTGGCTGCCCTCATCTCCCACCCTGCCGCTCCCGTCCTTGCCGCTCTCTCTGTCGCTCACCGGGGCACGACGGAGGCAGAAACGCAGCTGCAATATAAATCAGCATTAAAAAAAAAAAAAAAAAATATCCTTCTTTTCACAGGGCAAACAGGCAAGTACGGCTGTGCCGGGCACCCTGCTCGGCTTTTA
>NW_010972593.1:1940363-1941082 GCF_000737465.1 Haliaeetus leucocephalus
AAAACCCTCCATGAGCTCCTCGTGCCTCTCATCTTTCTTTTCAAAGGGGATCCAACAAATCCACCCCACGGCCCTAAGTAAACTTTTCCAAGGCTTGATTACCCTCACTGTTCAGCAAAAAAAAAAAAGTCAAATCAATTGAGTCTCATTTCTAGTTGGAGTTTTCTTTGCTTCAGCTCCCGAGTGTCGATGTTTCCGCTGCCTTTTCCTACTAAATCAAAAAGCAGCAACCCCTTCTCTGCAGATGTGTTACCTTCGCTCACAAAAACAGAACATTATGGGCTTCTCGGACTTCCCTTGCTTTTCATGGTCTCAGTTTTTCTCATAGCTCTTTTTTTTCTAACCCATTTCCAATTTTTCAAGCAGACTGAGGATTTGTTTCCAATATCCGCTGACTCATTAAAGCCTCAGCTCCTGGAGTCACGAGATGAAGGAGGAAAAGCAGAGGTTTTTTTTTTTTTTTACCCTAAATCCTCCTTGCTGCAGGGGGAAAGAGGAGACGCAAAAACTTTCAGTCCTGACGCTTCAAAGCCCAGAATGCAGAGAACCCAAAAGACATTATATTATAAGTGTGTCATAAATTTTCAGTCGATTCATGCTTCTGGGCATTGACTCAGCCATGCCGCAAGAATGGATGAGGCCACGGAGTGGCCGAGGTTTTTTTGGCAACACAAACCACTTGGAAAGACAAAGGCCTTGATGGGACATCAGAGAGAGCT
>NW_010972593.1:1941144-1941700 GCF_000737465.1 Haliaeetus leucocephalus
TGGCTCCTCATGACTCACCCCGCAGGAATTAAACAATTTCCATCCAGGCTCACCGTGAAGCAGCTCCAGGGGCTGCTGAAAAGCGGCTCCTCCAGCAGCAGCCTCCGGCTCAACGCCTGGTCCTGCCCGGAGGATGGTCAGCCGGTCCCGGAGGGGATGGGGGTGGCAGAGACACCACCTGGGCAGACTTCCACCAAACTTATCGCAAGCTCCTGACATGCTTTTCGGGGAATTGGACCCCCCAAAAGAGCATCGGGGTGTCTGACACCCCTGACCAGGGTGGATGCTGCACTGAGAGCACCAGAGCCTGCAGTGGGATGGCCAATGCCCCAGGGTCAAAGCAGCCCCCAAAATGGCAAAATTGGCCCCAAAACGGGGAGCGTTGAAAGGAAAAAAGCCCCAAACTCTGATCTGAGTTGAACTGTTGGATTTTCCTGCTCGTTTGACAGTAAGTGGGTGCATAAAGGAGGGGAAGGAGGACAATGTCCCCATCTCCAGCTCTGCTCCGGGGACACAGAGTGCCACCACCTCAGTGCAGACATCCCCTTGGCTGGGG
>NW_010972593.1:1941710-1941944 GCF_000737465.1 Haliaeetus leucocephalus
GGCACAGCCTGATGCTTTGAATGCCAAAAGCGACGATGGCCGTGGTGCATCCCACAGGCCCACAGCGTTGGCTCATCCCTGCGCCGCCTTCCTCCCCTCCCCAGCTCTCCCCGCTCCCCCATAAGCAAAACCAGAGCCGAGCGCGGGACAGATGGTTCTGCTTTGCCTAAGTGAAAACCAGCCCAACGCGAGAAACTCCAAAGCTCTTCCCGCAGCCCCAGCTTCCCCCAGTCC
>NW_010972593.1:1944085-1951894 GCF_000737465.1 Haliaeetus leucocephalus
AGAAACGCAGCTGCAATATAAATCAGCATTAAAAAAAAAAAAAAAGCGGTTTAAATGCAGCACGACTCACTGCAGTGTTCACCCTGCCCGGCCAGCACAGGGACACCCGGGTGGTGCCTGCACAGAGGTCTGGGGGCACCCGGCCAAGACCTCCACCCCCAACATCCCTCATATGCCAGTTCTGCAAAAAAAATCATTGAAAACATCACATTTTGGGGATCTCTGTTCTTCTTCCTAGCTACAGCATTTATAAATCCTAGCTGGTTGGACATGGGCGGTGTGGTCCCCAGCTCATGGGTTCCAGCACGTGCTGGTCCCCAGCCCGGCGGCTGCATGTCCCTACTGACCCTGACAAGGTGTAACTGCTTCATCAAGGTCAGCAAGGCTACAGCAACCCAAAAACCTTTATAAGCTGATTCAGTCAGGTCTAAGCAGCAGCAAGAGCCACCCTTTATGATAAGAGATGAGTAATTAGAGACAAAATTATGATAAATGCTTCAGGATGGTATTGCTTGGCACGTCAGCTGGAGCAGAGAGTGTCGCTTGTGGCATGACGTGAAATAACGCTGTAACAGGAAACAAGGTGGGAATAAAAACTGCAAAAAAACCCCATTGACGCAGCCAAATCCCATTTGCTGATGGGCAGAGAAAATAAAAACATATAATTTGAAATCCCACTAAACCTAGGACAGTTTCTGTACCCCTGCAGGAAATCAGGGATAACTCCAGCCAAAAAAAAAAAAAAAAACCACAAGCAAGACCCCCCACAGTGCTGGGCACCCATGGGTGCTGGTGTTCCAGCAAGCAGCAGTCTTATGCACTGCCTGACACTGTTTCTCCAGCCCAAAATTTCCCCCTCATGCTGAAACCTGAAGTCTGAACGTAAATTTTTTTTTTTTTTGGAGTGACAAACCACCCCCCCATGCACTAAATAACCGCGCGATGCCAAAAAGGGGCGGTTTGTCGGAGGAAACTAATTACTGTGGCTTGTTTGAACAATCCCAGTGCCTCAGGAAATAGGGTTAAAAGCTTAAATTTTGGCAGTGAGATGGAGCCCAGGCCCCAGATGTGCTTTCCTCTGGGCCGGTTTCGACACCGCTGGTATCTGTGAGCTGCCACGGGTGCGCTGGGGGCAAAATCTCCTTTTCCCAAGAAAGCAAAAGCCCTTGGTGGGATCCAGGAGGGAAAAACACAACGGAGGCAGGAGGGTAAGAGGGCTGCCATAAAAGCATCGCCTCCTCCCACGCAGCAGCTTTGGCTGCTTTCACCTTCCCTGTTTTGTAGGGTTTTCCTTCTTTGTGGATTTGGCTGGTGTCGCGGCACACTCTGGCTCCCCCAAATCCACGGGGGGGGGTCACTGTGGGGCAGCGTGCCTCAGTTTCCCCTTTGCAAAAATGTCCTGAGAGCATGATGGCCCTTGAAGGACTCTGTGTATTAACTCCCCATTTTTCCAAGGCGCCCGTGGGAGCAGAGTGGCCACCTCTGGCTTTTCCACGTGTCTCCGGTGAGCTGGCATTGTCCCTTCAGCTCCCACTTTAATAATTCCTGTTCTCATCCCCAGAGAAACAGATCCTGCCCTATCCCAGCATCCCTGCAAGCAGGACAGGTTGAGCCAGAAACAAGCCATGCTGGGGGCAGGACGGGGGAGTTACAGCCCCCAGGTGCCCCATGAGGGATGAGCACCCATCCGCATCCCTCAACAGCAACCAGACCAAGAAGCACTGGTGATGCCGATGCCGCCTCCAGCCTGGCAGTGGGAAATCCCCCCTATCTTCACTCCTTTTTTCCCCTCTATATATTTAATTTCTTTTTGCACAGAAGGAGCTGGCTTGTCAAGGCGCCCGCCGGGGATTACAGCGCTTTGCTGAGGGCAGAGAGACCCGAGAGAGGTTTGCAAATCCAATTTGCACTAAACCCTTCCAGTGGGTTTTGGACGGTGCACAGACTAATATCCCATTAGCATTTACTGTCCGACTCCAGCAGCAACTGCCGACATATTGAACCACTTAGTGCTGCTCCAGAGTGAACAAATGAGAAATTCCTCCTGAGACAGAAACAGCAGTGGACTGGGAATGGAGATTTTTGGGTGGTGGAAGTTCAAAACTGGGAGATGCTTGGGATAAAGATGGCTGGAGATGATGGGAATAGCTGGAGGGTCCCCAAAAGGCAGCAGGTCAGAGTCACCTGGGCCTTTGCATGCAGAGATGCAGATACAGTGGTACAGCATCATGCTGATGCAGACAGACAAGTCCCTGGAGCTTTCCTGTCACTGTGGGGAAAACCTGCTTGGGATGCCCTCAGGGACCAGAGGCTTTCAGCATGGAAGAATCACACAGCTCCCGACAAAGCAAAGTTTTGCCCTCTGAGCCCTCTGATCACACCCAAGCGATCCCAGGACATCGGTGTGGGAGAACTATGGAGGCATTGCCCTTCCCACCCGTCTCCTGCAACTCCAGATCAGATCTAATCGAGCTTGTGGATAAGAGATCGGGATAGGTTTTCCTGCCCCCAGCCGACAGCATGGTGTGCTCTGCGCTGCCATAAAACGTTCTTTGCAATCAAAGCACGGCCGTTCAAACCCTGCTCGTGCTCCTGTGGAGAAGCCGGCACTGTCAGCAAGGTGAGGGCAGGACTGCGAGGCAATGTGGGCAGGAACAATCTGCCCCTTTTCTGCCAATTTTCCACCCTTCCCAGCCCAGAGGTTGCAGCGGGACCTGCTGGCGCTGCTCAGAGCAACAGGAAATTAAAGAAAGCGCTGCTGGAAGATAACGGCGTGGCTGGAGGAAGAGCTCCAGCAAGAAGATGGGATTGCTGCACATCTCCTCTCCTGCTGCCTGCGGGAGCGGAGCCGGCAGGCACAGCCAAGCCCTACACCCCGCCGTCATCCCCGTCCTGGTGGGGAGCCCTGGGCCGGCGTGCCGATGCCACCTCTCCTCCACAGCCCATCCCACCACAGCTCCTGTGCCGGTGTTTGGGGATGGAAAAGATAATTGTTCTCAGATCTGCTCCCGGAGACAGGAGGAGGGCCAGATCCCCCTCTCCTCCCCGTCGGTCCTCTGCCAGGGAGATCCTACCGCAAGTGATGCTTTGCCAGGGCACAGCTGGCCATCACCATCCCTTCATGCCTATGCATCCCTCCTCCGCGGGTGCTCAGAGGGCTCATGCCACCCAAATCCTGGCTGGGTCCTTTCAGCCTCTCCCAAGCACCCTTGGGCACTAAAGAGGCGTGTGTGTGTCCCCGGTTTGGGGAAGTGAGGTGATGCCGCCGGCACCCAGCCCAGCTCGGCTCGGCAGAGCATCGCTGCCAGCGGCCGCCTCCCCGCGTCCTCCTGCCACGTGCGGCAGCTCCGCCGCTGGCACCGTCCCTCCCAGACAGCTCCGTGGAGCTGCTAAGCCTCAAAAATGTGCTCTTAATAAGCCAGCACCACTTAACGAAGACAGCAGCTGCCCTATTAAATCAGAGGCGAGCCTTTCCTCGGTGACACCCCAGAGGGATGGGACTGGTGTCCCCGGGTGGGATGCAGCACCTGCTCGAGGGGATGAAGATGTTTTAATTGGTACCCAAGGTTTTGGCTGGCTTTGGTCCCCCCATGTTGCACAAGGGCACAGCATCCTTGCCTGTTGTCGGGAAGGCAGCAGAGAGGGAGAACCCCAGGGAAAAGCCAAAAGGCCACTCCAGCACCTTTCTGGGAGCATCCCCTGCCTGTTCCTCCCGGCACAGCTCTGCCGGCTGCAGCTCAGAGCTGCTTGGGGATGACAACCACTGGGATGAACCCCACAAGGATTTGGGATTTTGGCTTGCAGCCCTGTGGTCAGTGGCACAGGGATGAGCTGACCCTGCTCTGCTCCAGAAGTGCAGCACGAGGCTGCCCAGGGCAGCAGAACTGGGGGCTCTGCCCCATTTTACGGGGCTAAGAGGTCTTTGGCCACCAGCCGCCTTCACCAAGTCCAACAGCCCCAGTGTTTTGTAGGGGAGGGTCAGGGAGCAACAACAGCCGGCAATAAATACACCCAGTGCTCCCAGCCAGCTCCGTCAGAGCACAGCCAAAACCAACATTATTAAAAGCAAAAAGCCACCACAAGCCATGCAGAAGCCATGGCCTGGTCAGTGATGCGAGCACTCAGCGCTTTTGCAAACAGCTCTGCCAGCATAAGCGAGACCCAGAGACAGCAACAACGGGGCAAAAGCAGTTCTCAACCCAGGACTCGACCAAAACGTGTTTGTCGATGCCTGGATGCCCCTGGAGCTGCCATGGCCTGGAGACAGCAAGGGTAGTGGGCTGCCAGCCCTCTCCAGCCCCAATGATGGCAGTTTATCCATCCCCAAAATCTTGGCCTATTTGCTTGCTTTACATAGGCTTCAAAAATCAGCATTCATTTGGTTCCTTCAAGGACACGTTTTTCTCCCTAGGAAGGACTAGGGGTGGGCTTACAACCACCTCACCCCTCTGCCACAGCCTGGAAAAAAGCAAGCCAAGGTGAAATCAAGGGGTTCCCTAAAGCCCGGAGCCCCACTACAGCAAACTCCGCAAGCCCGGACCCTGCTCACGAATGATCTCCTTGCTCAGCACCGGGCATTGCCCAGGAGGGCTTATGGATGGGATTTATTGCCCTGGCCCAAGCACCACATAGCCAGGTCCCTGCGCTGCAAAAAAGCTGCTGAAATAGAGAAAAATGCAACTCCTGCCATGGATTATTGCAGCCAGGGAGTGATGCTAAAGAAGGAACTTCCCCTCCTGAGACATCTCCTGCTGCGCCGGGGCTGTGCGGGGATGCCGGCTCCTCGGAGCGCTGCCTTCCCCCAGCAAGCGCCAGGCAGGGCTACCCTGCTTCCCTCCCGGCAGCCACCATCCACCCCCTTACATGTTCGGTTTGGACAAAGTTCAAAGGAAACCTTTTCTGCTGGAAAAAAAAAAAAAAGTGGTTCCATCAAAATCAAAACACTTCATGAAAACCAGCGTTGATGCGGCTGACATTGCTTATTAGGGGACTGACATGCTGGCGACGCGGCCTTTGAACAGCTGCGGAAGGAAATGCTTTTTTGTCATCATTTGAGAACAACGCGGTGGCAAATAGATTGTTTCAATTTAGCTCTTTGGATGCTAAGTTACAAAGTGAGCCCGTTTTGGGTTTCGTGATGAAGAAGTGATGGGAACGAAACTGCTTGTGGCATTTCCCTTCCCAGGGCGATCGCAGAGGGGGTTGCTTCGTTCCTATGCTCTTGGGATGCTCCTTCACACGAGAGCATCTCCGCACCATGCCCGGCACAAGCAAGAGGGAGCAAGTTTGGGTTTCTTTTCCTCTCCTCCAAGTTTAATGGAGAAAGACTACTCCAAACTGGCCAATTCCCAGAAAAAGCTGGGTTGGGTAGGATTTCTCCAGTCCAACCAGCTAACGGTAGAGCTGGAGCAGATGGCTCACCCTGACCAAGGGACCGGTCCACTCCATAGCTGCATTGCTGCAGCAGCACTTTTGGGATGCCAAGTGATCCCTGGCACAGTGGGAATGGAAGGACCGGGTGGTACCCAGGTCCTCACCCCCTCCCTACACACACCAAGCCCTGGGAGCCACTGGAATGGGATCACATGCTGCTGCTCTGCTGGGCTTAGCAAGGGTCCTGGAAGTAGGATAGCGGACATGTGCTTTAGCTTAGAGCAGCAATGAAATTGCCTGTGGCACCAGGGGAAAAAAACAACCCCACACCAGTAAAACACACACCCCAGTCCTGAGCTGCATTACTGCACCTCCTGCGACGGGCACCCATGCAGGGCCCCGGGACCTTCCCCTCCTCTCAGCATCTCCCTCTCCGCTGAGGCTCAGCCCTGCTGGGTACCGTGAGATGCTCTGTAGGCAGGGGCTGACATCAACAGGCAGTTGTTGGCTCTTTGTGACCCCCCTCCCAAGCCCACCCCTGCGTGGGCATGGCATGGCTCAGCATCTCACAGGATGGGGCTCTCCTGGGTAAGAAGCTGCCTGCCCTGTGTGCTGAATGCCACCGGACCGGGAGTGTGCATGGCATGCTGCGCTGGGGACAGCCAAGGTGACACCTGCTCTGGCCACGCTGGGCTGTGTTTAGGGCCACATGAGAGGTACCTCGACCTCAAAAAGTGGGTATTGCAAAACTTAGATCCTCCCTTGCAGTCCCCCAAAGGTGGAAATCAACCTCAAAAGCATGGCCTGGAGCCCCCGAGCCTGGTACGGTCACAGGAGAGCAGCCCAAGGGCAGCCCTAGGAGGGGCCTTTCACTGGGAGAGCAGGGAGATGGCTGAGCAGAGAGCTGTGATTCGCATCTGCACCGTGGGAGGGCACCCAGTGCAGCCACAGCCAGGTCTGCTCCCAGCACCCAGCACCACCCAGTCCTCCCTCAGCACAGGCACCCAGGGGTGCCCACCTCCCAGTAAGAAGGGATACCGGAGCAGTGCCAGGACCAGCATGTCCACCCCCGCCAGGCTGTATCACAGCAGACTGGACCAGCTCGTCTTATTTACAGGAGGCCTGGAAGGTGCTGGGTGCTCCCCTTGCCCTTGAAAATCCTGTGACCGTTGCAGCCCGGGAGGAGTCTGGCCCTGGTGCCGCATCCTGCTGCGAAGTAGCTGCAACCGCACACAGACTGATTGCAAAGCGGGAGGGACAGCCTGGCATCCCCCCGGGATGCCTGCAGCCGGCATCGGGATGCACTGCACCTCCTCTGCTCCTTCCTCCAAGCAAGACACGAGCTGGACCAGGATTGAGCAAGCACTTTGAAATCCAGCGCTACTTAAAAACTTGAAATATAGAAACGTAGGAAAGTCTCGTTTTCTCCTGCCCAGCTGAGCCCTGGAGCTGCTGGGGACGGAGGCGGAGGACGAGCCCGCAGCCTGCCGCCGGCTGACGGGCAGCTCTGTGGTGACACCGAGGATGCTCACACCGGGGCACTGCCACAGCCCAGAGCAAATCCCAGGAGCAAACATCTCTAGCTCTGCTTTGCAACCCGGAGTCAGTGCCGCGGCAGGTAGATTTGGGTCTGAACCAAAGGCCCTGTTAAAACCAGCAGCTAAAAAACCAAAACCAAGTGCTCAAGCCTCCTAAAATCTTGCCCAGAAACCCCCACTTCCCTGCTCAATGCTGCCCTGTACCGTGCAGCATCTCGGCCGCTTCTGCCATTAAATCTAGGAGCACCCACAAACACGAGAGTCTGAATTTGGGCTCCACAGATGATCCTGGCTTCAGACCTGGGAGTTCAGCACACATCCAGGACTCACACCCCGCTTCCGACAGCAGGCAGTCCCTTCTCCCGCTGCGATAAACCATGCCCTCGACCCAGCGCCTAATTGTGGATTGGCTCCCGAAGCAACGATGGGATTTAAATCAGTGCTGGCTACAAGCTACCATATATGTGCAATAAAGACATCCGAGGTCTAAGTTGTTTTTTTAAAGCCTTCGTACAGACCGCAGCAAGAATGGGAAATTCCCTCCCTCGACGCCGGGCTGAAATTCGCCTCCCAGCCCCTGCAAAGCTCTGGATATGGTTACCACAGCTCGGCGGCGGCCGAAAGCTGGCGGCTGGAGCCGGGAGAAGGTGACGGGGTTGCAGATGCAGACAGAGCCCGGTCGTAGATCCTTCCGTTTCTTAAAACTAATATTTAGACAGGACGCATTTTTTCCCCCCCCACCTCCTGTGAATAAACTGCACCCTGAGCCGTCCCTCGCCGTGTTTGTGTTTCTGCGTGGCGGGACGGTCTCCAAGTATGAAGCAAACTCCTTCGGCAGCCGCAAAGGCCGCCCCGACACCGAGCGGGAGGTGGGCAGCGGGGGGCCAGATCCTGGCTC
>NW_010972593.1:1951904-1952430 GCF_000737465.1 Haliaeetus leucocephalus
GGGGCGGGGGGGGGCCCCCCCCCCCCCCCCCCCCCCCCCCCCAATTCCTCCTCCTCCTCCTCGCATCCTCCGAGGAAGCCCAAAGGACCCGATTCTGCCCCGTTTGCGGGTTGGCAGCATCCGACCCCACCGAGCTCGGATAGGACCGGGGAGAAATAAAAAGGGGCAAAACCCAGGGCTGGGCACGGCGGGACCAGGTCCCCCCCCCAGGGGAAAGAGGCTCCGCCGGGACCCCCGGAGCCGCCCCCCGGGTCCCGCACCGCCGGGTGAAGGGCAGGATCCGTCCCGGTTACGGGCAGGTGCCCGTGGCCGCTTCTCCCGGAGGAACCGGGGACCGGGACCGACCGCGGGGCTTACCTGGACGCCGGGCCGGTACTCAGGGCTCAGCGGCGACTCCGTGCCGGGGCCGGGACACGCGTGGGACCGGGGACCTCCATGGACGAGAGGCGGAGGAAAGGCTCGTTACGGCGTGGGTCCGCCTGGGCTGGGCTCGGCACGGCACGGCGCGGCTGGAGCACGGCACGGC
>NW_010972593.1:1953608-1993453 GCF_000737465.1 Haliaeetus leucocephalus
GCTGCATCCCTTCCCAGAGTGGTACCCAAAGTCCCCCCGGCCACAAGGCACATCCCTCCCCACAGCGGTACCCAAAGCCCCCCTGGCCACATCCCTCCCCACAGCGGTACCCAAAGCCCCCCCGGCCACAGGGCACATCCCTTCCATGTTAATTGAGGGCATCATTTATGTCATGTCTCAAACCGGTCTCAGCAGAGGCACGCTGTGGCTGTCAAAGGCTTTGTGGCACAGTAATCTTTAGCTTTACATCAGGGCTTTTCCCACATGGGCTTTGCAGATCGAGGACACACCGAGAGCACGGCAGGATCTGATGAATACGTGGAACGTGTTGTCCGGTGATGAAGAGTGTTCTTGCACTTTCTGTGGGAGAACCAAATTGTTAGATTGGATTCAGCCACATTGCGCACACGGTTCCCCTCACCCTGTGCTGGGTAACAGCCCGGCTCAGGCAGGGTAAAGAAATGAGCCTGGCTGCACAGCTCCACAGCTCCCAGCCTCTCGGGACAAGTCACCTGCTTTGCTGAAGATTCCTGATGTCCCAATCAAAAAAAAGGATGCATTCAGGTAAACTGAAACTTTGTGGTTTATGTTGGGCAAACTAAAAATCCCAGGAGTGCCTCACATTCCCCTAAAGATTCCTCTTAAATTACACTTTATCAGTTAAAAACTAATGCTCTTCATGTGCAAAGGATTTTATTTTTCAGTTGCATCACTTCATCTCATCCCAAAGGTTTCTTTTTTTCCGGCAACTTCTTGGTTTGCAGAAGAGAAAGAAACAGTTTGGAGCAGCCCAGAGATGATGGTCGTTCCCAGCCTTGGCACACAAACATATAATAGATCCCTACAATTTGTCCTGGCCACGCAGGGCTTGGACAGGGTTGGGGACAACGAGGGACTGGGGTGACAAACATCCCATCTCCAAGCTCCTGTCCCCGGCCCTGGCTGCTGTGATGCTCTAATATGGCAAAGTTGGGAGAAGTTATTTCTAATAATAAATAAATCCAGGTCAGCTCTATAGAGAGCAATGTCAAGGAATTTAAATCCCACAAGAAACAACTTTTAATTTAAGCCAAATCTGGGACTCTGCACGCTTGAAGTGCTGCCGTCCCTCAGCCTAGCCAAGATCAGAGGGGTTGTTCTGGCTGCCCCGTGGTGGCCCTGGCTGGGGAGGGACCGAAGCCCTTGCTGGGAAGGGCCACGGCAGCACCCACAGCTGATGCCTGTACACCTCGAGGCCTTGGTGGGGATGCTCAAAGAGAGCCAGGGACATCCCCCTGCTTCATCTCTTCCACTTGTCAGCTGTCTCCTAATGGGACATACACTTCCCCAGCCTCATTCATCCCCATACCCTCACCCCGGGGCTGGTGGGACTGATTTAAGTAGCCCCATCACTCCCCTGGCTCCTTGGTAATGGCAGTCACCTCGGGGATGACCACAGAAAGGCACTTTAGTTTACAAAAGGAAACGGAAAGTATCATCACTCCTTGTGGGCTCGGTTAGAAACAAGACAGTTCTTGCTGCTGTTTGCCCTGACATCATTAGTCTTCAGAGTTAACAGCCAGCTTGTGGGTAAAGACAGCCCCTACCTCTCTGTGCTCTTGATGTAGCCTCTTTGCAAGCACCAGCAGATGCTGTAGTCCCAGATTTAGAGCTGGGTGAAGCTTTCTGATGTGGGAAACTGGCAATAGGTGCAGACGGACATTGCTGCAAAGCTTGGCTTAATGATTTCTTTCCATCGTACAGAAAAGTTTCACTTAAACCCTGCCTTTCTCCAGCTCTCCAAAAGTGGCATCGGGTTTGTTTCGTGGCAGGTTTTGGAAGAAACGCGATCCGTGTTTTCCGCTTGCTGTTGTGTAAGTCGGAGGGGTGCAGGTCGGGGCAGGCGGCGTGTGCCGGCCAGGGTGCTGGGGGAGGCAGGCACGTGTGTCCCAGCTGGGGCACCCCAGGCACTTTGCTGTGGGCTGAAAAGGTTTCAGCTTTCCTGGAAACCATTACAAATTTCACAGAACAAACAAACAAACAAACAGAGAACCCCAAACTGAATAGTTCCGATTGGAAATCTGCAAAAGAGAAATCCTGTTTATACAGATATTTGTGGAAAAGCACCAGGAAGAAAACAAAGAGTAAAGCTAATTGACAGACAGGTGGGGAGGTAGCTTGGATGGGGGACACTTCCTTGGGTTTGGGGACAGATTAAAGCCAAGCTAGTCTGCCACCATCTGCTGGGGACGGTGGGTCCCATGCTGGAGGTGGCAGGTCTGATCCAGACCGGAGCGGAGCAAGAGGAACATCCACTCCCATCCCTTGGGACAGTTTTGGGGCTGGACCCAGCCCGTATCAGCTCTGCCCGCTGCTCGAGGAGGAGACTGGCATGTTGAGCAGTGCTGGTACTCTGGGCAACAAGCATCAAGGGAAAGCTGTGAGCACACTAGCCGTGTTTGGATTTAATCAACCAAAAGGAAAAAAATAATAACCTCAAAATGGGGTGAAATGGCACCACCGATGTTCTCTGGCCATCCCCAACACCTGGGGCTGCAAGGGTGGCTCTGGGGGAGGAAGACAGCCCATCTTTGCCTCCAAAAGTCCTCTGGCCACAGCGGCGGGGATGGAGCAGCCTGGAGTGGGGAGGAAGGAGCCCAGCCCCAGCAGTGGGGCCGGAGCCGAGCGGGGAATACAACCCAGATGTGCCTGCTTTCATCCAGCTGTGCATCTCCAGGACCCCTCTTGCAGGACTGGGACTCGAAGGCATTTTCAGTCCTCCCCCATACATCTCCAGTGCAGATCTAGAGGAACACTGCTGCACAAAGGCCTTCGTCTCCCTAGCTCAGGA
Source organism: Haliaeetus leucocephalus (assembly GCF_000737465.1). NCBI lineage: Eukaryota > Metazoa > Chordata > Aves > Accipitriformes > Accipitridae > Haliaeetus > Haliaeetus leucocephalus. Next base: position 1,956,439 of record NW_010972593.1, read on the forward strand.
TGCTTCCCGATGGCACCAGCACCAGGGATGTCCGAGCAGGACATGGCTCAGGCACACATCAATGCGGTGGCTCGTCCCCGGTGCAGCCCAGTGAGCAGAGGGCTGCTCATGCACCGCTGGCAGCTGACAACGCTCACAACTCGCTGCATGCAGCAACTCCTCCTCGGCAGCAAATCCCGAGCGGTGGCACCCGGGGTGCCCCGGGGTGGCAGGCAGGGAGGCTGTGGGTCCCCTCCAGCTCCAGCCATGCCACCCACCTCAGGGCAGCTTTGGGACCACTCTGCTGGCAGAGCATCTCCTATGCGGTCTCCCTTGCCTGTTCTAGTCCCAGGGAGAAGGGTGAGCTCTCAGACATACCTAAACACTGTTAAGTACTCTTTAAACATCCTTAAACATGCAGATGCAAACTGGGATGGAGGTAGCCTCCCAGCGCTCCCCATCATATCCGCACCCCGAGTCCCGGCAGTGCTGCGCTGCTGGCTCGTGTTTGGGATACGCTCAGCATTGGCTTTCCCCCAGCAGGCTCCTGCGTGGAGGGGCTGAAGCCCCCGACTCCTGCCTGCTTGGACCTCAGACGGGGGACAGGTCCTTCATCCTCAGCAGCAGGCAGAGCTGCGGGCAGGCACGCTCGGACCTGGGCCCCCTCCATCCCCAGGTGTCTCTTAGGGACCAGGCAGCCACTGGAGCCAGGGATAATTCACCCTCACTCAGCCTCTCCTCCATCAGCCCTTCCCGGCTGGTTCCCGGAGAGGCTGAGCAATCTTGGAGATGGTCAAAACTCCTCAGGATAAGTCCCTGAGCAACCTAAGTGAGGCCCTGCCCTGCACGGGGGTTTGGATCCATCACCTCCAGATGTCCCTTCTGACCTTCACCCCCCCATCCCCAAAATACTCACCCAGTTCAGCAGGAAACTCTGGCAAAGCGTTACCTTAGGACGAAGCATGGGCTACGGTGCGTGGCTTTTTGCGCTGCTCACCAGCTGCCTTCTCTGCCGTGGGGTGCCGGGATCTCCTTCACTCCCTCCCCAGCCACCCCTGCTGTCGTTTTGGACCTGCCACGCCAGTCCCATGGCGAATTGCACACCCAGACGTGTGTCTCTGCAGGACCCGGTACCACGAATGCTTCTGGGTGGGTGGGCTAAAATAAACCTCATTTGTGTTGTCTCCTCTTCCTAAGCGTGAAAGAACACAACACTAACTTGCGTGCCGGTGCTAACCTCTTCCAGCTGCCATGCTCTGCAGCGTTAGCCTGATTGTACTTGTTGGGCTCAGGAACCACCTAAAATCAGTTGCTGGCCACTCCTAAAATTAAAAAATAAAAAATAAAAAATTGAGAAGTACTGAGAAGGAAAGGTAAAAACCCTTGCAAGGCCCCAGGAGGCATGCTGAGCTGCTGATCCTGCAGTGTCTCCTGTGGCCATGCCATGTCTCCCTTGGTTGTGGCTCCTCTCCACACTCTCCCACCCAAGCAGAGCTTTGCCATATTGGAAGTCAGGATGTTGCGTTGCAACGCGACTGCTGGAGATGCTGAAGAGACCCTGAAAAAGAGGCAAATCTTGGCATGGGGTGTTCAGGGAGGCAATGGCCATAGGAAATGGAGGGATCAGAGGTCTAGAGAGGGGCGGCTTAGCGCTCCCCTAATGGCTGGCTCATTCCTTCTCCTGTCTTCCTAGTGTTTGTTTTTGCAAGTATTAATAAGCTGGGACTGTTTTCTTTAGCACACATCAGGCCTGGAGGGTTTCGCTGGGGGTCTGGGATCTGGGTGACCTTGCCCCATGGGGAGACCTTCCCAGGAGTGGTCTACGGAGCCTGGTCCACAGTTGCCCTGGGTCCCCACGGCCCTGGCGGGAGCTGCAGGGACACCCCTGCCACAAAGACCGCCTGGTCTGAGCCCACAGGGTGCTGCGAGATGGTGGGACCCACGGGGCGGGCAGCAGCGATGGGTACTGTTGCTCTTGTCTCTGAAATGAGGAGGGTTTACCTTGACATGCCTAGCTGCTCTGCAAAGCAGCATTGCATGACACCCTCCTGCTCTGCAACCCACAGAAGACAACAGCTGTCCTGCCAAAAACCCAGTAGCTGCTAAACAAACAATTTAATGCGAAACAGCCTCAATGGAGCAGGAGCAAACGTGCCCAAGAAAGCGTCGAAGCCATTACGGAGCCGCAGCAAAAGCACATGACGTTGCAAAGGCTTTGCAGGCTGCTTAGGAAGCGCAGCCTGGTACAATCCGCATCTTTTGTTGTAGCTAACATTTTCCTAATGACGTGTGTAATATGGTTAGTGATATGTAGTTTCCATCTGTCCTGCAGCATTTGCTAAGAGCCCAAACGTCAGTCTGTCTGGTTGTCCCAGCAGCCAGCGCCTGCCTGTCCCCACACCTCACCCTGCTCTATCTAGCAGGATTGGTACCAGCATGTTCTGCCTCAAATTACGAGGCAGTGAAATCCAGAGTGTAACGGGGAGCCTCTGGCTTGTGGAGGAGGTTTGGGAGTTGCTCGTATTTGGCTTGGCTGCCTCTTCTTGACCAGTCAAGCTGCCCTTAATCCACCAGGGTTTAAACCGGCCCCAAGCTGATGTCTTGCAGGCTGACTGTGAGCAGAGTCCGGAGATCTCCCTTTGCTCTTCCAGCATTTTCTGCTTGCAGCTGCAAAAGAAGCCTGAGCAGGATGCACATCTGGGTACCTAAAAAGGACACCCACCTGGGCATCTCACAGGGATGGGTCAGGACAAGGAGGGTTGCTAATAAAACCGTTGCCTGTAGCAGCATGGACTGGAAAGCTTGGAGTGCTGCCTTTGAGCTGTGTGAGCAGGGAGCAGATGATGGGCACGGGGAAACGGCTGTGCAACCATCCAGCTCTGGCCTCACAGCAACAGGCTGTCGAAATACAAGATGTTTTAGAAGAGCCTTCTAGCTGCAAGGCATGATGGTGCATGGAGCAGTCCTGCCCTGGGCAGGTGGGGAGCCAGTGAGGCTGAGCTCTACCTTGTCTCCATGGGGAGATGAAGCCAGACTTCACTTCCAACATGCACTTGGCCTCCCATCCCACTGTGCATCCTCTGGAAGGTGAGAAAGGATCACCTGTGATCTCAAGTCTCACCCGGCATGGTGGCCCTATGGATATGAAGGCCCGCTGTGATGAAGCAACCTGCTTACAGTGACCCGGGCAAATCAAGGGCAGTTCAGAGTCCCAAAGGGCAATGCCTGCCCGGGTGCTGTGCACCTTCCCAGCGCAGATCTGGGATGCCCCAAGCAGGGTTACCCAGAGCAAACCTTCATGCAGGAGTTGGGGAGGCACAGACAGGAGCAGCACCCAGCTGGTCTGCCCGCTGCAAAGGGTGGAGGCTCGTGAAAGAGGCAGCAGTCCCTAAAAATGAGAGATTTGGCAGAAAGCTGCTGAGCAAGCCTGCTCCCAGGCTTAGGGCTGAAACCAGCTACCACCAGATACCATGGGCGACTCGCCCTGATCCCGCGTGGCATCTACAGCCCAGCCACAGAATGGGTACTGCACACTGTGCAATGACATCTCAGATATCTTCCTTATGCTGACATCTTAAAAGAGCCATTAAAGGCCCTGGATTCCCACGTCATTCGACATAGGGAGGGATGCGCTGCAGGCTGATGTTACTCTAGGCTACCTCTCGCAGCCTCGCTCGCCCCATCGACCCGTTGGGAGATGACGGAGTCCAAAGACTGATCTATAGCAAGAGGAGATGTTGTGAACCACTGGGATGGAGTGAAAAATTGGAACCAGCCAGAAAATACATGGTACATAATGTCACACTCAGAATCTACTACTAACAAGTGTCCATAAACAATGAGTGAGAAAATCTAAGCAATTAAGTCATTTTAAATGTCAAATAGCCCATGGACCCCACATTTGGACATGACAGATGAACAAAAACATAGACATTAAAAATTCCTGAAAACTAACAAAGTAACAATGATTAATTTCTCTCTGTTCCAGGGCAATCGCATTATATACACACAAAGGAGTCATAAAAATTCCAGGATGACGGAACAAAATCCTTACAGAGCTCCACAGATAAAATACAACCATACTGGAAGGAGCTGGAACAGTCCAGGGAAGGAGCATGCCTGGGGCTGGCTCCTATATATCGTGTTGGATAAAACACCTTCCCCAGAGGATGCAACTACAAGATTACATGTGGTGAAAGTGCTGGTGAACATCAATGACATGTCCCAGCTCGAGATGGGACAAAACCTGCTTGCTTACAGCAGCGGTTCTCCCGTGCTTGCTGCAAACAGCCACCCACGAGACGAACCGGGCATTGGCCTCTTTGCAAAACCTGAGCGCCACATGGCAAAGGAATTGAGGATGCGTCAGTGGTGGCACAAGCGAGGACAGTGCAGAAGATGGTAGGAAGGAAACAGGTAAAGAGGTCAGCATCCTAGCCCTGCTATGGCCAATTTAAAACTCCTGCTGAGCCCTAGGTGCCGGAGCTGAGCAGTTAGGAATGCAAGAAAATGAAGGGATAAAGTCAAATCATTTCAGTCCAAGAGGGAGGCTTCTTTCTTCATTTAAGAGAAAGATATTCCAACCCAAAACCACAAAGAAAATATCATTAAAAGAGGCCGCACTGTTGCTCGGTGACTGCTCATTGGCTTTTTGTGGGATGTTTTTCATCAAAAACGGCTGTGTAGTCTGCAAAACTAATTAAGGAGGGTGCCGAGCGGTGCCAGGGACAGAGGGGGGTTGTAGGGGCTGCCCCCGTGGGCCACAGACCCCGTACGAGGAGAACAGTCCCTCCGAGAGCAGCAAACACCAACCTCAGCTCCGCGGCGATGGTCCCCCGGGACAGGCAGCCACAGAGCAGCAGCAACCAGAGATCGGGGTCCCCAGCATCGGCCACCCCAGCACTGGGAGAGCAGCATCCCCTGCACTTCCTCGGTGGCCATATCCTGAGTAATCCCATCCTCGCCGGAGGCTGTAGCCCGGCTCCGAGCCTGCTTGTAATTCACTCTCCGCTTCTCGGCAGCCCGGAGCAGTGAACCCAGCTGACGGGGATGTCGTTCCCTTATCCTAATGGGCCGTGAAACTTCAGCATGCTCAGGATACCCAGAGTCCTGTCCGGGAAAAGATATGGGAAAAAAGTGGGGCTCGTGGCAAAATGGTGTGAAACAGCTTGGGAAATAGCAAAATGCATCACAGCAAGAGAGGGGTGAAACAGGAACGCGGGGCACCGGTCTCGGCCATGGTGCTGGGGACAGGCCAGGGCTGCGGAGATTCCTGCACCCTGGTATGTCCCTGGGTGCAGCTGTGTCCCCGTGTCCCCGCCTGGCCCTGGCAGGCGATGGCAGCAGCCGTGCCTTGCGCCTTCCCCGTTCCAGTCCCCCGACTTCCCGACCAGGAGAGGTGTGCCGGGCGAGAGCCATGGCAACTCTTACACAGAGTGTCAACAAAAATCAGAAAAATAATGAGTTTCTCATTGAAATCTCCAGGGAGGGAAAAAGGCTTCAGGCCAGATCTGCCTGCCATAAAACAGGCTTTAAAATTTTTCAGCGGATGCTGAAGCGGAGCTAAGGCAAGAGCCTGCTCCAGCTCAGCCACATCCCAGCCTGCCGGGAGTAAGAGCTGGGGGAGCCACGGGCACAGGCTGTCCAGTCCTCCCGCAGTGCCGGGAGAGATGGCACGGATGCGGTGGTTGCACCAGTCCCTGCATTTGAGCCGTCTCACCCCGGCCACACCAGCCTGAGGACGGCTGGATCTTGGATACTGGCCTGGAGAGGTGGGAGAGGGTCACCTTGGATTAATCTGTTTCTTTGTTTGGCATGCATCTTGAAAAAACTATTTTCTTTTAACCCCAAATCCAGTGGTTTCCAAAAAAACCTTTTCTTTTTTTTTTTTTTTTTTTTAAATGGAAAAATTCAGCTAGAAGACAGTTTTCTACGCTGGGTGTGAAATGCTCCTCCTTCGCAGGCTGTCAGGGACAGTCCTCCACCTTCCCTGCGAGCAAAGGCAACCCTCCTGCCTTGCTGCTCAGCAGGGACTCAATTACACATATGAAGCTGACCCGGCCAAAACGCAGCCCAGAAGAGTTTGACACAAAGTTGGGAACCTGCCAAGAAACTCCTAATTGAAAGTGGTTACTGAAATGTCTATCAGTGGGGTCTCTGCCTGGTGAACCCTCCTCTGTCACCGTGAATTACGAGCATGCTCTGGTTTGAAATGAGGCAGAGTAAATCTAATCATATTTTTATGAGCCCTTTTTCCTCTTGCATGGGCTGAGCTTTGGGCACACGCTGTGCAGCAGAAGAGCGGTGGCTTTGCCTTTTTCCATATCCATCTCATTTTTTTTGAGTAACATGTCAGATTATTAACAGATTAAAAATTCAAGCTGTAATAAACCGAGTCCCCAAAAGCGAGTTGCAGTCACGGGCTGGGCAGCGACAGGCAGGCAGAGGAACAAATGCCATTTCCAGCAGCATGGACTCTGCCATGTGTGCCTCAGCTTCTCCCTGTAACGTGGTCCAGATGGGATGCTTGGAAGGGACCGGGATACAGAGCTATTGAGGGGGACACAAGCCATGCAGGTCGCTCCTTAGTGGCTGAGCAGGGTTGTTGAGAAGCGAAGCAAGAAGTGCCGTAACATCGCTGGTGCTCCCGTGGGCTCTGCCTCGGTGCCTGGCAGCAGGGCTGTCCCAGACACCTGCATTCCTGCATTTCTCCCACCTCCACCTGAACTTGGACCGCCTCGACCACCGCTGAGCTGCAGCGGGCAGCTCCCAGCAATCCCCAAAGGTCTCCGGGACCTTGCCCAGGGCTCCACTCTGGAGCAGTAACAAGCCACTGTAAAGCATCCTGCCTGCTGCGGAGCTATCTCCAAAGAGTTGTTTCACACCTCCTCGGGCGTGAAGGTCACAGACCAGATGTTCCCCATCAGCAGTCAGATCCTAGTACATTTTACACTGGATTTAAGCCCTGCAGTCAAATTGCCTTCATTTTCTCAGAGGCAAGTGATACTCATTCTTGGAGCAGTATTTGGCTGGGAAGGGAAGGGGATGAATGCTGATGCACAAGGAGCACGATCCTTGGGATACAGAGCAGAGCCTGCCTTCCCGAGGTCTCTTTCAAAATAACTGCTGGCAGCCGGAGGTGTCTGGCTCTGGAAGAGCGCACCATCATCCAGGGTGCTGACCTTACCAGTCGGGATGCCTTAGGGTACTGGCTACCGCAAGCAAACTCATTTCATTGCCCACCCTGGCAGAGCAGGGATGCTCAGAGCTTCAGCAGCCGACATGCTGGTGGGGAGCTGAGTTCTTACAATGCCACAAGAAATGGCCCGGCTGCACGTGGGCTCCTTGCTGCAGGTCCCCCACCAGGAACGGTCCTTGTTGTGCCACCGGCCACCCACAGCCACAGGGACCCTTGGGATCTGGTCTTGCAGCTTCATCCCTGGTGCTGGAACCACAGCAAATCAGCAGGAGAGAGGACAGGTCTGTGACCCACAAGCATGTCCAGGGGAGAGGAACGGCTTTAGATAATATCCCTTCAGACAGCAGCAGCCTCTTCTCCCAGCAGGACATCCCTTTGGGAGCTTCGAGCAGCAGACCCCAGCCTCGTAGACCTGTTTGCGGTCACGGCCTTGGGGGCTGCAAATCGATCATGAACCAGATTTCGGTCTGCAACAGGATCAGTGCTGGTGGCACAGGGAGCAGCTTAAGGACATTGTCCTGGCACTGCCCAGGGAAAGCAGAGGAGGGGCCATTCTCACAGGAGGATTTATCTAATGCCCTCAATGCTGTCGAACACAATAGCCTAATCTCCGCGACATGCACCCTCCAAGGAGGACTGCATTAGTACCGCTCTCACCAGTCTAAAGGGAAACGTCTTGAAGAGCAGCCCTGAGCCTGAGCCTCACCCAAGGCAGCAGAACCAGCCCAGGAGTTTGGTTTGGGTCCTGCTTCCTCCAGTCCGCATAGAAATAACCCAAGTCCCGATCAGACAGCCTGGTCACTGACTATGAGCCAAATGCGAGAGAGGACGGATCCGTTACAGAAAATGCGAGGAGTGGCTCCAGGATTGTTATCTCCTTGCAAAGAAATCTCATACCAAAGCTGTTGCTTTGTGCTTGCTTGTAAAGAAACGGTGCTTTTGCTGAATGCCAAAGCTGGGAGGTGCTGCTAGCTCTTGACTGACCATTTAGACAGACATAGAAAAAGCTGGCTGGGTTCCTTAAGGGAAAGCCATGTTTTTTTGAGAATCAAAGGCTGGGGAGAAGTCCTGTTCACTGGGAACAGCAACCAGGAGACACAGCGCTGGCGTGTGGCTGGTGGCAGGAGGGAGGGAGCTTGGTATGGAGCAGGTGCCTTGCAGGGCCATCTAAGCCAAGTCAGGAAGGCCAGAGCATCACAGAAACACGCTCCAATGTTCAGGTCCTGCCACGATGCAGACCAAAGGGTTGCCTCCCTCCACCCAACACTTCTGTTGCAGAATGGCTTTCGCCAAGTACCTGGGCAAATTCCCTCGTGCAGGCAGTCACCTGCCTCCTTCGTACCACTCTCAGCCCGGCTTGGGCTTAGAGCAAAGTGACACGGCGAGTTTGGGGTGCTCAGATCAGGAGCTGCAGGTCCGGAGGGATTCAGCATCCATCTGTGTCCCTACTACAGATCCTTGTGGGGAACCTCATGGCTCAGCCCTGGCAGTTTGTCAGGCCACATCCACACTCCAGCACTAAGAGAGGGCATCGGAGAATTGGTTTAATTCCTCCTGGCAAAGCAGCATGTGAAGAACTCACCTGCCCCTGGGTGCTGGTGGCCGTGCTGGCAGGGCTGGAGCGCTGCTCACTCCTCCCTCCCCTTTACATTCCAGGCGGGTATAATCCTTTAAAAGGCTCATAGCTGGGCACAGCATGCGGCCATCCTGCATTATGGACCCGCTGTGGGACTCCGGCTCTGGCTGAGGGTTTGCAGCTGGAGGTGCCTGCACAATCAGGCTTCCGACCCTGCTGCTGGTACTGGGAGAGCTGCTGGGGGCAGAGGCCGTTCACTTCAAAGCTGTTCCGCCTCTTATAAAATCCCCTGCCACGGAAATGGGGATGCCTGGAATTTACAGATGCCTGGCAGGTCTGCAAATAAAACATTCAGATCAATTGGCCGGCTCGGGGGCGTTTTTTTAAGTATTGATATGATGGTGACTTATGGAAGCATCAGCTTAGAGCAGAGCCTTGCACTGCACACACAGAGGCAGGTTTTGCCCCAAAGAGATGCAAAGTGCTCAGAGAGAAGGACTTTGTGCATCAGGATGGAGGAATAAGCCAGCCTTCGAGCTGAACTGGGCCATGTCCCAGCCCTGACGCTCGGAGTAGTGGTGGGGGTCAGCACTGAAACTGGAAGGGAGACACAGGCAGCGACTTGAGGCAGGTCCCTAGCAACCGAGTTGCAGGCATTTTAAAAAACCCTCAAGCATAAATGCGATGCTGGGAGATCCTGCCTGCCCTTAGCCGAGGAGCAGGCTGCACGCGTGCTCCTAGTCAACAGCAATGCAAAATACAATGGATTTGCTTAAATCCCCCGCACAGACCACAGCCAAAGCAACCTGCCCCCAGGATAAACACATCAGGAGCCTGTTATCTCCTTTCCTGAATGTGCCTCTGTTCCCAGCAGAGTTTTCCCCCAGGGCCCATGAACCCCAACGTGCGGCCAGCCCTCCGCTTCCAGCTCCTGGCACAAGGACAAGTCTGTCCTGCTCCTCGGCTTTTAGCCATCGCTGCTTGTACCGGGAGATGGTCAGCAGCTCTCGGGGATTGCTGCTGCTGTAGCAGGAATAGACGAGCATGCCAAGGGTGACCTTCAGAGGGCAAATCTCTTTTGACTGTCGGAACGTCTCTGGGCATGATGTGTTTTAAAATACCATTAAAAAGGATGCACCCAGAAAGGCGACTGAACCAGCAGGGAAAGCTATTTGCTCCATAATTATACTCCAAAAAAGGGATTTCAGATCCAGCCTTTCCTAGCCCTCTGGGCTGGCATCTACCTCCCTCTCCGCGGAGCACGCTGCTCCTGCCAGACGAGCCCTGCACACCAGCTCCACAGCCAATAAATCCTCTTCTGCATTAAACATTGCAGGTCTCAATTAATTAAATGAGCACAACAACCACAGTCCCCTCAGCAATTAGAGAAGTGGCTGAGTAATTAGATGGAATGTTAATTTAATTTCCAGGAGGGAGAAAGAAAAAGAATGAAAGGAAAAGAAGAAGGAGCAAATGGGATTACATTTGACGAGAGGAAAATTAAAAGTCACTTAATCATAGAGCAATTAAAGTTCCCCAAACTATGTAGTTAGAAAAAAAAAACCCTAGAAGGACAGGACCACCAGCATGTATTGTGACTGACACTCACCCAGGTAAAACACCAGCTGAAGGCCCATGCGTACATGGATTTGTATAACACCCACCCCAGCTTAGCCTTGCCTTTCCCCTTCATTAGGGAACCACGAGAAGGCTATTGCCTTGCAAACAACTGCTTCATCCTGGCCGTACCTCCAGATAATGCTCTTATCGGCCTTCCTCAGCTAAGTAAGATCAGTCGTCCTCCGCCAGGAGAAACAGAAATGCAAGGCGAGCAACTCCCTGCAGCCCAGAGGCCATGCTGCAGGGAAACCGGGGCTGGTGGTCCAGGGCACGGACAGGCAGGGCCACCCCCAGGGGGTGGGGGCCACCCCCCCCCACCAGCACCAGGCTCCGAGCAGCTGCACCCCACGTGGCATGTGCCCTCCCAGCGGGTTGTCTCCTCTCTGTGTTTTTTTACATCTGTTTCTGATTTAAATATTGCTTTCCAGCCATTTGGAGCATCAACAGGTACCAGGTTTCACCCAGGACCCTCCCGACAGACCACGAGTGGTCCCACCACAAGCGATTCCCGGAGCCCATCAAAAGGTTTGCTAGAAGGATTGGAGACTGAAGCGGAAAAATCCCCCCCTTGGGCGTAAGACACGGGCAAGACATTCGGCATCAAATTTGCCAGAGGGCTGACAGCCCCTGTGAGGTTTGGTGTCGCTGGAGGAGCTGGAGCAACGCAGCTCGCACCTTTCCCTTTCCTGACCTGCCTTTCAGGGTGGCACAACCATCGTGCGATACGTGTTCCCCAGCCCCTCCACGCTCGGCGAGATGCAGGGGTGGGTGCCAGGCTCTTGGGCACGATGAAGCTGCCTGAGTTCAGCTCCCGGTGGCCTCCTGCCTTATCCCAGCCTGCGGCAAGGTTTGGAGATAAAGGTAGGTTTTGTTCGGTTTAATTAGAGCTGGCGTGGCAGAGCTTCTTGCTGCCAAGGGCTGACAGGCAGATTAATTAATCCGCTCACCGTTGTCACTCGGAGACGGCTCCTCAGCAGCAAAATGGGGGGAAGCCTGGAGAGGAGCTGAGAGCCTCAGCACCGCAGAAAAACTGGTGGGGAGAGGAGATGGAGGGAAATGTTTTCTCCCTCTTGATGCTTTTCCCGTTTTCCCTTCCCAGGGCTCAAACCTCCTCCTGCCCGAGCACCTCCCAGGGACTCAGGACCTACACTGACCTCCTGCGAAAGCCAGAACTTCTTTAGCTACAGAGCTGAAGGACTCAAACCCTCCACCATGAAACCAGCCGGGACTATGGCAGGGGTTTTGCAGAGGGTAAAACAGGGAGTTAATGCCCCTGCAGACCTTTGGGAAGCAGCAGATGGTTTGCTAGCACTAGAAGTCTGATTTTATTACAGAAAGCTGTGTGAAACAAAGCAGAGCAGAAGCCTCGTGCGAACACCGTGCCTCTAACCGGCAAGCAGCCCGCCAGGCTGCAAATGCCCGTGCTAATTCCAGTACCCACAACTCACTGGCTTTTAATTACGATGTGGCGCATTCACAGCGATCCAGGAGGAAAAAACTATTTTCCACCAAACAGCTGCATCTGAAATGTTATTTGAAGGCTGGAAGCAATCACAGCAGGCAGGGAACGGAGGTGTAACAGCAGCTCAGAGCGCAGGACTGTCACTCAGGGCCAAGTTAGATGTTCCCAGCTCCGCTGACAAGTCACGGGCAGGGTTTAGTGCTCATGCCCTGCTCTTGTGCAGGGCCGGCTACTTCCCACCTCCAGCCGCCGGCCCCACGTGCTGATGGGGGCAGGCAGGGAGGATTGTAGGCTACAGCAGGTACAGACTTGCTCGGGAGAAAAGAACAGTAGGAGAGCGGGGACCGAGTCCTTGGGAAGGCTCAGGGGGAACAGTTGTGGTCACTCGTGCTCAAGAAAAATAAAGGGAAACTGGGATGGATGAAGAGGAACTGGGAATCAAAAGAAACAGAGTGGCCAGCTTGCAGGCAAGGACTATGGGACCTGGCCTTTTTAGCCTGGGAAACCGAGGAGCGAGGAGGTAGGCTGGAGTGCTGTAAGCACCCTTGAAGGCAGGGGAGACCGCAGAGATAGAGGGGGGGGGGCATTTAGGCTAAAGACGAACATTTTCTCTGGTGTTAATGGGCACTAGCTGGCTGCATATAAACCTAGAGGATGGCTCCCAATCATTAGGGAGATAGAAACAGCTTTGCTAGGCAAAAGCCTAGCTGCTTTGGGGTAAGGCCACGCGATATATGAACTCCGTACAAGGGCCCTTTCCCCTCCACGGGTTCCTCTGTGCACCCCCTGTAGACGACCTGTCCCCAACATGCTCCCCTGTGCCAGTACCTGCACCACCGCAGCCAGTATTCCCCAGCTTCACTCCAGCCTTTCTCTTGGCTTCTGGTGCAGCATTGTCCCAGCCTGACTGGAAAAAAAAATGGGTTTAGGAAGACAGAAGAGTGGCATCTCCAACAAGCCCTGCTGCATCCCCCTTCTCGGGGGTGTTAACTCCCACCATGCCACAGGAGCATCAAAAAAGCTGACGGGGGATGTCCCTGGAGCGGGGAATTATTTTACGTGCACTGCAGTCACTCTCGAAATGTGGCTTTGCTGGGCGCTGCCTACATTTAAAGCACACAAATCAGGGATGAAGCATAAGCGCCGACACAGTGCCAGGCATGAGACAGCCAGTACTTACTCTGTTAAGAGTAAATGAGTGCATAAGCCGTGTCTCTCTCTAAGGTATGAAGGTCTGGCCTTTGTCGGCGAGGGCATGCCGCCGGAGGGGAGGCTTGGGTGAGCGCCAGGCTGGGCTGCTCCACCTGGCTATATACAGGCTCCAGGCGAGAGGCCAGGTCCTGTCCCGCATCCCTCAGCGATGCCCTGCCTTCTGAGAACCACCGTGGGCAGCGCTGCTGGACCATCCCTGGAAACCTCGCAGAGGTGGCTCGCTGCTTGGCTGGTTTCATGGGGTGAGAAACTCGCTGCCTGCTCCACCGGCAGACTCGGAGATCCCACCGGCAGATCCACTTGGATCCAAATAGCCCAGAAAGAGAGCAAAGAGGACTTTCATCTAGTGGAAAGGTGTCCTCACTGTGCAAAATACACACAGAGATGCTTTGCTTTCCCAATTCCCTGTCTCCCCGGGCTGCTCCCGTGTCACCCCAACTTGCCCGGAGCAGGACGCTGTAAAATCAAGCCTTTGCTCCAAGTCCATCCCCTGCTCTGCAAGCCCCAGGGGGAACGCACATGATCTGCTCCCGGGGTTTTGCAGAGGTTGCATAAGTCCCGCATGCCTCGGGGATGCTGCTGCCCTTTATTGTTTATTTGCTTAGCAGTAATTATAGCAGTGTAATTATAATCAGCGCTCGTTTACATAAAGAAATCACTTTGCTTGGCTTCTGGGCCCCCCTGCTCTCTGAGCCACGTGCCAAGAGAAACCTTGGGAGCGCAAAAATTAACATGACACTAGGTCCAGCGAAATGGAAAATAGGAGAGAAGGAGAGCGAGGGCACCCCTCAGCCAACTTGGCCCACGCTCCTCTCTGGATGAGATGCTGGATGGGAAAGCTGGGAGCGCTGCGGTGTTTACACACGCTGTCAAGGGAACAGTACAGCTACACTGCACCTTTTAGTTGTGAATTAACAGCCAGCCAGCTCCATCCCAGTAATTAATAGGTTTGTACAGACCGGTGGGTGCATCACTCCTGTGATTGCTCCTCGCTACCTATAAAAACTAAACATGTTTATGCAGGATCAAGCATTTGGGCAGGGTCAAAACTCACCTTTTTGAGTGTGTGCAGCATCTAGAGGTGTCAACTAAGGACAGGTTAAAATAAAAAAGACCAGAGACACAAGCTCATCCTGAGTTTTCTTCCTCCCCTGCAGTGAGCTGACTTGGCTTTACTCCTGAGAAATCAAAAAAAAGTCTGTAAGTATTAGGTTGATTTTCAAAACAGTTCCTGTCTGAGCTTTTTAAATAAGACCCAGGTTTTCGAGTAAGCTCAGTACAGGGCTGCCGAAGACAGCAGCAAGGGAAAAAAACTTTTCATCTACAAAAACCGTGGATGAAAATATTTGCATTTTCTCCGTCTGTGCTTTCAAGGCTTGGTTGAAAAAAAAAGAAGCCTTTTTATTTGGGAAAGCAGCTTTTCTGAATCTTTAGGGGGAAAAAAAATAATCCAAAAGTCAATTGATCTCTTCCAAAACTCAATAGGTGAGAATAAAGCCAGTCACTAAAAAAATTCTGTTTTTAAAATCGGATTCTTTGATAAGCATTTGGGGAGCTCCTGTTGAAAAGCAGCTGTATTTGGAGGTTTTATACTGCTGCTAGGCACACTCTCATCCTAGCCAATTCTTGTCTTCACCTTTTCAGATAAAAAAACTAATCTGAGGTTTTTGGCAGCTATGAAGGTTAGGAGCATGTGAACACCAGGGATGGATGGTGTGGCATCAACGCATCTGCACGCCATCATGGGCCGGGACAGGAGCGTCAGCTTCCCCGGCAGAGCTGTGCTCTCCAGCAGCCTCGGCCGTGGCTGTTTTTCTGGACAAGTTTGCCTGAGCCCAGACACTGTGTGTGCTGGGGTTACATTGGTCAAAATCAAAAAGGATTTATTCTCTTTGCCAGGCTCCAAGTGTAGTCTGAGCCTGCCTGTCCTGGAAAGCCTGCTGCCCTGTTCTGCCTGGAGATGGACTATCCCCAGCGTTTGTGCCTGGGCTAATAATTATTATTACTGGGGAAGGCTAAAGCCCACCTCTTCAGTCCTCTCTTTTCTTTGCCTTCCCCAGGATTCCCAGATTTTTTAAGTGTTTCCCCACTGCTAACTGCAAATTATTCGTGCCACTTAGAGGACCCACACCCCTTCCAGCATCACCCCCTCCTCGTCCTGCAGCCCTGCTCGGGGGCGGGGGGGGGCTGAAAAAAGCCACCAGCACCACATCTGCCATTTCAGAAGCAGGCTTGCCCACCACCCCTCTCCAGGGCACAGAGCCGAAACGGTGAGACAGGACCCTGCTGCCTTCATGCCCTTCCCCTGGATCCCAAGAACTCTTTGGCTTTCCTACTTCAGCAGCCAGTGACTGGGGGGCATTATTTTTCCCAGGGCTTTTCTGGGGGATTTAAATAGGATCAACAAGGCAGGAAGAGTCCGGTCACAAGGGAGAGGATGTCTGTGAGTGCCTGCCTCGGGAGAGCACTTGTCTGGGCTTCCCGGCTGCTCAGCCCACGGTCTCTGGGATCTGTTCTCTGTCCAAAGTGGCGACGACAGGCTTTGCCTCGCTCCTTTGCACAGAGGGATCCTGGCAGCCACCTCAGTAAGGGATATTCACCCCAAGGCCAGTCATGGGAGATGGTTTGCCTAGAAGTCACACCATTTGTGGTTTAAGGGAAGACATTCCCAAATCCCACTCTGCTCAAAAGCCTTCTCCTTCCTCTCCAGCAACATCTTTGCTCTGGGAGATGCCCTTCCTGGCCAATAGCCCATGCATTGCTGATCTGCTCATCACACCTCTAAAGATGGACCGGCACCCAGTCAGAAGGCTTTGAGTCCAACAGGAGTTACCGAATAGCTGGCAGGGATCAGTCATGGAATAATACATTTTGCATGAGCTGTTTGCATTGCAGAGATGTTATAAATCACCCAGGGACAGCTGGTATGCAGATGAGGTAGGCTTGGAGGGTGGATGAGGTGCCTACAGATGAGATGCAGAAAGCAACCATGCACGAGCCACTCCAAAGTTTTGGTTTCATCGATTATATGTCAGTCTCAAGGAAACAACTTTCAGGAAATAAACCAGCAGAGCTCATTACTCCTGCAATTCCCAGCTACCAAAATCAGTCAAGGGCACCGGCAGTGGCAATAGAGCTGGTTTGTAAAAGAGTTCAAGCAAGGCAAGGCGAGAAAGTGAGGACTCCTGCCACAAAAGCCCTGAACTGCCCAGACACCTTGGGGACTTAGGTGTCCCAAGTGCCACCAGCAGCTGTAAATCCATGGGTAGTTTTTTCTCTTCTGTGAATTTTGTTCCCTCTCGCAGCACTTACTGGCTCCCTGGGGCTATAAGCCAAAAACGTGCAGGGTTAATGAGTTAAAATGATTTCATCCCGACTCATAGGCAGCAGCCACATCACGAGACATGGTGAGACCCAAGATCTCTCTGTGCCCATCCAGTCTGGGGCGTCCCAGGCAGGGGGATGCAGCAAGGATACTCAGGCATGACAGCCCACTCCCCCCCACCACCATCCCTTCCTTGCTCTGTCTCTTTCATTAGCACTGATCGTTCCTTTGGGCTTGGAGCCAGAGCAAAATCTGGTCTCCGGAGGATACATTTTTAGACAGTTTACAGAATCTGGCTTCCTGCTTTTAAATATCTTGGGTTTGTTTCCCATCACCTGGAAAGTAGGTGTGAGAAAGGTCAGTGTCCCCAAGTGACTCTGCAGGTGATCTTGCTATGAGCGGGCAACCTCTGTGGTTTCAGGAGCCAGAAGCAAAGTATCCTGAAAGCATCTAGGCATGCTGACCAAACCTGCAACCCTCCCGGGCACCGCTCTCACCTCCTGCTTGCCCACTTCTGTGGTGGGATCTGACCTTCTCCCCTGCACGATGTACGGGCAGGACCGGAGAGGACCGCTGTCAGAGTGGAGGTGCTGAGACACAAAGCTGGAATAAAACAAAAGAGCAGAAAGACCGACCGGCGTCAGTCCTGAGACTCCATCGCGGCTCCTCAAGTCCCAGGATGGGCCAAAGGGCCAGCACCACCGTCGAGGTGGCGTGTCAGACCCCAGCATATTTCTGCTGTGTTTCTTCTCGCCAGGCAAGCCCAGGCCAGGCGTGACACAAAGCATGCTCTGTCTCGCACATCCTCTTGGCGCCGGGTGCACGCTGGCACAGCCGCCCACCACGGGAAGCTGCTGGTGGGGGGGGGGAAATTGGCTACCTCTAGGCAGGAGTCAAAGGGGTTTTACCAGGTCTAGGCTTCTCTTCATGGCTGCTGGCTTAGAGAAGTTTTGGAGATGACACCATCCCTGGACCATCCCGTTCATTCCTTTCTTCGGAACTGCAGCAAGTGGTTTTCCCACCAGCAATTTTACATCAAACGGTGTTTGCTGAAGCAGAAAAAAAAAAAAAAAGCTTTTTTGTTTTTTTTACACAGAAACCCTGTCAAAGGCTCTGGAAAGTTGTGTGTATTCTCTTTTTAGTGGCAGCTGGCTGTCAGTACCTTGGCATTCATCTGATCTCTAACCCTGAGCTCAGAAACCCACTCCAGGCTGGTGAATAGCCCCTGCGGCCAGGTGGCAGCTCTCCAGGTAAGTGCAGCCCGGCCAGGGGTGCTAAGCCCCAGCTCTGCCCCAGGGACCCCCAGGCCCCCTCCAGCCCCACAAGCAGGGAGGATGCCCCTCTCTCTGCAGAGGGGTCATGGGGTGAGCTGAGATTTCTGGGAGCTGCTTGAATAAGAGAAGCAAAGTGGCAACGCATCGGACGCTGCGCTAGCTCAGCGACCAGGGGAGATGCTGCTTTGTAAGACATCTTTCTTCAACCGCAAGCCCAGCAGCAGCTCCCACGCCATAAAGGATTAACCGAGGACTAAACCCAAGGACAGCACTCTCGTGTTTTGGGAGCCAAAGGTACCCGGGAGCTCTGCTCCCAGGGACTGGGCGTGGAGGTGCCTGAGCATCTCTGCTTGCGGGATGCCCTCGGGCCACCAGCCCAGAGCACGAGGCAGTGGGTCCCCTCGCCAGGACCCCTGGCACAAGCCACGTGAGGGGCCCGAAATGCCTCTCGCCCTGGGCCACGGAGGCTGCATCCTGGCCTTTTGTTCTCAAAAGCGAGGGTGCAGGCAATTGGGTGCCAGCCACAAGAGCTTGTGCTGGTGCCTGCTTCCTCCCTTGGCACGCAGCGGTGCCGGGCGCCTCTGGCCAATTCTTGCTTGCGTAAACAGCCCGAGTAACGAAGATAAACGAGGCTGAGTGGCAGGGGAGGGCAGCATGTCGGCTGCCAGCCAGCCCTTCCCTGTGAATCAGGGCATGCTGCAGGGCTCCGGGGTCACGCTTTTGGTTAGGGACTACAGCATCCCATGAGGTGCTTTATGAGATGCCTTAGACTGGCTCCCCCAAATCACTGACGGCTTGTTTTATGAGTGCGAGCAGTGGGTTTAAAGTGGGTTTTCAGACTGGCAAAAAAATTAACTCGTGGAGAAACACATAAAATACTCCAACTCAGTGAAAAAAAAATGTGGCTCTGACGGGAGGGGGTTCAAAGTGTGTTTTCACCAGGCAGAAGGTTCCTCCTACTCACTGGGTCTCACCGGGTGCTCCCAGCGCAGGGCTAAGCCCACAGGTGAGCATTGCCATTACCTCCACGTTGCTCACCCAAGGAGGCTGACATCTCCTCGGTCCGTGATGGCAGTCAGAGGAAACCAACCCCTGCGGTGATGCCGATGCCTTCCACCGACGCAGAGCCTCGACTTGCTGCCGCAGCCCCAGGGTCTGTGTCTGAGCTGCATCTTCTAAGGGATACAAGAGGTTAATATTAAAAAAAAAAAACCAACCCTGTCTTGAGCCATGCTAATGCCACAGCAGAACTGAGCACCCCTGCCAAGAAGCTTATCTGAGGCTCTTTGTGAACAAAGTGAACCCTGGAAGGTGGCAAGGCACAGTGACAGGGAGCAGGGATGTAAGCCAAGATCGCTGCCTCTGGCCAGAGGAGAAATTTCCATCTTAGAGAGGAGCCACCCCATTCCGATAACCCTGCTGTTCCCACTATGGCGAGGGGCCTTGGGGGGACCGGGGACCCTGCTCCCTGGGAGCTGCTGACACGGCTCAGCTCTGTCACAGTAGCATCTCACAGCTCCGAATGCGCAGATGGACGCCTCGGCTAAAAAGCATCCTTAAGGGATGCAGCACAGGGCAGGCATCCCTCCACTGAGCTCCACGGTGGCTCTGCCTTTCTGCTGGCTCCTGCGCCTTCTAAATTGGGACAGAAAAGAGCCCCCTCGCCCAGTCATTAACCACCGCAGCGAGATGGTGTTTAGTGCCTCTCTGCTTTGCATGCTGTAGGTTCAAGCTCCCGCAGAAACCGCGTATCGCACCAGATAGATACAATGAGTCTTTCAGCCCTTAAAACCTCTGGAAATAAACTTGAATGAGCTGTATGTCTAATGAACGTGTGGGAAAATCTCAGAGCAGCCAGAATTTCACAGAGGCCCCGACTCGAACTTTCTGCTTCCCAAATCCTCCCGAGGCAGCACGGATTGGGAATGGAAAGAGAATGACTCCAACCGAGCGCTCTTTCCATCTCAACGCCCAGCCAGGGTCGACAAAAATCAGCTGTGGCCGAGCACAGCCTGTCTATAACTCGGTGTTTATTTTTAATCGGGTGAATTGGTGGCTCAAAACTGAGTCGGGCCCCAGCAGTTCCTGGAAATTTAATCCACAGATCACTTCTCTGGAGCTACCGTGCAGCGGCTAAGTGACCCCGGACTTAGAGCCCTCTCCATGCAGCTGGGAGGCAGCCTCGCTTGGCCTGTGATTTACTGTGCTTTGCAGCTGGAAAACCTGCTGCAGCCCCAGGCGAGCTCGGTGGGCAAAATATAAGGGGAAACCCTCTGCCCTTGCAGCTAGGGAAAGGCGGAGAAAACCATGCAATGTAGAAATGCAGGGGAGAGACCATGGGGCGGACTAGAGATGTGAGGGTGGCTGCATCCCGTCGCTTCGGGTGCAGACAACCGAGTCGAGCAGTGCGACAGCCTTTCCACGAGCTCCAGGTGGGCACCGAGCTGCTCTCAAGGTCCCTGCCTCTCCAGGGAACTGGAACTCACTGTCCCAGGTTTGCTTTACTCTCTAAAATCAGTGTAGGAGCCTCGCGAAATGTTTCTTGCTCCCTGGGGCACAAAAGGAAGAACAGGTCTGTCCCGCTCCTGGAGAGACGTCAACAGATAGGAGCTGGTGTGGAAAGATCCCGATTAGACTTGGCAGGCAGCACAAGCGACCGAAACTTCCTCTTATCCTCACGTGCCCTGTCATCGGCAGAGCTCTCCTGCTGATCCTCCGGAGTGGCAGTGGGGTTTAATCTCCATGGAGATGGATCTAATACAAGCCCGTGATCCGCTGCAGGTGGTGGCTTGGCTACTTACAGTTTGTGACGAGCCAGACTACCTTTTTACTTCTGTTCTCCATCCCTTTTGGCAGCCACCCCGGAGTGTGGCAGTCCGGATGCCGGGACAGGGCTCGGGGACTGCGAGTGCTCTCAGAGCCTCCAGCCTGTGCGAACGAGAAGGGCAGAAGCAGAGCCTTGGGTGCAGCTGGGGGAAGCCCACAAGTAGGACCTGGCTGCTCACACATCCATAGTGGTCAGTATTTGGCCAGCTCAGAGACGCTGTGTACGGGCGAGATGCGGTAACGCTGGAGCTGAGGGTGCTCCCGAGCCTGCAGCTGGGAGACGCTCCCCAAATCTCACTGCAGCTCCTGGAGTGGTGTTTGGCTTTCTCAAAGGATTCGCCATTAGTGATAGATTTATCTTGGGTTTTACTTCCCTTCCTTTGCAAAAACCCTGTCAGACAATGCACGGCAACATCCTTGCGTAGTACAGACGGGGATTAAAGCGAGCAGATGCTTGTTTGCTCGCACTAGCTGGGTTAGTGGACCTAAAACATTCAACAGAGTGAGTTTGACTTTTCCCAGCTGGACACTTCCCTCTGCATGTTTTGAAGCTGGACTCCATGCTCTCTATAGCCCAGCAGGCCTCCAGCAAACACAACCGAGCTCCCTAATGTGTGGTCCTCCAAGCGCTGGTAGCCTGCGAGGCTGCAAAAATGCACCTGTACATTGGACCTTATAGAAAGAGACCCAACAAGGCTGCATTGCCTAGGGCTGTAGCTGGCACATTGCTCTACAAGCAAAAGGCATCCTTTGGCATGTGATAAACCTTACATGAGGTAGCGATGCAGCACGGCATACAGATTTTGGAGCTGCCGATGGACGGAGAGATGATAATATGCTCAAGGCCATGAGGTTCAGAGCTGAACCATTCAGATGCCTGCAGGGTGAGTTGCTCTTCCCATTAGCTGCAGACGTTTCATTGCTGAAGCTGGCTGTTTTCATTGAATTAGAGTCGAAGGGGCTAGTCTTGGCATCCACAATATCAGTTGCCTTTGCAGAAGACTCCCAACAACCTAATCTTACCATGCTGGCTGCTGGCTGGCACCCAGATGCTCTTGCTTCCTGAAGCCAGCAAAGGGCGAGCGAGGGAGCCAGCAGGCAGGAGGGTCTTCTGCCTGCGAGGTTTCCCTCCCTCTCAGTCTTGTGGTTTCAACAGGACGGACCAAGACGGCTGAAGATATTCGCTAAGAGAAGAAAAAGCATAAGTAAGTAATGAAAAGGTGCTGTAATGGATGGACTCTAACTTAGATTCTCAGATTGCTGCTGGGATTATTCCCTCTCCTCTGCCAAAAGGAGACAATCAAAGGAGCTGAACACTTCAGCGCTGCTTCTCAAGGTGATGGCAGATTATCCGGCTTTCTTGCTCATCACAAGCTCTCGCTCCAAGGATTGACAGAGCCGTTGCTCTCTCAGACCCACACTGAAAGACACAGCCTTGCAGAATGCCTGGGCACAAGCACAGAGAAACCAGCCTCTTTCCTGGGACCTTTAACGCAGGACTTGTGCATAGAGTGGAGCCCCACAATGCCAGAGCTCCAGAACCGCCCCAGGTCTTTTTTGGCCAAGGGCTATGAATACTCTTAGCTGTAGACTCTGCTCACACCCACTCTGGTACCTACATATGTAGGCAGGGCAGTGTAGATACATCTTGGCACACCTGGGAATGAAGCAGAAGGGAGGATGTCCTGCTTTCAGCTGGGATAGAGTTAATTGTCTTCCTAGTAGCTGGTACGGTGCTAAGTTTTGAGTTCAGCATGTGAAGAATGTTGATAACACTGATGTTTTCAGTTGTTGCTCAGTAGTGTTTAGTCTAAAGTCAAGGATTTTTCAGCTTCTCAAGCCCAGGCAGCGAGAAAGCTGGAGAGGCACAAGAAGTTGGCACAGGACACAGCCAGGGCAGCTGACCCAAACTGGCCAGTGGGGTATTCCATACTGTGTGACGTCCCATCTAGTGTATGAACTGGGGGGAGTGGGGGCGGGGGGGATCGCCACTCGGGGACTAACTGGGTGTCGATCGGCGGGTGGTAAGCAATTGCACTGTGCGTCATTTGTACATTCCAATCCTTTTATAATTTCTGTTGTCATTTTATTAGTGATGTCATTATCATTAGTAGTTTCTTCTTTTCTGTTCTATTAAACCATTCTTATCTCAACCCATGAGTTCTACTTCTCTTCCCCATTTTCTCCCCCATCCCACTGGGTGTGAGCGGCTGCGTGGTGCTTAGTTGCTGGCTGGGGTTAAACCACGACAGAGGAATATTAATGCCACAATGGGAAGAACACCACCCATCACCAAACAGAACCCAGCAGAGGGTTTGAACGTCTGCTGGAGGTCTGGGCTCACCACTTCCCCGTCCCATCTCGCAAATACCAATGCGCCAAACGAGCCTGATCCAGACCCCTCACAGCCAAAGATGAATCACTGCAGGTGAAGGGGACCCAGTTGCAGCCCTGCAGGGGACAAACTTCCCCCATCCCACTCACGGGTTTCCAGCGGCCGAGGCTGCTCTCCTGCACGGGTGAGTGGGAAGCTGGGAAAAGGGACAGGCACAGCTTCTGTCCTCCAAGATACGCCAGGCCACTGCCAATCACCTGTGTCCCTGTGAGCAAAGACAAGGCAAGGATTTTCCATTCCCATCCCCACCGCAGCTGGCACCAGGACAGAGCACAGTGACGCGTGGCCATCCCGGTGCCAGGCCAGCCCTTGCCCTGCAGCACGGCGGCTTTGCAGAGCCACGCTGGTTGTGCCTAACGTGCTGCGGTCCAGCTTTCTCTGGCTGAGCCTCCCTCGCAGGAAGCACTGACGGACTAATGGTTGTGCCTGAATGTATTAACCAAATTACTCGCTGCGCTCTGTGTTTTCCTAGAGCCCCGGCCAGACCCCAAGACTATTTATCTTGGCTTTGAACCCTCTGCCCCTCACTGCGCAGCATGAGCACATAACCGCAGAGATTTGTTAATAGAAACCAAAGCAGAAATCACCACCAAGTCTTGCAGGCAAGGGGCCTGTCCTATTACGACAGCTCCGAGCCTTGCTAATCAGTGTCACGAACGGCATCTGCCGGGGTTTCCGGACCTGCCGCTGCCTGGGGCTGCTGCTCAGAGGGATCAGGCAGGGGTGGCAGGGTCTCAGTGCTCTGTCACCTCCAGCCCCATGGCCACTTGTCCGCTCCTGCCTTGCAGCCCTGTGGCAATGGGATTGCAGCCAGCACGGCACCCAGAGACCTGCTCACCCGTGTCCAGTCCTGCCCAGGGATTCTCTCATACTCTGCTTTCATTTCATGGCACGACAGTCCCAACTGAGCTCAAAGCCAAAGCGTGCAAGGTGCTGAACCTGCCCCCTTCCAAGGGTCCACCTTCTCACCTCGTCAGAAAAGATAAAGATCGAGAATGGCACAGACCTACTGATGTGTTTGGCAAAGTCAGGAGCAGACATCAGCTCTCCTGGACTTTATACTGGAGTGATTGCAGAGCAACTGGGAGAAGCCCTCCCCAGTCACTGTCAAAGAGCAAAACCCAGGGCCACGGTATCAGGGTTTTACTCCATGAGTTCCCCAAAAGTTAGTCCAGTCTGATTTTAAGCAGCACAAACACTGACGTTCCTTTACTCCCTTTAGGACACTTTAAGGCCACGTCTACATGACGGATTTTATACTGCTTTTCCTCATTCACTTGGCCTTCAACGCAGCTGAGACCATCTGGTGTCAATGGCTGTGCAGAGGTTCCTTCTTTCAGTTGAAACAAGATCTGAGGTTTGCTCAGTCTCTACCATACATCGAGGCTGCAAGAGTTTAAACGATATACCAAGGTCAGGATTAGATTGCATGGTGAGCCCTGAGTCCAAGCTTTTATCCACGAGAGCCTCACATTGGTCATGTAGACCATGGGGACAGGGAGCAGACTTTGTGGTGGTTCCCTCCGTTGAGGGTTGGACCTTTGTCACCCTGCCAAAAAATCAGAGGCTACTTGCATGAGGGACAAACCTCTCCTTAGCCCTGCATTCCCTCACCAGTCTTCTGTCCTTCTCCCATATCCAGAAGCTACTATGAATGCAACATGTCAACATCTCAGCAGGTTCCTGGAGCACACAGCTGCCCAGCCGAGGGGCAGTGCTGTTATCTGAGCAGCGCAAGAGCAGCCAGGTGACCTGGGGCCAGGGCCTCTGTGCAGATCTCTGCATCCAGGGCTTATTTCCGAGCAGGGAGGCAAGGATCTAGCATTCGTTCCCCAAGAGTGAATGAAATCTGCCTTGAATTTAAATGCAATAATCTCAGCCCAACCCTACAAACCACAATTGAAGCTTCGCAGTGAAAGCCAGTGTGTTTTGAATAACGCATCGCTAAAGGTTTCCCAGTTCATAACACTCCCAAGACAGTGCAAAATGCACAGGGATCCGTGAGAGAGAAATGCTGGGTAAGTGGAAGCGCTGCTGGGACTGTTTCTTATTTATAGCCAGGCTGCAATCACTGCAGAGCAGGGCTGGAAGGGTCTGCATCATTCCTATCACCTCCCAGGACAACAGCAGAGACCCTCAGCAGGTGTAAATTGCCAGAGCTTAGTTCTGGGAGAGATTCTCTGATTTACCCCACACTGAGGACTCAGTTTCATTGCTACGACAGAATTGTCTGCCTTAGAGCTATCTGTCCAGCTAGAACTGCCCGTTCTTAACAGCAAACACGTTGTAATGATGACCTGGGTGTTAATGGAGGACTAAAAACCTCCAGGGAGATCATTCTTTGTTCCAGTCACTCCTACCTGTTCCCAGACCAGGGTCATGGCGCTGTCACCTGAGGTCAATGTTTTTCCCATTTATGCACAGCACAACAGACAATCTTCAGCAGTATGGTGGGTGATGTACCTCTCAGCCAGCGTCTGACGGCGGTAGGGAAATCTGGGACTGGAAAACTTTCTCCCGCTTCCAATCACCAGGGATAAATCTTTCCTCAAATCTTCTCGCATCCTGAAACCTTGTGCCTGGACAGAAACAAATGAAGTGTGTTACATTTTAGGCAACGGGCAATGAGAATGCACGAAAGGAAGCAGACAGCTCTGCAAACAGGCAGAGGGTTGGCAAGCACGGCACAGCTCACGAGATTCTGCAATGGCCGTACTCAGCCCAGCACCCAGGCAAACACCTCTGAGCTGCCTGAAAACACATCTCTGTTGGCTTCGTTATGGTTTGGATTACATTAGCCATGCAAAAGGTCCTACTGCTGTGCTGGGGCTGTGTATGAAATGTTTTTCTCCCACAAACTGAGCCACCAGACCAAGGTCAAAGTCCCTCAGTGGGCTGGAGGTGTCTGCAAAGCCTTGTGCTGGTTGGTAGGTGGTCCAGGGCATCCCTCTGATCCCTGCTGAAAAGTGGCATCCAGGAGCTTTGGAGCTACCTCTTCCTGGTTAAACTGGCTGAACCTCCCTCTCCATTAGGAATGCTGCCTTCTTCCACGTATCTCTCACAACCCACAGGGATGGAAGCTGGTTTCCTTCACCCTGCAACTCTCACAAATGAGGTCATTTTATTTCCTGAGCAAGATAGTGGCCAAAGCCCCCCAGCAGCTCACAAACACCGATTTAATTAAAATTTTTATTCAAAGTATAAGTCACAGCTAATATCTGGCATGAAATACTCAAAAGAGAATGTGCAGATCCCAGCCCTGAGCAACAGAATAGGAGCTGATTTCCTTTTAGTCTATACACATGCATATGCCCATATATATAAAATATAAATATATATGTTAATACATACTTTCATATATACAGAGAGCAAGAGAGCTTTTACAAACCTGTTTGGACTCCCTAGATGTACAAAAGTGACAAACCAGCAGGCACTCATTGTAAAATTTCACTTCAGTAATTTTCAGAACTGTGAAGTGCTACAAGAAGAAAAAAAGGGAAGACCCTAGCATTTGCTGGTACCACCAGAGAGGATGGGCGAGAACATCAATCTTCATTCTCATTAGCAGTGGAAGGAATGTCTAACTGCATTTATGATGGAGAGCAGCATCTCACAAGTTATGGGTTGTTTCCTTGATAATAAATCTAACATCACAGTCTAACGTATCTTGGATGTTTTGCTTTGCTGAGCCATGCTTAACAGATATTTTTGCAAGGCCAGACTTGGTTAATCCAAACAGAGATGCCTCCGTCGATTTTCACTTGCTGCAGAAAGGGCTGAAAGCAGATTTCAACATCCTAAACTGGTGTAAGAAAGGAGTAAATCAATACAGGGTGGCAAACAGGGTGTAAAGGAGAGGAGGATTACCTCTGTAGACAGGGAGGAACATGCACAGAGCAAAAGCAATTAGTCATTAACAGGGTGCTGAGCCCCCTTTTCTTCAGCAAAATAATTTCTGTTGGGCAACAGAGCGAGGGATGCTGGAGCCAGGTCCTGGTCACAGCTTGCAGGGACACGGCAGCGCTAGTGCCACGTTGCACTCCAGGGTCCGTGCTCCACAAATCCTCTCCCACACCAGAACGGGGCTGTTTCACACGTTGCAGTGAGCTGTGCTGGGGCAGCTTTGCTTCCAGCCCTGGGGATAGCTGCTAGCACGCTATGCCCCTCAGCTCATTAAACATATGAAATTTCTGGCTGAAAAAAAATTAATAATAATAGTCAGGCCTGTTTCTAACCTTGGGTGGCTTTGCCTTCTGCTTTTGCCATTCTCTTTTTAATGACTCCCAGAGCTGAGATGCCAAGAGAAGGATTGATATTCAGACTTGCTCATTCAGGGATATTGGGCTGATTTTTTTATTGGAGCCAGGAGTAAAGATTTCTATTTTTCCAAGACCAGGGAAAGCATGTTCTGGCTGATAAATATCTGTCAGCAAAAACCATTAGCTGATTAAGTGAACTACAAGGGGAAAATAAAAGACAAAAAAGCCCTGTCATTCCCAGTGGAACAGCTCAATGGCCTTTTCCTCCATGCAGGATTTCCAATAGATTTCCTGGAGTGTTTTCTGCAGGTCTGCACACGTGTTGGTGTATTAAAGGGATGGATCATCAGAACTTCTCTAAAATGAACTTCATTCTCAGAAATCACAATTAAGTAGCTGCCCAGCATCAGCTTCTCCTTTTTGGTTCTTCCTAGCACCAAGTATGGGCTCACCTTTGCTGCAAATCCTGCATCAGGAACTGTCAGCATCCTCTCCGGTATAGGTACTAGTCAGGGTAGGGAGACCTTATGGGCCAAACATCACATGAAGCCCCAGAAATCCTCTCTTCTAGCGGTAAGGAACATCACTCTTCTGTGCCTCAGTTTCCCCTCTGTAAAATAAAAACCATGGCAACTCTGTCCAAAGTAATCATTCAAGCCCCACAATAGAGGGTCCCCTTTAGCTGATCCCTGCTGGTGATGGAAGCCCTTACAAGCATGCTGTAGGTCTTATGAGTTTTAGTGCCAATCTCAAAGCCTCAGTTCCTAGGGTGATCACACATCTCTAGGCGAAGTTTATACACTCTTGGGGTAATAGAGGAAAAACCTCAGCAACATCACCCCAAAAGCCCTAGAACTAAAAAGCAATGAAAAAGGATGCACACTATTTCTTCTTTAACCTGCTTGGTTTTCAATACAATATAGTAGTTTATGATAGATCAGGGACAGGTAGTGGTTTATCACTTTGAAATAATTGGGGCCAGCAATACTGCCATGAGAAACACCAGTCTACACTGTCTCTCCTCTCTGCATAGTTGACAGCAGTGAAAAACGTGATTTACTGCCGCAGTAAAGGTTTATATCTAATCCTCTCTGTAATCTCTTACTCTAGGAAACTTCAGGATGCTGCGGGTGGGAAGCAGGCTCAACCTTAATCTCAGGACTTGCATGAGAGCAACAGGTCACAGCAGGACTGATCCTCCATTGCTGTGCATCAGAGCTCATGCAGGATTACGCCTGGACCTGGACTCTGTACAGGCACACAAGGCACAGAGCAGCAACAAGCACCAGGAAGGAGAAGGATGAACGCAAAGCTTGACTCAGCACCTCCTGCCTTCCTTCCCTTCTTCCCAGATGTGGCTGGAGAACCAGCATAGCCCCACCATGCCACATTCAATGAGAAAAGCCAGGCATGTCATAAAACAGAAAACTAATTGCCCCCAGATGGCTCATTAAGGCCACAAGAAAATCGTTATAGGGTCAGGAAAGCACTTGTGGAAAGCACCAGGAGGTCACACTGCCAAACCTTCCCCGGGGCTACAAACAAGCCTACAGCTTGGTGATACCTGAGCACAGAACCATGAACCCATGGCTCATGCAGGAGGAGCCTGGCAAGCAGGACAAGCAAAGAGCCCTGCCTGCTTCCTAGCAGGAATATATTTATTTTTACAGAGAAGGAGGATCACAGACCTTGGGGTGGCTTAGGCTGCCCCTGCTGCCTTCTGCATTGCTGAAAGCAAGGCAGATATTACAGCAGGAGATGTACAAGACCACCCTCTGACTGCTGGCATCTTTTCAACAGCTTACCAAGCCTGTGCGCCCAATCTCTGCTAAAGCTGCTGTCACCAAAGCCAGGCTTCTCAGTATCCCCTGTCCCCATGATCCTAGGCAGGTTTCACTTCCACGCAATTAGTCCTGCTAAACGAGAGGCCGCTATGTACCCTGCAGCAGCCATTATCCCACGGGACGATGGCCTCGTGTCCTGCCTGAGCGGCAGGAAGCCTTGGGGTGACCGAGGTAACGTTGCTCATGGAGGCTGCTCCATCTGCAACTCGTCCTCCGCCAGAACGACAGTGGGGAGATAAGGAGTCTCAAAGGTCTCGTGGAAAACTCCGACAAGCAGTCTATTTTGAGCTGGCCTGGCTCGCTTTTCCTGCCGGCCGCTGTCCCCACTCCTCATGCACAGGCATGGGATGAGCCAGACCTTGCATCTCTGGAGGACAGGACAGGGGAGCAAGCCATCTCCTTCAACGGGAGGCGAGCGAAGGCAGCAGAAATAGGCTCTGACGTGCGTGGGAACATTTCCACCAAGGAAAAGCATCCAGAGCCGGTGAGCGGCTGTGCACCACTGGCTTTGCAGCCTTCACCTGCACGGCAGGCTGCTTTGAGTCCCAGGTTCTCAGCTGAGTGACCCTGGCCTGATGGGGAGGACTTCAAGTGATGCGGTGTCCTAGTCTCCATCTGCAGAATTACTTCAGTTCAGATGCTTTTGCCTGGGGAAGGGGAGGAGGACCAAGTCACAAGCAGGAAAAGTTGCAGTCAGGAAATTTAAACTCTGGGTGTACTTCTCCGGAGAGGAGCAAACCAGCCTGAGCTCGCTCTGCCCACACTCTACCTTGGTGACAGAGATGCTCTCATCCAGAGGCCACCCAGAGCAAGAGCAGAGCCATTCTCACCGACCTGGACCTGCTTGGGTCCCACCGCAGTGCCATGACCAAGGAGGGCTTCGCTGCAGTGAGCCACCCCATCAGCTTCCCACCCCGGCCCCCGCCTCGCTGTTTGCACGCTCAGTGCTCCCTGCCCTTTGGCTGGCCTCACTCCTGCTCCACAGCGTAGGCTCGGCACACGCTGCATCCCTGGCTCCTTACAGCTCCAGGCCTGCTCCAGTACGGCTCCGTCAGGCTATAACTGCATGACTCTCCTGTCCCTCCTCTCCACAAGCCCCAACTCGAGGACATGGGTCTGTCTCCCCGATGCCAGGCTCTGAGATTTGCTCTGACTCAATCTCAGACCAAAGCATCCCACGTCCTCATCCCACTTGTCTTCTGCTTGCTGTACACTTGCTCTCTGATTGCTTCAGTCCCCAGTGACACATGGACATCAGATTCACTTCACTTGGACACAAAATGTGGCTTGAAGATTCAGTTCACTAACCCTGCCCACCCACCCCAAAAACAAACAAACAAAAAAAAAGTGGTCCAGGAGCTCTTGGAGGGGAACAGAGCTGGGATGCAGCCAGCACTCATTCCTCACCACACCCTTGCAAAGATGGGAACCGGGCATTTGTGCTTTAGAGCAGACTGGCCTATTTTGGGAAGAGACAAAGAGAAACCATGACAAAAGCCGATATGGAAAAGTGGATACAGAGCAAGCTGATGACATTTACTCGGTGCCAGGGAGATAAGCCCAGTGCCAGCACGTGCCAGCCAGCACTGATTCAGCGCTTCCAAAGCGGGTGGGGATGCTCTGAGCACCAGCTGAGCAAGGGGATGCCCACACCATTCATCCAGCCCACATTGGGTATGTCCTGGGCATCGTGCAGATGAGAGAGATCTTGCTCAAGGCTGCTCCCAGCTTGGGAGGCTCACAAGAGAGGCAAAGATGTCTGCTGCTGACTCCAGAGAAAGCAATTTTTAAGGGATGAGAAAGAGGAGGACTTTGTGACTGAACTGCTGTTGCGTCTGGGAACCGGGTTCCTGGGATATGGGAACTATGCGGCAGACAGCTGGGGACAGGGACTGTGATTCATCCTGGATACTATGGAAGCAGAGAAAGGGCACAGAGAGCCAAGGCGGTTAAGTAGGGATATAAGAAGGAGAATAAGCAATGGGCCCAAGGCTTTACAAACTATAAACACTGTGATGGAGGAGCTTTGTATTCAAAATAAGCAAAGGCAAATTAAAGGAGGGAATCAGGGGAAGGGAAAGATAGCAGGGAGAAGGAGACTGAGCAGAGATCTGCAGCCAATGCCAGGTGAAGGGAAAGCTCTTCCCAGGTTCTTGCTGGAGATGCATGGGAAGCAGAAGCCTGAGAAACTGCGTGGAGAAATGAGTGAAGGACGGCAGAGCTGGTGTCAAAAAGAGGTGTCCCCAGGAGAGTCCTGGGATGCTTTTCAGACCTTCCAAGCAGAAATGAAAGAACTGGTTTAAAGGAAGACAGGGACGAGGGCTATGCCCCCGGAGCCAATTTGAGAAGCTGGGTCTCGACTCCTGGCTGGGTTTGTGCCAAAGCTCAGCTGGAACACAGCACTGTCACGTGAAATTACCCAGTGTCCACATCCACCGCAAAGTCCTTACCATGCTGATCCCAGCAGGCATGGAAGAAGGAGAGAACTCCCCCCTCCCCACCCTCCTACAGGCTAGGAGCCTCACAAGCCGAGGCAAAGCAAGACAGAGAGCAGCCCTGCAGGGAAAGGACCCTACAGTGCTCTCCTGCTTGTAGACGACAAGCCAGTTTTTGTGTCAGTGGCCATGCTAGAACCAAGCTGCTGAAGCAAAATTCCCAAAACGACAACATGTTCTGATAGGTGGCTCTGTGCTGAACAGGGAGACTTGTTCCTTGCTTCCATGAAGGCAACAAGGCTGCCTACAAACCCCACCATAAGGACATACTCCCCTTCAGCCTATGAGGATAAGAAAAAAAGAAGGATGCGTAAGGAGACAGCAGCTTGCCCAGCATTCAGGATAAAGCTCACTCATGGTATTGCTCCAGGTGCAGAGAAAACTGCTCCCACAAAACCTGTTTTCCACTCCCTTGCAACCTCAGGTGTGTTAGATGGCTTGCAGAAGTTTCTAAACTTTACATCCTTATTTCCATACCAAACAGCAGCAGTCCATTTGCCTCTTTCCTCCAGATCTCACCTCCATCCAGAGCTCTCTACAGACAGTGACTAATATGTTCCACGTATCACAGTTCACCTCTGCAGGGAGAAGAGCACAAATAACATAAGTGGCTTCTTTAGATGCAGGAGGCACTAGCAAGTCTTTGCAGTGCTGTGAAGCCTGGGAAACTTTCATCCAGCCAAGATGCTAATCAGTGCTACAGCAAACTGCTGAGTCAGGAAAACAGAAGCAGAGGATTGATTTGCAGGAAGCGAGGTGCCAGATGCCTTCATACGTACTCCACTTTCACCCAGCCCAACAGGTTTCATGACTTCTGTGACACATTCCTCTGGGGTCTCTAAGCTCCAGCTCCAACCCATGGCAGCCTCATTTCCCCGGGGCTTGGGTCCATTCAATTAGTCAGCCCCACAAGCCTTCATGATGGACCTGTATTGATCTGCCCCAGCTCTTAAGTTTCCCTCTCCATTTATCAGGCCTTCGTGTTCTTTTAATCCCATCTCAGCCCTCCCCAAAGTAATGAGATAAGAGGCAGGCTGGAAAGGCTGATAAAAGGGAACTGAACAAATCCATTAATGCTGTTTCTGTGCCAGGAATTACAAACCCTGGCCCTTGTTAATTATGCTTGCCAGCCAGAGTCCCAGGACAGCAAAGCCAAAGAAGAAAGTCAGGCTCACTAATAACTTGTCCTGAGAAAAAAGCAACACCTGGAGGACCAGGACTCTTTGGTTCTTATGCCACATGTGGCATTGATTTGTTGTTTGGGCACAGAGGTGGGTCAAAGCTGCATGCTCAAACCTGAGCAGCTGCAGCATCAATTCCACAGAAGCCTAAACCAGTGCAACTGCTGGCTGCCCCAGCCCTGCCCTCTTGGCTGGACAGCCGCCCTGGCCCACACACTCATCACACCCTGTGCCGAACCATTTCAGCAAGCTAAACCAGCAAAACAATTCATGTTGGCTTCCATGCAGTTCAGCAAAAACTTTATTGCAAAAAGGGTATATTCTGCAGAGCTCGTACGGACCTGCTCAATGATAACACGGTATGTGCATTAGGGTACGAGCCCCGGCCAGGAGGTGATGGTGATGAACAAGCACCAAAAGACACAGGATCTGAAGCAAAAGTGGAGAACACAGAGACCGTAACAATACCAAGCTACCAGACGTCCACTCATAAGGGGACTCAATTGTCACCCTGCAAGATGTTTCAAGATCTCTAATGTAAAAAACCAAACCAGCTCGCCAAACCCGAAATCACAAGAAAAGTGAAATTCGGGACATTTTGTCAAGGTACTAAATCAGAGAGCGGAGGACAACTTGGTAAGTTGTCAACTGGGACATGTTTTAATTGTAACCTTTGGAAAAAAAATTCCTTGTATAAATGGAGATTAACAGACATTTCAAATGACAGAGTTGCTTTAGTCTAACCCCTCCCCTCCACATTTTCCTTGGTATGTAGCCTAATGGATGTGTCAACAATATAAAAACCAACAAAAACTAATAAAATAAATAAATCGAGACACTCATCCAACCAACACCCTCTCTGGAACAGATTCAGATTCTATTTTAATTGATATCTTCTAAAAAACAAATCCTTTCTCAGGAAAAATAAACCATAGCCACTTCAGGGGAAAAACATGATAAGATTTGCCCAGGATCCCCCAGTTTATGGGAGGCAGAGGCAAGAATCCAAGTCACTAGTCAGGACCACAACACTGAGCATGCCAGCACAGAAGAGCACGAAGTGCGAGAACCTGATTTTATCCCGACCCCTAAGGTTTTCATCACTCGGGACTTTTCTCCTTTTTAAGCAGATATTGGGGCCTCTGGTGTTTGTTGGTCCAGCAACTGGGATTTTGCAACCTGCCCTGGAGCCAGCCACAGCACCGTGGAAGAGGCTGTGGTTCTTCTCTTTCTTGGAAGCGATGCCCGTTGACAAAGTGCTCCATCTTCCTCTCAGCTCCCACTTGAGCAGTCCAAAGCGTTGTTAGGAAATGGACCTAATTATGTTTGATGGATGGGGACTGGGGACTATTACTTATCTCTGTGCAGCAGACAGACGATAAAGGATACTTCACAGAAGAATTCAACTGCAAATGCTGCAACCGCACAGCATGTACCCGGCCTGACTCCACAGACACAGAACCTCTACCATTCCCAAGGCTTCAAATCCTGAGCAAAAGGCCATAGAGTGGGGAGGGCAAATATCAAATTACTGTCCCGACATCCAAAATAAGACCAGGACCTTGCTGTGGCAGGAACTGCACAGCCACAGAGTAAGACATTGCTGGAGGCAACCTAGGCTCTGGAGCAGGAGCAAATTAAACACAGGAGCCAAAAGAACACAGAGGCTGCAGCACAGAGGAGGGAAAAACAGGTCTTTGAATAAAACCAGGGCCACCCAATTCCTGTTCCACTATGAATACATAAAAAGCCTCTATGGGTTCTTCACGCCTGATGGAGCATCTCACACCTGTGCTCCCCACTCAGGACAACTGCCTGCAATGCTGCCTCATGACCAAGGCTGAGCACTGTTGGGGCTAATGATCCCTGTCTGGCAGCAGGTTTCTTTCTTCTGAACCAGTCCAGTTCACCATGTAGCCTCCAAACACTTAATGCTGTACTGGGGCCATGGGCAGTGGCCTCAGTGCAGAAATAGGGGCTTTAAATGGGAACTGTTGCAGAATGAGAAGTTCATGGGCTAGGCTGATTTTTGATCCCATTGATAATCCTCCCTGAACTAGCCCTTGCTTTAAGGTGATTTGTTGGCTGAAAAATCTTTGGGCTCACAAAGGCACATAACAGGTGTAGATCAAAGGAAATTGCAAAACTGAGTCCAAAATTTTGAGTCTACCATAGGTTAAGTATTTTCTCCCTCGAAAAAAGAAGAGGGTTTCCTAATTAGCATCCTTTTCTACATTCTCTGTCCCACCTTCTCTGATGGTGGGAGACAATATCCAAAGCAGGAAGATATTCAAACATCCAACCCTTCACTCTAACATTTTAGTCTTTGCATGTGGGCATGAAGACTGCAAAATAGTGGAAGGCAGCAACAGAGAAAACGCAGAAAACAGAATAAACCCCAGGCCTCTCAATTCCCAGTCAGTATTCAAGCTGAAACTAAACAACTTCTCTAAGCTCTTTGTACCTGTATCCGCCTCAATGATTTGGAGATCACCTAGCAGGAGAAATTAGGGCTTTTTAATATTACAGCAGAGAAAGGTACAAAAGAATATGCTAGGCTGATTTAGTTTCAGTTCTGTTGGCTGCAAGCAGATTAGCTCAGACCCCAGAACACAACATGCTCAAGCAACACCTGCGAAGGAAATACTCCTGTGCTGGGAAAGGGGAGAAAAGATAAATAGGATCAGCCAGATCAGTTCCTCAAACTTGTTTTCTGCAATCACACACAGAGCTGCATCAGTGCAAAGGAGAGTATGGCACAGGGCAGCGGAGGCAGCTCACAGGAAAATACGTTCGAGGAAAGGGATGCTTTTAACCAGACTAGAGAGGAGGGAGGGCGCGCAAAGCATTCCTTACCCAGATTGCAGTCAGGAAAATCACCCTCTGCTTTAGCTCTCCCACACTAGGTCATCTGGGAGCAAGAACCTGCAGGAAGCAAGAAGGACCGAGCTCTTCCCTGCCACACGTGCTTCTGTCTCACTATTTGCCTTGCGGCAGGTGCCACAACTCCTGCTAAACACCATCCCACTTAACCATCCATCAGCACTTATAGGGCCTTATCGCATCTTAATCCACTGTCAGCCCATCCTTCACAGGGAAGACGGGCTGAAGCTGCAGCAAAGCCCGCAGAGTGAGATAAAGTTGCCTTCTGCAACCCATCCCCGCGGCAAAACCGCACACCAGGGTGGCCCCAGCAGGCTGGAGCACACAACAAGCTCCTTGGTGCAGCCGGAGGGTGATGCTCATTCCAGCCAGGACCTGGAAGGGCACCCTACCCTGAGCCACAGCACCCTCAGCACCCACTCCTCCCGGGCTCTCGCAGGCTCATAACCCCCTCTCGTGGCAAACACACAGTTCCCTGACCCCACACAGGAAAGACTTTCCCAGCACTGGATCCCACTCCGGATTTCCAGAGCCCTTTAGAGGCTCTGCCGGTGAAACACATGAATATTGATGATTTGCAGAGATGCAGCAGAAAAAAAAGCAGCTGCAGGGAGACAGACTCTCCGGAGCCAAGTTCAGCAAATGCTGCCTGGTGCAGACCACCTCCTGGGGTGGGAGAAAGGAGGGGAAAACACAGAGCTTTTGTGGGGAGAAACGGATTAGGCTTTTCAATAGGACTTAAGGGACTGCGATCCTACCTTTAACCAGGAAAGGGCACCGCATTCCTTAAAGCTTTGGAAAAATCTTCACCTGTTCTTAAAACCGAATGACTCCGTGGAATAGCAATTTTACAGTGGGACAGACTTGCATTGCTTTGAGTTCCGATCTCTGCTTTTCATGGCATCAGCTTGAGTGCTTGCGTTAGCAGTCCTGCCTTGTAGGTCAAAACTAGCACGAACAGGCTCTGGCTACCTATCCCTGACTCACTTTAGAGTGGCTTTCAGGGGTTTCTTTAAAGCAAGGTTATATTCTTAGGGTTTCCACAGAGCCATTTGCACATTTTAACATGGAATCTGTCCTCCACTGCTTTGCTGAGCAGGGGCTATACTCCAAGAGGGAGACGTCCTTATGGACTGATGTCCTATAGCTCCTAATCTCTCCTCACACATCAATAATCACAGCTCCTTCCCATACCTGTTGTAGCTCCTGCACTGCAGTAATGCCAGATCTCACACATGCATACATTCTTCCAACATATATACTCCTCCCAGGTACCCCCTACTCTTCCCTCCAGTGTCCCCCCATCACCCTATATCTGCTTCCCACTCCCACTGGAGTATGCCACAGCTGGCTTTGGAGCTGTATGTGCCGACTGACCACTGAGCTCCCACTCTGCCAGCTGGCCAACCGCCCGAGATCTCCCTTTTGCGGGGGGGGGGGGGGGGGGGAAAAATTGGGGGACAAAACCAAACACCCCCCCCCCACG
>NW_010972593.1:1993463-2011022 GCF_000737465.1 Haliaeetus leucocephalus
CCCCCCCCCGGGCCGGAAAGGGGGGGGGGGGGGGGGGGCACAAATTTGGGTACTAAACCAAGCCATCCACCCCCACGAAACTTGCAGGAATTCAATGCTTTTGAGACATTTCCTCTCTGCCAAACACTGCTGAAATTAGCCAAGGGATTCAACCATTGTTAGCAGGGGGAAGGCTGTAGGGGGAGGGAGCACACATACCAATACATAGAGATGCAATCTCATGTCAGTATTAAGCCAGCCTAGAAAGCAAGTGTATTAGTCCCTGCTGAGAAGGCATATGGGGGTAGAGTGGGAGAAACAAATGGGAAGGAAGTTTTCCAGTTCAGGAAGGGGAGTGTCAAGGCTCATTGCAAACATTGCGATCTCCTCACTTCCCTACCAGTACAGGGAGTTCTGGTAGCGCAGCTCACGTTCAGGCTCCAAGACCCCAGCCAAAGCCCATTTGCTTTCTTCTGGACTTTTCACATCCCAGGCATTGCCAAGGTCTACTTGGAAAAAGCTAATGGTTGCTCTCAGTGCTGCTATTCCTTTACCCTCCAACAGCAAGAGCAGAGCTGCCAGCAGCTGTTCGAGTGCAGCAAAAAGCCAAAAAGGATGGTTTGTCCTGCATAAGCACCCTAAAGCTCACATATGATATTTATTAGGACTGCTAAACCAAAGCTGGTTCACTCTGTCCCTTGTGCTGTAGGAAGAAAGAGTGAAGTGACATCTTTTCATCTCAAAAGCAATAACATTTTCTGGGGACAATACTGCCTGTTCCCCTACTTCTTTTCCCACTCATTTGTATGAGACCATGTCCGCAGCATAGGGACAGCTGCCTCTTTCACGAAAGAGCTGAGCTAGCCTTTAAGTTACAGTGATACTGGCCAAGTGCATGCTCTGCAGTTGAGCTGAATGCAAGCAACTGGCACAGGAACGCTGCAGTCACTGTGCTAGTGTAATCCCACCGAGGCACCTCTGAGTAACCTGGAGTGGCACAGCTATGCAGGGCACAGAAATGAAACTGCCTGGCTACAAATCCCTTAAGACAAAGGGAACCCCCCTATAAGCTGGGCAAGGTCCTTGACACACACAGGAGTATCTCTCACTCAAGGCAGGCACAGGCAACTGCCTCCAATACTCGTTTTTTAAGGCATATGGTGAGTCTTCCAGAACAAAGGCAGGATGAAAAACTGGCACACCATCATACCAAGAGACAGGGGAAAACTGGGGTTGGTTCTAATTTTGCAAAAGCTCATCAGCTGCTGCAGCATAGGCTGCTCCAAGCTTAGATGACATTGCATCACTCCTCTCTACCTTCTAGTCAGGAGGAGGAAAAAAAAAATACATTTACCTTAGTCTGCAAAAAATCAGATGCTAGGAAGGGCTTTTGATAAAACTAGCACTGAGATTTCATTTTTCCAAAACTAAATGAAATTGCAGGGGTTTCTTGTAAATCCATATTTCCAACAGGGTGCTGAAGAGGACTGAGTGAAGGAAATGGCGTGAGTGACCCACCCAGCTTACCTTTAGCATTATCTGCTTGTCCTGCGGTTACAGGCTCAACAACCAACTCATATGTAGAAGGCATCAGGAGAGAGGCCATTCAAAGAAGCCCCTTCTTTCAGGTGCCTCAGGAAGAAAGGTAAACAAAAGGGTACAAAAGGATGCTAAGAAACAACCAGCTCCAAAATTCAACACAAGGGAGCTCTGAAAAGCACAGTGCTTTTAAACAGTGCTGCAGAGCCCTCCTCCTGAGGCTGAGCAGTGCACAAGTGCAAGGATAGGGACAAGGCTCTGCCACCTCTCCACTAGCCCTGGAGCAACACCCATCCTTGAGCAGGGGCAGCTCCGTGGGCCACTGCATGGAGTGAACCACGGCTGAGGCAAGGTAAGGTCCAAAACTGACCAACAGGAGAACATGCTCTAGCCTTTTGTTTCTGAGCCTCAGTACCCACCACTGAAAGCAGCCATGTATCAGTCACAGGCCATGCTATCACGATTAACAAGCTAAACAAAACCATCTGTGACCCTAAAAATCAACAGATGTTGTTCCCCTCTGACTCATGCAGGCAAAGCAAGCATGAGGACAAACAGAGGCAACAGCAAAGATCCCAGCTTGCTCGCCATTCCTCTGTTTGCAAGCTCCCTAGCTCATTTCCAGAACTGCTGCTGAGCTGCAGAGGTAACATGCACATAGCAACCAGGTTTTGGGGAGAGAAACATCGCTCACCTGGAATCCAAAAAATACGTTGTGCCAGTGACTGGGAGGAATTTGGCATGGAGGATCAGCCCAGGTATGTCGTGGGGTGCAACTGCTAGGCTAGCACAGGATTGGTCTTGCAAAAAAGATCCTGCTCCATCACCATGTGGCACCGAGGCTCCATCCACATGTGAGAGACGCACAGATGAGCAAGAGTCTTACGGCCCGAGCACGCAAGAACACCCAACATGCACACACGTGCATTTCGACATACATCCAGCGTGGGAATGGATAGAGGCAGCCCCAGTCTGCCTGGGGGAAGGCAGGCGGCTGTACAGCCAGGCAGCTGGAGGAGTCACGGGGCTGGGGTGCCAAAGCAGGTCCCAGCAGCAAACCTGAAAGGAAAGCGCCTAGGGGTGAATGGGAATGCACACTGTGCTGGCGAGCAGGGCAGAGATCAAACTATTATTCATCAATGACGGGAAAAGTCACCAAAAGAGAAGTTTTGGAAGGTTCCAAAACTGTTTGTGAAGTGGGGCCAAATTTGACTAATAGCTTCAGCCAAAATGGAGAAAATAATTAGAAAAACATTGAAACGTGTCATTTTTAGTTGTTCTTTTCTTATTTTTTTCTAACTGAAACATTTCACTTCGGAAATGATGAAACATTTTAGTCACAGCAGGATCTTGGAGCCTTTGTCCCAGTGAAACAGGAATGTTTATTCGGTTTGTCACTTACTGACTGAGTTAAATGTCAGGAGGAAATCTCAGTGTTGCTTTTTCATGTAAAAATAAAAAATGTACAAGAGATTTTATCTGGTGGTACAGGGCATTAGGAGACGCCAGCTAAAGAGCTGAAGGTAACCACCTTTCCTGTCCAGATCCTCAACTCCTCTGAAGTCCCAACAGAGAATTAGCCAACCTGCATGGAAAAGTGATGGGGTGACCTCAGGTGACAGGGGAGGTCAGAAGAGAAGGGTCCCTGTCAGGAGCCTCTCCCCCTACCAACCCAAGGAGCTGCCCCAGAATGGCCCTGGGAACGGCAGGGTCAAGGGCGATGAAGGCTAGGAGGGACAAAGGCTGGTGTGAAAAGCCCCCCAGAGCTCCCAGAATAGGAGAACTGGGGCCTTCCCCTACTCCTGTGCCCAGGGGCGCTGGGGAAAGCTACATCCTGCCTCTTCCGTCACTCAGAGCAGCCTCTGCCAAGAAATCAGCCTCTCCCATGACTGGTGCCTTGGCTTCATCTTATTTTAGGGTCTGATGAAAAGACTTGGGGTCTTCTCCAAGCTTTACTAATGAAGGGCTGAATGCCACAGCCAAGAGACTCAGGATCCCACACTGCTCCCTCGCTCCCACATGAGCCCAGATGTCCAGTACGTTTCCTTCCCTCACTCCCGCCTCCATTAGAAACCCCTGCCCACACACCATGTGGATTTTGCAATCCAAGGGCTCGCCACCATGGTTTATTATTGCAGCTTAAGGAACAATCATTCCTGCCATAGGTGGTACGATATCCACAACAGACCCTGAACTCCAGTCCACTTCCAGTGCACTGACAGCTTGTCCCAAAACCACACAGACCTTGCCCAGATAATGACCTTTAACTGCTCCATCCATGGGCCAAACGCTAAGTCAGCACTCTGAACAGCTCTTAAACTAGCCAAGGGGGAACTACGGCAAGAGATATTTTTCTAAACACCATTACACAATTGCCTGCCCAAAGCCTGGCTCAGCCATTTACAAGAATTTGAGGAGCACACCCCATTTCCAAAATGTCCCACCACAGGTCTTCTTGGGGCAGACACGGCACGGTGGTATTTGGGGTCTTAGTGTGGGGTATAGAAACCCCAGCATGTATCCACATGAACCATCAGCTGCTGGGAGGAAACTGAGACCTGGTGATTACGGCAGGGAGGGAATTGGGAGCTGGGGCATGAAACTAGAGAGGGGAAACGTTTAAGCTTTAATCTTGGAAACAGCTTCCTGATAGTAGATTTATGAGCAATGGGAATAGCCTCCTTTGCAGAAGGCTGGAAGCTCTGTTGCATGGGGCTTTAAAAACAAGACTGGATAAAGAGTAGACAATAGACATGAGGAATGGATTTTGCCTTGACCAGAAGATGGATAGGACCCGATGGTTCACTTCCAGCTCTAGCTACCCTGCCCATACATCAGCAGCAAATCTCACACCTGCCTTCTGTGGCATTTGCCCATTTACACAATTAACCAACTAAGGTTGTCAGAACAGTACTGCATTGCTATGAAAGGCATCCAAACAAATGTGACCAGCCCAAATTTCTACCCCCACTCTCACCCTGCTGCAGCTGTGGAGGTGACCTCTTGGGG
Source organism: Haliaeetus leucocephalus (assembly GCF_000737465.1). NCBI lineage: Eukaryota > Metazoa > Chordata > Aves > Accipitriformes > Accipitridae > Haliaeetus > Haliaeetus leucocephalus. Next base: position 1,997,991 of record NW_010972593.1, read on the forward strand.
CTGCCACAGAACCTCATTTTTCAGCTAACACCTGGGTGTAGTAGCCAGAACCAGGGGCTTGACACATCCGACTTTTGTGCAGGAGCCCATGGAAGGGGTAGTTTCATTAATACATGTGTCTTGTTTAACTTGGACATTGAAGTAGCTGAACTTTTTCTGACTTAGTTCTCCCTGTATATATATATCACACTTTCCTGTAATCAACCTTTCCTTTTTTCCTGACTTGGCCTTTCCCAGTGAGTTCTTGGGTATTGGTTTTCTTCAAAGCTGCTTTAGTGCTGCTGAAGGATGTTGAAGTGACAGCTCTGGCGATCCAGGCGCTATACTCACCCACGAAAGCTGTCCAGCTCAGGCAGCCGCAATGCAGGCTTCGCAGCTCCTCGCTCCCCTGGCCCCGCTTCCAACCTAAGTATGACCTGATTACAGCAAGGGGTGAAAAAGCTAAAGCAGCCGACAAGAGCAGCACCTCTCCATAACCATCAGAGATTCCCCTGACTTCCTTTGTATATATCCTTTAGCAACCATAGGTGAACATCAAGCTGCTCAGCTGCATGCAACTAAGCCCCTGTCACATCGGGCAAGAGCAGCTGTGCTGATGCATGACACACAGACTGCAGCTGGCTCCAATTTGGTGCCCAAGGGGCTGCAGCTGAGCTGGCAATCCCAGGGGCTTCATGCTCCATTCTCAGACCCTTCGCCAGGGTCTGCTGGGAAGCTTGCCTGAGGCTCAGCCTCATAAAACTGCCAAGCCAGTACCCTGAGAAGGGATTAGATGCGAAAGTCTGTGACCTCAGCCGAGTACGGCAAGTCAAAAGCACTCTGACTTCAGGCTTATTGCCCCACAAAAACATCAGTGAAATCATTTCATTAATCCCCAGGGCCTCATTTCCTTCCTTCCTTCCCTCAGCCAAGCTGAAGCTTAAAATAGTATTTTGCATTCCTCATATTTCACTCCCAAACTAATTAACACCCAATCAGCCAAAAAGCTCTTCTCACAGCAGCCTGGCTTGATCATGCAACCTGCCCACCCTTGGCAATGGCAAAAGCACCCTGCCAGGCTCCCAGCTCCTCCCAAAAGACATTTCTGATGGAGCATCTGGAGAAGACTGCGCTAAGGCAACAGAAAACAGGAAAACACCAAAATTAAAGCCCCACATGCAATCTTACCTCTGTGCCATGTACACACACAACTCTTAGGTGCCTATAAACAAACTCAACACTAGGGTAATTCCCCAGCATCACAAGCACAGCTGCTCTTCACCAGCTTGTAGCAGTCCTTAAAGGCAAAAAACACAAGCTACCTTCTGCCTCCTCTTGTTGGTACCTGCACTACAATGCAGGGTTGAAACTGCACTCCAGCCTGCTTTCCTGGGCTCATGGAAAGAAAGAGGTAATTTTTTTATTCAGCTAAAAGGGCCTGGCAAGGCCCTCAGATTCAGTGCAGGGGACAGGAAAAATGATGGAGCATGGATCTTTCTTCATTTGGACTTCCCAAGCTATTTTTCACCCTCTTGGTAGCCCAGGCCAAGCATGAGTCAAACAAGGTTGTGCAGATGACGGAGCATAACTGCAAAGGAAGGGATGCGAGCCTAAGCTGGAAAAGAAACCTCATCCAGGAGAGCTCTGAACACATCACCCCACGAGACCTCAAGCCCCCTTGCTACAAGATCTTTCTTGCTCGAGGCCCATGCACATCAGGCACAGGCTCAGAGTATCACAGCTCTTGGCTGTTTCTGGCGTGCAGGGACTATGGACCAGGAGAGGCTGTAATGAGTGCCTAAACACATTGGGAAGACATGGCAGCTACAGAGGAGGGAGCAGAAGCCAGCATGTGCCATCTCACACCAAACACCCCACGTTTGACATGTCAGTTTGTTTTTCAGCCTGAACTTCCACCCACAGACCAAACGCAAAGGCAGACTTTACGCTCCAGCCAGTCTCACGAGCACCAGCCCTCGCTCACTGCATTAGCATGACAGCCTCATTAATGCATCCATCAGGAATGTGTGGCAGCACCTCAGATCCAGAGTCAGTTTTGTGGTGGCTACAGCCCATGTCAGAGGACAACCCCAGTCCCCAGAGACAAGGTGGCCTTGTCTCATGGCCTCACCATCCATCCTTCAGCCTGGCCACAGCAGGAGGAAGGCACGATGGCACACAGCCCACTGCAAGGAGCACAGACACCAGTTCTTCCCATGGGCCATCAGTGGGAAGACGAAGCCCTCCCACACCTCAGCTGGGTTAAGCTTGAAAATGTTTCCAAACGGTAACATGGAAAATCCTGTTGCTGGAGCAGCCGCAACAAAATTCTGCCCGTGGGACAGCTCTAAGGCAGATTTACAGCTCTGTGCAACAGGAGATGGCTCATCCCCCCAGTTCAGGCTGAGCACCTAGCAACCCAGCCTTGCATTTGCTGCTTTAAAAAAAAAGCCCAAACGTACAAAAACCCACACCAAGCACCCTGCATCTCTGCAGAAAGATGACAATCTCTCCATCTTCTCCAGCCGACAGCTATGAAGAAGCAGACAAGCCAGACCCTCTCCCCAAAATCAGGGAACCCCTCAGAAGCCAGGAGACAAAAGCCCATCGGTGTTTTTCTCCTCTCCCTCAAGCCATGACTAGCCCTGCTCCTGCTCAAGAGCACGGCCTGGCACAGCAGCTGGTGTTAATCCCTGATCCCTCAAAAGATGCCACCCAGGAGGTGCCCCAAAACAGAGAGAAGCCCTGAAGAGCCACAACAAGGAATGACACCTCTTCCGGGTGTGAGGGCCACACACTGGCCTCCTCTTCCCACTCAGGCAACCCTGATACGGGGGGGGGAGCTATGGGCAGCCCCCCAACCAACCTTGACCTCAAGGACTCCCCCAGGGCAGTGGGACTGCCTGCCCCCACAGCCAGCCCCTTCCTCAGGGTCTCCCCCACCCCGAGCAAGCCTAGAGGGCTCAGGGCCTCCCACAGCCGGGCAGACATGGCCCTCGGTAGCGCTACGACCCCTCGCAGAGCCCGACCGAGCGCCCAGCTCCAGCCCGGGCAACGACCCCGCCTCCTCAGTCCACCCCGCCCGCCGCTATGAGGCGACTGGCTCTCAGCCGGGCCTTTTATACCCGCCCCGCCCGACTCGCGCCCGCGTCACGTGGTCCCCGCCCCTCGCGTCATCGCCGCGTGCGGCAGCATGGCGGCCGCGGCCGCAGGGGTGGCGCCGGTCCGCGCCCGGTGAGTGCGGGCCCAAGGCCGAGCCGCCCCTCCATAACCCCCGGGACGTGCCCGGCCACGCTATCCCCACCGCTTCGTGCCCAGTCCTTCCATAACACCCCCCCCCGGTACGTGTCCGGCCCCTCCTTACTCCTTCCCCAGTATGTGCTGGGGCCTGCCGTCCCCCCACCTACGTGCCCGGCCCCGGCAGCCCCCCCACTTCCAGGCAGGCAGACCCCCCTCTCTCCCGTCCCCCCGGGCTGTGTTCACACGGGTGCTGTGTTTCCGCAGGTTTCTCGCCTCCAAGGAGCAGTTCCATGCCTACCTGCGGGCTGGGGGTCAGCCTGGCGGCCACGTGGGTGGTGGGGGTGAGGAGGAGGAGGTCGAGGTCAAGGAGAAGAAGGAGGAGGTCAGCAGCTGCCAGAGTGAGCCCCCCGCCAAACGGGTGAGGTTGGAGGACCTCGGTCAGGATGGGGAAAGCCAAGAGGATGCTGGAGCAGAGAAGGAGCCTGCGGAGCGGAAGCGAGCCCGGGGGCAGAACAAGAACAGGCCGTGTATGAAACCCAACCACTACGAGCAAAGCAGGCTGTGCCCGTCGGTATCTCAGGTAGGGCGTGGGGGCCCTGCTCTGCGCTGCTCTGGAAGGGGAAATTTGGGACCCTGGTGGGCCCTTCCTGCTCAAGGGCAGCATTTATTTTTAAGTCTGGGAAAGCATATTGAAGAGGGAGCTGCACCAGGGCAAATTCCCAGCAGGGTGGGCATAGCCGGGGGCTGTGCTGGCAAAACTGCCTCCGTTGGCTGGCTGGGAGAGGGTGAAGTGGGATGAGCTGAGCAGTACAAGTAACGTGTCAGCTTCCCTGAAGCAGTAGTGCTAAAATGTCCCCTCAGGTGGGTACGTCGCTGCCCTTCTGTGGCACGTTCCACCAGTCAGCTTCCTGGGAGCGTTCCACGGGGTGCCTGATGTCAACCAGGGAGTGATGGGTGCTCAGAGCAGTTCTGGCCCCTCTCTGGGCCGGGGCAGACCCAGGCTAACCTTGCTTGTGCTGGAAGGTACAGGCATGCCCAGGCCAGCAAACAGAGGCCAGAGGTTTTAACCTTGTCTTTATTGTTTTAAGGGGTGTGCAGAGAAGTGCTACTTCGGCCCGCGGTGCCGCTTCCTTCACGATATCGGCAAGTACATGGCTGCAAAGCCAGCTGACCTGGGCCGCAGCTGCGTGCTCTTTGAAACCTTTGGCAAGTGCATTTACGGCGTCACCTGCCGCTTTGCCCAGGCCCACCTTGGGGACGGCTACCAGAACATCATCAATGCAGACCTGGCCAAGCAGTGGGAAGGGAAGTCGCTGGTGAGGAACAACCTTTCCAAGGACCTCCAGCATCAGCTGCGCAAGAGGAAGTTTAGCTTCAAGAAGGCTGACGAGTACCTCTGTGCTCTGGCCAAGACCCACGGTGATGGTGGGAAGGGAGGCAAAGCCACGGGGCGCTCTAAAGAGGAGCAAGAGGTGTCCAACTGCACAACACCCCAGGAGGGTCTGGGAGACAGCCCTGAATGTCCTGTCCTACCTGAGCAGGAAGAATATCCCAAAACAGACGCCTTGCAGAGTCCCGGCCTCACAGGTGGTGAGGAGGCTTCCTCCATCAAAACAGTGGGCCCAGTGACAGACGAAGACATTATAAAGCTGCGGTCATGTGAGAAGAAGAAGGTGAGAGTTTGGTTGAGGGCTGCCGTCTCTTGTGTACCCGTCAAGTGATTAAGATTGTGCTTGGGAAGACAGAAGAGACCTCTGAGCTGGGTGAGAGGCAGGCAGAGAACAGAGCTGCCTGGGGTCCGTGTTACTGTCATGAGGGGAAGGATGCAGGAAGGTGAGCTCTTGGGGCTGTGGTGTTGTCCTTAGAGGGGTGAGAACCAAGAAAAGCTGCAGTCCCTTGCACGTGAAGGAGGGTGGGGTCTGAGCTCTCAGGGAGGGTGGGAATGATCTGTAAAGAAAGCCAAGGCTGGGGCTGGTTGGCTCTCCTGGGGTGAGAACATTGCCTCCTTCCTCTCCTCCTCGTCACTTCCATCCTTCCTCATCACCTCCATCCTTACATCCATTAGCCAGTCTACCTACCCTCTATATCTGTAACTGCTTTGAGTTTTCTCCAAGCTGAGCAGTGAAAACAAATTGAGCGGTTCAAGTTTCTGATTCTTTTATCCAAGCAATACATTCTCAGGGAATAGTTGAGGTTCTCGAACAAAACTGGTCATTTCCTGGGTTTCCCACTGAGTTTTTCCCAAAGCAAGTGATAAAATTGCTAACTGGAATATCTTCCTGTTTAACCACTGCTGGTTCAGCTCTGCTAACGTGCTCCTCCATCCTTGTTGTTTTCCAGCTGGAAATCCAAGGCAAGCTCTACTTGGCTCCACTGACCACGGTAGGTAGATAATTCTGTCCTTTTGTCAAAATTTGCCATTGCCACATTTGGAACAGAGTGCGATCTCCTGACAAACCATCTCTCTGCTGTCTCTTTCAGTGTGGTAACCTCCCTTTCCGAAGGATATGCAAACGCTTCGGGGCAGATGTCACCTGTGGGGAGATGGCTGTGTGCACAAACCTGCTTCAGGGCCAGTCCTCCGAGTGGGCTCTCCTTAAACGGCATCATACTGAAGATATTTTTGGGGTGCAGGTGAGTGCTATCATCTTGATAACCAGGCAAACGATAACTCACTTCTGAAGAGAAAAGCTGCTTTTGAACTCATGCAAACTGTCCCCCTTTGGTAGCTGGAAGGAGCGTTTCCAGACACAATGACCAAATGTGCTGAGCTCCTGAACCAGACAATTGAAGTGGACTTTGTAGACATCAATGTTGGGTGTCCCATTGACCTGGTCTACAAGAAGGTAAGAAGATGTTCTGCAGCATGTTTTGCTTTCTTCAATAGATGCTTGTCTTTTGCCTCATCCTCTGCTACCTGATCTGCTCCTGCCAGTCTGATGCAGAGCTCCCAATTCATTTATGGGCACTAGACTTTAGGCAGAAGGCGAATGAGCTGTTCAAAGAGCAGGGAATGGTTAGCTGTTTCTGCCTGGCAGCAAGCAGAAGTTGGGAGGGAAAAGGGCTGTGGGGTTTTTTTTGTTGAAGAGTCCCCTTTCTCCAAGTCTTGAGATGCTCCAAGCCTTACCTGCATTCCCTGAGTAGAAGGCTGCTGTTGAGCAGCTCCAAGGAGGCTCTTCACTATTCAGGGAAGCAGAAAGTCTTGACTGTGCCACTTTTTGTCCACCAGGGAGGAGGCTGTGCTCTGATGACTCGATCCAACAAGTTTGAACAGATTGTCCGAGGGATGAACTCGGTGAGTCAGAGCACCTGCTGGCAGCCAGAGATGAGCTGATGGAGCCGACTCTGCCTCAGCCTGGCCTCACTCTCCCATTTCTGCAGGTGCTGGATGTCCCACTGACTGTGAAGATACGGACGGGGGTGCAAGAAAAGATTAATGTGGCTCATAAAATAATCCCCAAGATCCGGGAGTGGGGAGCATCCATGGTCACGGTACAGGGATACTTGCTGTGGCATGAGATTCTTGGCTGGTGTCTGGGGAACTCTGCTTGCATGTCAGCCTAGAGCACAATGCAGGGGTGACCTTATCCTTCCCCACAGCTGAGTAGCTCTTTCAAATGCCTTTGAGCAGCTGCGTACTACCTTTTAGTGTTTTCTGGTAACAACAGAAAAATTCAGAGCGTTTTTCAGAGCAGAGAGCATTTTTTTCTAGGTGCTCCTGAGCCTTGTATCCATTACGAAGGGAGATGGTTCCTGCAGTGCTCTGGAACAGAAGTTTCAGCCAAATAAACGTCATTACAGCAGGGCGGGGGAGAGGATGGGACCATCTCATTTGCGTGAGGATGAGTAGTTCCTGCCCACAGTGAATATTCCCTTTCATTGTGAACGGTCACTTCTTGCTCTGGCATGCAAATAGCCAAAACATTACTCAGAAAGCATCCAGCCCTTTCTCAGCTCTGTTAACCACTTCCACAGCCTGGTCTGTTAGCAACTGGCTGCGGTGTAGATCCAGAGGGATCCTTTACCCCAGCCCGGTATCATTGCCTTTGCTGAAGCACCTTTCTCCAGCGCTCATGTTCTGCCCTGCCTCCTCTGGGGCATTCAGTGAGGTCTCACTGTGACTTTCTTCCCCAGCTTCATGGCCGATCCAGGGAACAGCGGTACACAAGGGGTGCTGACTGGGACTACATAGCAGAATGTGCTAAAATAGCAAGCCCCATGCCTCTTTTTGGTAGGTGTTTCTGTTGTTTTGTCACGTGGACTGAAAGTGCCACATGTTTGATTTGAAATATTTTTTAAAAAGAAAAAAAGCAGGCTTCCAAGGACATTTAGCTGGGGGTAAAGGTTGGAGTATCCCTACTGATGCCGATGATACGATGGAGTGAGTTACCAGCAGCTCTTGCGCAGCCCAGATCTGCCTGTGCGCTTGGGGCCAGGCGTGATGAGCACAGAACAGTAGTAGGAGGGGAAGGAACAGGCAGGACACAAAACACTTTGTTTTTAGCAGGTGCTTTCTCTCTTGGGTACCATGACAGACAGTCCCAGCTAAACCTTCAGGGTAGGAGTTGGGAGTGGAGAATAAGAGAGGAGAAGGCTCTCCTTTTCCTTTTAAGGGGAACATTAATCAAAAGCATCCCTCCCTGGGAGTCTCTAAACATGAGTCCCAGAGCCTCTTTGGACAATCTGGCTCTCAGACCCTGTGTCCATTTTGAATTTTATCCCATGCCTGGATTATCTCATTTTGACTTGCCCTCATGTATCACTTTGACCTCTGGCTTCTCCCTTCCTTCTGGACAGGAAATGGTGATATTTTGTCTTACGAAGATGCTAATCGAGCCATGCAGATGGGCGTTTCGGGAATTATGATTGCAAGGCAAGTGCCTGTGTTTCCTTTTCGTTTCTGAGCTCTGTTGGTGCAAGAGTAGAAAATGAATTAAAAAATACCTAAACAAACCCAAAACATGAGAATTTTCCTCTTGGTGAAACTACTCTTTAAAAATTGGTAAAATCAGTTTGCATCTGGGAACTTACAGCAGCTTCCTGTTGAAATTGAAAAAAAAAAAATGAAAGCAGCATTAGCTGGCAAGTAAGTGCTGGAAGGACTCCAAATAAGTCTCTTAGATTAGTTGGCATCTTCAGAAGCATCAGTCATGGCAATAACAATGCACATTTTGTTTTGGCTACAGAGGGGCACTCATCAAACCGTGGCTTTTCACTGAAATCAAGGAACAGAGACACTGGGATATCTCCTCCAGCGAGAGATTTGATATCCTCAAAGACTTCACCAACTATGGCCTTGAGCACTGGGGGTCAGATACTCAGGGAGTGGAGAAGACCAGGAAGTTCCTGCTGGAATGGCTCTCATTCCTGTGCAGGTAATTCTCCCCAGCTGAGAGAATCTTTAACGCACCAAGCCTGTACCAGTTGAACAACAGCACACAATGCCATTGCATTTCATTGCAGGTATATTCCAGTTGGCTTATTAGAACATCTACCTCAGAAAATTAACGAGCGGCCGCCTTACTACATGGGGAGAGACTATCTGGAGACGCTGATGGCAAGTCAAAACGTGGACGATTGGATTAAAATAAGGTACTAAAGCACTGAATTTCATTTAAATTGCTAGGAAGGGATGTTGCAGAGCCCCACAAAACCACTGTGCCTGCATGTGTCCTCCAAAGAGGTGGTGGTGACTCTTTCCCCTCAGTTTAAGAGGTTGTAAGAAAGCAGCAAGGGTTAACCAGCTCTTTACTTTGAGGTTTTAACTGAGTTTGGAGTTGCCATAAAAAGCTCTCTCAATCCCTGTATCTGCTTCAGCAGGTCATCCAGTACCCACTGCAAATCTAGAATAGCTGATCTCTCTCATGACACGCTGTTCATCCCAGGAGAGTTGTAGGAACCAACAGAGGAGAGTGCAACGATGGGACGTCTGAGGCTTTCAGCATCAGACCCCTCCGTGCTCTGCCCCGACAGTCCCGCCCTGCCAGGCCCATACAGATGCCAAGCAGGAAGGCCACCCCCATCCCCAAGTTAGAAGAGCTGAGCATTTTCCCCATTTTTCATGATCTGATTTCTGAGTTCATGCAACAAAGTCCAGGAAACTGTTTTTCCCCACACCTATGAGTCCTGAGGCACTGGCTTGAAATGACTTTGCAAGCTCAAAGACAGCTAAAATGAGAGCTGGAGCAGCCAGCTGCTATTTCCCATCTCATGGAAACAGAGATTAGCAAAAATAGAGCATGGCTACAGCCTTCTCTGGTTTTGCTAATCCTCAACCATTTTGTTAGTACTGTGAACAGCTGCCTAAAACCACGTTAAAAGTACATCAAGTTTTGATCAGAATTTTTAAATGCCGTTTTTCAAGTGGAACTTGCCTCCATTAGGCTGCACAAAGCTTTGTAACCTGTGGTCTTTACAGTGCCATGTAATAGACATTTATAGCCATAAGAACTCAAAATTTTAAAGCAATTTAGGCTTATTCATTAAAGCTCATTTTAAGGAGATGCTAACCAGAAGCAGGGTTCTCTGAGCACACTCTATTTCTGCTTTTGTGCTGTAGATTCAGGCTCTTGCTATGCAATTCTATGCCCTGCTGGGATACTCTCTCTGACATGTCTTATGGAAAGTTTTAGCGATGCTGTATTGAACCAGCATCCAGGAAATAAGTTAAGCCGCCTTGACTATAAAGAAAATTACTCTGCACTGAAAATACAACTTGTGTTCCAAAGTGTGAAATAGTTGAAGTCTTAAGCTAGGATAAATCTGATTGCAATAGAACTGGCTTACATCATTTTAGGATCTGACCTTAATACTTTTTGGCACTAACAGGGTTTTGGCTCTGCACCAGCACAGCGAGAGGTGGGGAGGAGCTTTTCAGATGCTCATGTTGATTATAGGCACGTCATTGCCAGTGGTGAGGCTGGTATTCAGGTCACCAAACTTAGGAACCCATTTTGGCATCAACTCTTGGTAACTCCCAGCAAGAAGGGCATTGCCCTTATCTGGAGGCTGCGTCCCTCCAGTACTGTGGTTCACGGTTAAAGCTCAGCATGAGAGGTGGTTTTGTGCAGCAGCCCTAAATTTTCAGGAGGGTGAAGGTTTATTTGACACAGCTGACTGCAGTCATGATCGCTATAGAGCCACAGGACCATGCAACAGCTGGGTACCGGTGGCTCTGTTGTACTGAAAACAAACCTCTTTTTTTTGTTGTTTTGTTCTTGGTTTTGTTCTATTCTTTCTTCCAGTGAGCTGCTTCTGGGACCTGTACCTACCAGCTTCACCTTCCTGCCTAAACACAAGGCAAATTCCTACAGATAGGGCTGATGAGGCCCTTTCCCATGGCACCAAGGCAAGAGGAGGCATTAGGATGGTGTGTGTTGAGGAGCGGGGTTGCTCAGCTGCGCTCTGAAATGAAACGGAGTTTTATGGTTTTAGAAGCGCGCTTGCCTTCACGCCCCCAGCATCGGTCCCTGCCACAAGTTACGCAGCAGATGGCCTTGCACAATCTTGCAGCCAGAGGTGCCTCACCAACAGAGCGCCATCTCTTTAATTAACAGGATACAGGCCAGGAGAGATCTTTGGCCTCCGGTTCACGGCAGTTGTCCCGACTCCCCCAGGCCACACACTGTTCACACAGCGGGAGCGAGAGGCCCGCGTTCCTACCCAGGGTGTCCTTGGGAGCGCCAAATCCTCCAAGTACGAGGAGGGGATGGACTAACCCCATCCCTGCGGAGCACAAACAGCCCCAGCCTCTCCTCATCGGACGTTGTGCAGAATCCAGGCCTTTTCTGGGAGCACGCGGCGGCGGGTACTGTCTCCTCCTGGGTGTCACGCACCCAGGGAAAGCGCCGCCCCCTCCGAGGGGGATCCAGAGCTGCTGCTTTTCCCATCAGGAGACTAAAAGACCTGACAGCACTACTGGAGCGAGGGCTGGGGGAAAGCGTGCCACCGAGTGACACCGCGTGACCTTCCTTCGCGCCCTCAAAGTCCTTTCTCCTATTTCTGCGTCACTCCAGCCAATGCAGCGAACAGAAGCACGGCCAATACTCACAAATGCGTTTGCCATCTGCCACAAGGAGGCCGCGGCTTGGTCCCCTCTCGGCTCGGCCGAATCAACCTGTTCTTTTTCCCCCACTGGAAAAACACTGTTGAAAGCCAAGAGTATCTGTACCCACAGCCCCTGAGAGCCGCCTGTAGGCCCCGGGGGCACCCCAGCCTCCCTTAACCCTTTCCCTCCCCAGGAGGAGCTGGGGAGGCTCTTGGGGGTGGGGCGGAACACAGGGAGCCCCCGCATTCCTTCCGGGGAGACGCCAAAGAGTCCTTGGCAGCCAACAGCCAGAAGGGACCATGGCGCGGCCACCAGTGCAGCTCCCACTGCCTGGGCCCTGGGGCCCCCCGGCGCCCCAGCTTTTCCAGCCATTCACGCTCCCCAAAACCTTCTACCCCCGAGGTAGGGACCGACCCCACCCCCTGCAGCCCAGGGACGCTCTTGGGGGGCAAGAGCCGAGGTGACCGCCGGCCATCGCTCCCGTCTCTCTCTCTTAGGCTCAGCCAACCTGTGCCGCCTGCCCGCGCGGGAGCAGCCCTTCCCTGCAGCCCAGCCACCCCAGGCCCCCCAGGCACCACCAGCAGGTATGGCACCCCAGTCTGCTCTGGCACCTTCCCCATCCCCATCACACCCCTTCCCCTGGCACTTTTCACATGGGGGTTCAGCAAGCCCCGGTGAGCATCCTTGCCCTCGCCCAGGCGGCGCGTGCCCAGTAAAGCCCATCTGCAGAGAATTCCCCAAATATTTGGGGCCACCTCTCCCGTTTCACCTCCTAGATGCGAGTCTCCTCCCCGATTTGCAACCCCGTCCCACCGGCACAGCAGCTCACCCCGTGGGGATCGCCCCGGCCACAAGCTCCCCACGCCCCTGGCCCAGAGCTGGGGGATGTCGGCCATCGGGGCCGGCTCGGCGGGTGCCCCTGGAGAGTCTCCCCGCCCCAGCACGGCTCCCCCTCACCCACACAGGGCTGCAGAGGGCCCCATGTGGCTGCCTCTTCGACCCCCGCGTCTTCCGCATCCAGTGGACAACCACCCACCTGCCTCCGCCGGCCACCGCCACGCTCGGCCAAGGCACCGCTTCTCTGCCGGGTGCTGCCCTGTGGGGTCCCGGGGGCTGCAGGGCCCCCCTGGCCTGGGCAGCCCCAGGGACCCCCCAGGGCCAACCACGATACCTCGCACCCTATAAAAATCAGAGGAGTGGGGTGGCCCCAGCCCCTCCGGTGCTGCTGACAGCCATCCATTGCTACCAGCACATCGAGGGGCAGCTGGCAAAGATCAACATCTCCAGCACGGCCACCCCTGCGGGGGCACCCCTGGGCAGCGACATCCCCCCGGGGAGCGACGTCCCCCCCAGCCAAGCCCTTGGAGATGCCCTTGCTGTGGCTGAGAAAGTGGCTCTCCAAGAGGCCCTAATGCTCTTTGATTGCTCCCTGGGCGGGCTGGCGGTCAGCCAGCATGCTCCCAGCAGCAGCCCCATGCCTGGGGACGCTGGTGGCACCGGCGCAGCCACCCCCCACCGTGACTTCAGCTCGCTCTCGCTGCCTGAGGAGATGCTCACCCCTGACTACTGCATCCCCAAGCTCAGCGACGCCATGCTGAGCCTCAAAATAGTCAACGGCGGCGGGATGGAGCCCCAGGAGCCGTGGCAGGATGCGGGGATGGACCTGCCACCATCCCCCCCTGCCACGGCAGGCAAGCGGAGGAAGAGGCAGGCGCAGAGCTCCTTGCCAATGCCACCCAGCAAGCGCAGGGCTCTGGCAGACGACA
>NW_010972593.1:2011089-2077518 GCF_000737465.1 Haliaeetus leucocephalus
GGAGCCGCTGCACCGCCACCGCCCGCAGCTCTCGGGGGCCACCGAGAGTCCTTCTGCTCGAGAGGAGGAGGAAAAAGGAAAGAAAAGAAAAGGAAAAGCCCCAAACCCAGACGTCAAGGAGCCTCAGCGCCGGAGGACGAGCTCTCCTCTCCCAAAGCTGCTGCAAAAGCCCTTGGTGCCATCGGGGCCGTGGGGCAGGCGAAGCAGCGCATCCCGCAGGTCGAGGGGCTCAGGCACCCGTTTCGCTGCCGGGACATTGCCGGCAAGAGGTTTGGCATCTGGAGAGGGGCTGGTGGGCCAGGGCGCCCAGGCACCCGCCCCGCTCCCCCAGCCGCGCCCGCGGGGGGTCTCGGGGCTGGAGCAGAGGCCGTAGCGGTCGGCCGTGCCCAAGCCTGTCCCGAGCGGAGGGAAGACTTTCCTGGTGAGGAGCGATCCGGTGAAGGTGTTGCCGAAATCGCCAGGCTTGAAGTCGCTGCCGGGCCAGGAGGGTGCCGAGGGGTCCTTGCACAGGAGGAGGGGTGACAACGCCTGGGCGCCTTTTGACTCCGGGGAGCTGCAGAGCAGGGAGTCCCCGAGGCCGTAGGGGAGCGTCGCGGCCACCGCCTGCGTTTTCCAACCCGGCTGGTCCGCCGGCTTCTCTGCCGCCTTCCTCTCAACCCCGGGTTTCTTCTTGGAGCCCTTCCCGCAGAGCCGGACCACCCTGATGCTCTCGCCACCCAGGCGGCTCTGGCGGCCGAGGTCCTCAAAGGCGCTGCGGGCGCTCTCCAGGCTCTCGTACTCCACCAGCGCACAGCACTTGCTCAGCAGCTCCGGGAAGCGCGACGTGTATTTCCGCACATCCGAAGGCAGCTTGCGGCCCGGCCGCAGGATGCGGATGGAGGCAATGGCTCCGAAGGGGCTGAACATCCTCGTGATGGTCTCCAGGAAATTCTTCTGGAGCGGCAGCAGCACGTCCTGCTCCGGGGGCAGCAACTCCCAGGCCAGCAGCAGTTTGCTAGGGGGGATGCTCAGCAGGGATTCGGGGATGGGGACCCGCCGCCTCACTTTGGTGCCCTCCTCGTTCACCTCCAGCAGCTCCGAGAACTGCAGGGCGTAGAGCGTCAGCCGCCAGTCACGCGTCAGGTATTTCACCTGCGAGAGAGAGGGGTGAAACCGCGTCACTGGGAGCCTCCCTCAGGCAGGGACCACCCTAAACCCATCATCCAGGCAGGCTGCAACCCCATCAACCTGAGGTCATGGCAAGGCAATATCCCTCTTTCACGTGAGCATCTTCAGGATTTGCAGGAGAAGGCCGCCTGTGCTCCTGGACCATGGCAAGAAGACACAGCTTCCCTGTACATCACACCACCAGTGCTTCCCTGCAGTTTTTTAGTTAAGGCATGATCTCTCCCAGAGCAGCCTGGGGGAACCACGGGCAGAAGAGGTGAACCCAGCCCTGGGCTTGGGGTTTGAGGACCCCTCACCGCTTCCCCAGCCACCCTCCCTGGGTGGAGAACTGCCGCAGCCCATGGAAGGCAGAGAGCAGGGCCCAGCTCTGCACCACCAGCGCTTTGCTTTGCGGGGACACAGACAGCCTGAGCAGAGCCTGGACCTCCCCGTCCACCTCACCGCAGACAGCCAGAGCACACCCAGACACCCAGGCACCCTCCACATGAAGGCCACTTCCCACCCCGGCTGGCCAATGCAACGGGCTGCCTACCTTCTTGAAAGACGTCAGCAGTTTGATGCTGACGAAACCCATCTTGTTCTTCTGGACGTGTTTCAGGAGGAAAGCATCCTTGGCCAGATTCTCATCAGAGAGGTAGTATTCCACCTGGGACACAATCCTCCTGACCAGCTGCGGGTCGGGGACGCAGTAGTCGCGGTCCAAGAGATCAGCCCCCAAAACATCGCTCGCAGCGCAGAAGCTCCTGGCAAAGCAGCGGGGACACAGGTGTGCTAGACCATGAAACCAAACCCATCCCAAAAGATGTATTCCCTTGGGGACAAACATGAGGGAAGACCAGGGCTCACCCCCCACACACATATCCCAGCAGCCACGTACCCACTGAAGCTCTTGAAGTCCTCCTGGCTGAGCAGGGCAAACGGGCGGCTCCGTGGCGAAAACAGTTGCAGTGCCGGGAAGGAATTTTTTTGCACAGGCAGAGGTGTGCTGCAGCTGGGCTGGGAACTGAGCCCCAAGGCCACCCCAGAGCTACGTGATGACATGGTCCTTCATCTGGGATGTTACATAGGAAAAGGACAGCGCTGGGACACCTCCTGGTTGCAGCCAGCCCCAGGGCAGAGCCCAGCTCTGGGCTGCAGCCCCCAAGCCCAGCCCAGGGATGGGGGAGCGGAGGCAACTCATTGCTGTGCCCTTACCTGCTTGGCAGTGTTGGAAAAGGTAGAAAATCCCAGCACTACCTCCTGGAGACCTGCAGGCAGCAGGTCCCAACCCTCCCCAGCCTCCAAACTAGGGCTCCTAAACGGCAAACAGAAAAGAAAAAAAGAAAAAAAAAAAAAGGAAGAAAAAGCCCTTAAGGTGAGTAGGCTGCTGGTTTATAAGAGCAGGCACCTAAAATGAGCCCCAGTGGGTGGTTATGGACCTGCCCCCTGCAAGACCCAGCAGGCTCCAGGTGAAACCTGTCTGCAGGTTAAATGGTCCCAGCTGAGCCCTGGGAGCAGCCGGGCTCCTCCTGCTCTGACTGCTCAGCCGGGCAGAGGAGGAGCAGAAGCAGCAGTACTGGTACCAGTACCAGTACTCTGGGGTACCCAGCGAGCCAGTGAACTTCTGCCATGAGGCATCTTGGTCTGTGCCTCAGTTTCTCTGTGTCTTGCACAGGGACAGTAACACTCACGTGGAGGTGGAGGGAGGGTTCGGTCCGGGGCACCGTTTGGGCGCCTGGTGCTGCCAGATTGACAGGCAAAGGTCCTTCTTCCTGCAGAAATACCCCCCACCCCAACGAGAGGCAGCAGAAGAGCCCCAAGAAGGGGGTGAAGCCCAGGGATGGGCACGGGAGGGGGTGATGCTGCGGGGCAGGCCAGTCCGTACCTTCAGTACAAGATGGGGAAGGAGGTCCGGGATGAAACTCATCCCCGTTGCTCGAACCCCGCGTTGGCAGCAGCGGGGGGCTAGGGCAGGCAGGGGCGGCTCTGCTGGGCGAGGGGCGATGCCAGGGCATGGGAAGGGGCACGGAGGGTGCCGTGATCCAGAGGTGCTGTCTGGAGGGATCAGTCCTGGGAGCCTGACCCGGCTGATCCTCAGTCTGTCTGTCCAGGCATGGGGTTTAGCTGATGTTTCTCTGCGCCCTGTGGCCACAAGGACCGGCCAAGGGCTCATCACACGTCCACCTTGGGGCCTCGAAACAACCTGTCACCAGACCGGCAGCATCTCCCACACGGGCAGGCCGGTCCCTGGCTGCGGCACTGCAGTCTCCCCTGCCCGACCACCTTGTCCCAGTCACGCAGGGCCGCTGCCGATGAATCCCTGGGCTGTGCCGCAGCGTCCGGCTGAAAGCTCATCCTTCTGGGACGAGTCACAGGGACTAGCAATGCCAAACCGCTTCGGTTTCCCTGGGGTTGGTGCAGTTGGTGGTCACCCCCCCCACCTCCACCTCCCCTGCCACCTCCCCACTTTCTCTGCCAATTGGGGGCTGCAGGGTGGTCAGACAGTGGGGGCAAGAGAAAATCCTGGGATGAGAGAAGTGGCCAAGAGCCACCCAGCAGGGGAACTGGGAACAGCCGTGATCCCTGAAGGGTGGTGGCACTTGGTGGCAGGTGACGAGGACACACTTCACCTGAATTTGTGGTGGGAGGCAGATCCACTGCCAGTCAGGACACCACGGGGCGTCCTTCGCTGGGCTCCCATCGCCTGAGCCCGGCAGATCCCCAGCATGCCAGGCCAGCCCCGTGCCGAAATCTCTGCAGGGATTTGCCCATCTAGAAGAGGCGATGGAGCCAGAGGCAAACTGAAGGTGGGAGCGTGTTTTGCTTTCTACTTGCAGCTGGGTATGCTCAGGGTCAGGAGGAGCTGCTCACCTCCCCGCGGGAAATAACCCCCTTGTTCCAGCCCTCAGACTCCGTATCCGAAGGGAGAGGCTCAGGCTGGTCCAGCCATCCCCACAAGATGGGGCATAATCCAGAGGGAGAGTGAAGGAAGCAAGGACGCAGGGGGAGAGAGGCTGAGGCTAAACCTTCCCCTTCCCAAGGGGTCAGAGCAGGAATGATCTGTCACTCATCACATCCCTGTCTCACTGCTTCCATCCTCCACAATTGGTCCGGAAGTGTAATTAGAAAATGCTTCTTATGGCTCTGTGCTTAGCAGCAGCCTGATCTTTCAGCCTCTTCTCCCCTCTGTGAACTCTGGTGTAATGGGAGTATTACCCCGACAAACTGGCCGCTGTTGTGTGGTGAATGTGCCATCCCACAGACAGTGGATCCCTGGCCAAAATTGCTTTAATTAGACTGCACTGGGCAGATCCTGCATCTCCCCCTGACGCTGCAAGGCTGCAGCATCTGCCTGACATCTCCTTTCAATGATTAAAGAAGAAATGGGACCACAACAATTATTGTACAGGCCTGAGCATTTGATATATATTTATTGCTATTCAGGTTTAGCTGGGAATTTTGTGCATATCGGGTTTAGGTGGTTATCCAGACTCCTTGCACAGTGCTGCAGAGCTCCAGAGCATCTCGTTTGCACGTCCGTGGTAAGCAGAAGGTGGCTGGGTTCCGTCGGTAGCGGCTGCAAAGAAGAGCCAATGTACCAGCTGAAGTTAATATCACACTCAATGGGAGCAGGGGAGTTTAAGACTTGGTTGCTCAGTTGTTTTTTTAGACCATCTTATCTCATCAGCAGGATCTGAAGTGCAGACTCTGACCCAGGGAGTATTCATTGTTGTTATTTACACATAAATCCAGCTTTCTCACTTGTCTCCTGCTACTTCGATATGAGACATTTACAGACAAACATCATCCTGACAGACAACAGTACGGGACAGTAAGAGGGAAAGATGTGCCACTATACACACTTTCTTTTTACTTTCCATTAGCAATATTTTTTAAAGTGTCACAGCTACCTTAGTACCATTTGGAATGAGTAAATGATATATTTGGATAGAATATACTCTGATATGGAAATGTACACAAGACCCCTGGAAAAGCTCACATCAAATACTGTATCATTAGAAATAATAATAGTAAAAGCTATTTATGACACGGCCTTTATTCACACAAAGATTTGCCCCGGGGCTTTGTTTTTGCAGTTTGGCTTGATGACAGATTCCACCCCCCCTCCTCTGCCCTGCAGTCCACGTCAGCCCAGACCCCACAGGACACAGAAAGAGAGAATAAAACCCCGCTGGGGCAGAAACTCTCCCAGCTCAGCCCCAGGGGAGCCACCGCCACAAGGATGCCGCAGGAAAAGGCGAAGCGATACAGCAAGGGAAAATGCCACCGTAGTGTTGAGCAAACCCGGGGCCCATGACAGCCCCTCGCTGCTACATGGGATGGGTTGTTTTTATCAGGGTCTGAGCTGCGCCGGCTCGCCCGGAGCAGGGAGGGGGAAGCAGGCACACTGGCCCACCCTAAGGCACTGCAATCACACACCCTCTCCCATGCTCCAGACGCAGCCCCGCAGGCAGCTGCACCCTACCTTCAATGTTTTAGCAGGACATCAAGCGAGAATTTTACAAAACCCAGGATGTGGGAGGAGTTCCCCTCTGCCCGGGTACCCTGGCGAGGATGGGGATTGCCCGTGGGATTGCCCGTGGGCTTCAGAGCGTAGGGGGCAATGAACACACTTTGCGACCAGCTGCCACTTCCTCAGAGTCCTTTGGTATCTTGAGTTGGCCTGACAGTGTCCCAGGAGCATTTGCGGATCAGCGATGGAATGCCAAGCTGGGGAGACACGGGAGCAGGTGGGAATGCTTGTCCTATCGTCCCAGAGCATGTATGTATCAGTCCCAGAGCACATATGTGTCAGTCCCAGAGCATGCATGTGCATTGCTCCGCCGGGACGAGATGGATGTGCAGCCTGGAGCCCTCTCCCCAGGCGGGTACAAGAGAGACGTACTGTCCTGTGCTCCCCGAACGAATGATTTGGCAAAGTCAGAGCCAGGACAGCTTGTCTTGAAAGGCTGGAGGAGAAGGGTCAGGTATTTTTCCTTCTTCTTGGGCACTGATTGGTTCAAGTTTGTATCACAGTGAAGTCTGAGAAGTGGGGAAGAAACCCAAACCACCTTCCCTGAAAGAGAAAGCCTCGTTTGCCCGCCTCGCTCAGGCTGGAGAGGAGAGCCTCTCCTAGCTAGGCACATCCGATCCGCTGCTGACAACGCAGGCTTCCATCGCTCGGTAGCAGACTTTGGACCTTCGCCCTCCGGCCAGCAGTCATGCTGGAGGAAAAGCAGGCGGCCAAACCAGCCCCATCCCACCACCCACCCGGGCTCAACCCCGGAGCCCATCCTCAAACACAAGTAAACATAAAGAGAAACTAAGAGGCACTAATAATGCAGATATGGGGAGACTCAGGCTTGCGACCGTCAAAC
The DNA here is from genome assembly GCF_000737465.1 of Haliaeetus leucocephalus. Classification (NCBI taxonomy): domain Eukaryota; kingdom Metazoa; phylum Chordata; class Aves; order Accipitriformes; family Accipitridae; genus Haliaeetus; species Haliaeetus leucocephalus. The sequence goes on from NW_010972593.1 coordinate 2,017,614, forward strand.
CTGGCTCCGGATGTCTTCGTCCAGCTGGCGAAAAGCCGAATCCCCATTTCAGATCTCCTGCAGTGAGTGGCCGGGGTCACTGCGTTCCCGTTTCACCAGTGGCTCCCCCACACGTCGGGAGCCCGTGTCCACCTCGCTGCCCAGGTCACTAATGTCATCTGCAAAGGACAGGTCTCAGCATGAGAGTGGCGACCGGAGGGGAAGAGGTTCTTTTTCCCAAAAGAGCAGGGTGGAAGAGCCAAGCACGAGGTTCCCCCTCCCACAGCGATTCAACCCTGACCCAGCAGGACTTCCCTTGAGGGAGAGGAGGTACCTTTGTCCAGCAGTGTTGGGGACAGGGATGTGAGGTCACCAAACTGAAAGAAAAAGGAGTTACAAGGTAAGTAAGGCTTACTGGAGACCCAAGGTGCCAGACCTGCAAGTTGGCATCTATTTCCAAGCAATTTAACAAGCAGCTTAAGCGCTCAGGAGAAACCACAAGCATCAGCAGTGCTGGTGGTGAAGAGCAGAAAGCAAAACCAACCACATGTTTTGGGGAAAAGTCTGTCTTTGCCATTTAAACCTCTGGGCAAACACCACACGCAACAATCTAGGGCAGGATCGAGCTCTGGAACAAAGGGAGAAATTTTTCCATCTCCCAAGTCACAACCAAGTGCTGCCACAGACCAAAGGGTGGTACCTTTTCTCCAGCCCTCTGCATCCGTCCAGCAACTGCTCAGACATGCCAGCTATTCACCTCTCCTGGGACTCTACCATCACTCCACCTCTCTGCAACCCTCTGCAAAGCCTTTGCATTCACATCAGGAGAATGCTTTGGCTTGCAAGGCCATGGTGCCAAGTGTAACCAGAGAGCTGGGGATATATTTGCTTCTGGAGATGTGTTGTCTCCCTCTATGATGAGGTCTGAAACACTAAATCGCTCTAAAAATAATGCTGGAAAGTCATGCAAAGTTAGGCAGCAGGAGGAACTGAGGAGAGCAGGAGTTATAAAGCGAGCAATAGAAGTGGAAGGACACGATTCATCCTCTTTTGCTGGGAAGAATCAGCCTCCTCCTGGAGAACAGAAATATTGCAAGAGTTTAATGAAGGAAAGGCAAAACCTGGAGGATGAAAGCCTCCCACAGCTAAGTTTTGCTGGAAGCCACTCTCTGCCTTTCGTGTTCCTTTAATATCAATAAAGACAGAGGTTTTGCAGGGAATAGTGGGAAGTCACAGCACTGCTATGTGCAGCAGCATGGGTCTAACTGGATGGGAAGGGAAAGCAAAAGGCATGCAGTTGATTTGTCTGGCTCCCCTACATGAGCTTTGTGGAAGAAAAAAACCCAGCATGAGCTTCAAGGAGCAAATGAGATCAGTTTTAATCTAAGAGTAGTTTCTATATTGCTGTCAGATTGATCAGGGGCTTTTAAATATGTGCATTTCAGAGTGAAAAATCGGATGCAGCAGCTTCAGCTAGGCAGGACAGGACCTGCCTGCAAGCCAGGCACCAGATTTACTGTCTGATTTGTTAACCCCCCCCACCCCCCACCCCCAAACAACACAAACAACCCATCATTTCTCTTCTTCAAGTCAAAAATGGAGAGAGTGGCTGACTGTGCATGTAACTCTGGAGCCTGCAGAGGCCTGAAGAAGTTCAGTGAACAGTATCACTGAAAGTTGCAGGGAAAGTAGCTTTTGGACCTTTTTTTGCTTGGTTTAGTTTTTGTGTTTGATGGGACTTTGCTCTGGCAGGAACCTCAAAGTCAGGTTGGTACCCACAGGTTATGGAGAGAAGTGGGGAGATCATTTTCCTCCCTGCTCCAGGCCTCCAAAGCCCCGCTGATGCTCAACAGCCCCAAAACCCACCAGCTCTGGTATTAACGAGCCAGGATGGAAGATGCTCAAGGAGCTGGATCCTTGTGCCAGGCATCCAAAACAATTCAGTAAATCCTTTGGCAAAGATGGTTATGAAAGCATGTTCAGGACACAGCACGGTTTGTGCTCTTTATGCGCTGCTTAGTTTGGGTTTGTTTCTAGGGAATAAACAATTCTCACCTCTCCCATTACAGCAATTGGTGTCTCCCCTGTTGCCTGGGCAACACGATGCTCTACCAGATAAAACATGTATTCATCATAGAGCAGGCGAATCAGGTGGAAGGAACCAAAGCTGGCAGCACTGCGCAAGGTGAGGTCACGGATCACCATGGAGCTGGAAAATGGCCGGGAAACAAAATATTTGGGTTGTGTTTTACACTTGCATCACAGCTGATGTGAATTCTTGACCCTGAAGGTACTGTGGGACACAGTGCTCTGTTTCTACCTCTAACTCAAGACTATCAAAGCACTTTAAGAAATTAGTTGACGGAGCATCCTATCCCCATCCTGAAAGGATACAGGAGACACAACGCTCCCTTCTGTACCAGGGCAGAGCAACAGTTAACCAGAGTTGCATGGGAGTAAAGAACTCAGCATTGGCTTTTCAAGTGGCTATTTACATGCCCTAAGCCCGATGCAGAACCATCTCCAAAATGAGAAAGAAAATGTACCTATAGAAAGACCATTTTAACAGGAACTGCCTGGCTGCCTTGGGGAAGCTGGGACTGCCCTCGTGATGCTTCAGGACTTGAGTAACAACATTATCCAGCCAACTAGCCCACTGGTCCAGAGAACTCTGCTGCTGCAGAGTGAGCTTGAAATCCTGCTCCAGCTTCTGTACCATGCCTTCCTCGCACTGGCACACCCACGAGGCTTGTTCCTGCTCGGGAAGAACGGTTGACAGTTACTCATGCCAAGCCTGCATGGTTGTTGCATCCCAGCCCAGGAATTAAACTTCATTTCTAGTAGCGAGGACTCCAAACCAGCTCTGAATCATGTCTTCTCCGATCCATCCAGACCACAGTACAATATTATTACTAGAACTATATTATTGTTGGTAGCAGTACTTCTTACAGAAGTTCCTTAGTACCTTCTCCACTACTCACAGTGAGATGGCAAACTTACCTGGGAAAGTAACACCAAAACCGTTAAATTGTTTACTTAATTGCTTTTTAGTATTGGAAATAAGATGCTGGTTACCAGCAGACAGCCTCATTATAGAGTCCCAGTTCTAGACAACATGACCTACAAAAAGATACCCTAAGTTACCTGCACATTGGCAAAGTCGACCCGATTGAGATCACTGAGCATCTGGTTTATCTGGGAAGTGTTCTGCAGCACCGCACGGGCGGCCTGAGCCAGGTGGTTCAGGGACGTGTACCTCCGTAACGTCTGCGCAAAGGCACTCACTACCCCGACCTGCAAGACAGCACACAGGGCACTGCGAGCACGGAGCTGAAGCCATGGAGCTCGAAACCAAACTCTTCTCAACGCTGAGCTCAAGCACACAGCACACATCAGCTGGGGTAACCTGCACAGTCCCACCCACGCTGCTGTCCAAAGCATACACGAACGCTCCAGAGCAGCACTTTCGCAGCATCTATTGCATCTTGCAAACCAGCCTCTGCATTTCTGTTCTTTAAACTAACAGGTTTTCACATTCTGCCTCCAGCAGAGACCAGCAAGGTGATAACAGGCTGCAAGAATCCATGGCTTTAGGAGAGGGGAAGTAGGAGCCTTAGGTTTGGTCTCTGCAATGCCATTCAGTCCATAAGGTGTCCTGTGCTTTCTAGCAGGACAGCCTCATTCCAGTGCAGAGATTTTCTTCCACAAAGCTATATCTGCAATTTTGGGACATACGACAGAGCATCATCAGCTTCTGGTACAAAGGAATTGCCCTACCTGTCCTCCCACTCCTTGCTAATTTTGGTTCATAATTATTCATTACACCAGTCTGGAGTACACGTGGCCAAACGCCAGCAGTGATTTCCAGTCACTGTGGAAAACTGCAACATGCACACACACACTCAGTTCATATCCCTGACCTGCACCGTGCTCCTTCTGCTTACCTTGGTCTGGACAACCTGTGGGGGAAATTCACTCATTGCGTTCATCAGCCACCCTTCCAAACTCTTGGCAAAATTACGAATCGCCTGTGTAAGTGTGCCTGCAAAGAAGTCTGCAGTTAGAAAGGCAGTTCTGTATCATCTTTGGACACCACTTGCTAGCTTAGGACTGCTGTGGAAAGCACATCCTCTGAGCTGGTTAGGTGTGATCTCGATTTAGCATCAAGGAAATCAACTGGGTCCTGAGATGCACTCAAATTTTTCTTATTCTCTAACGTTGTTACTCAAACTTTTCTTCTTATTCTTATTCCTATTCATATTTGTATTCGTATTCGTATTCTTACTCTTTCTTATCCTTTTCTTATTCATGGCGCTTCTGAGCATTTTCCAAATGTTGAAATAAACTCTTTAAAAACACACACGTGCCACAGCATGTGGACTGACAACAGGAGCTCAAAGGGACATGGCTTTCCAGTACTGCTCAGCCCACTCTAGGGCTGAGTTGAGGCCTTGAGGAGACCAACACATGCACTTCACTGAGGAGCCAAATCAGAGAGAAAACCCTCAATATCCCATCATCTCATCTCCCAAATGAAAGCTGACCCCAAATTTCCAGGAGATGCAGTAGTGGACATGACGGTCCTACATAAACAAAGATACTATCTCCAAGGAAACATCTCACAAGGATTAGCCACGCTTACTTGTGCATTAAGCCTATGCTTTTACTCCAACTCCTAGCCAAAGTCAGGATATGTGATATGCAATAAACCAAATTTTAAAAGGCATGGTAATTTCCAGGGGCCACAAAGTACAGTTGACGCAGAGCAATGCTGCAGGAGCAATATTGCTGTTGCCATAATATTTTAGCTTGTATGCAAAACAAAAACCTCTAAATCAGCTTCTACAATGGAAATCTTCAGGGCAAGTGGTAGCCAGACTGAGTGAGTCATGGATCGCTCTTTGTCAGACCCAACACCCCATGACTCAGCCGAGCGAGGAGCAGGAGCTGAGCAGGAGCGGAGACCACCCGTGACCTCCCGACCACGCTGCAGGATACTCACTGGGCACTGGTCTGAGCACATCTGGGATGAGAATCTCCACCAGGGCCTGGTACAAGATGTGATCGCAGCTTCTCATCCATTTGAGGATGGGTTCGTATTTGCACAGAGTGATCAGCTTATCTTTCGGGAGGGTCCCTTCGTGTTCTTCTTCACTGCAGGAGATGGAGGAGGGAGGCAGCGTTAGCAGCAGGTTTGCATTCAGTGCATTCACCCTTCCTCTCAATTTCTAATCCCAGTTTTCAGCAGAAAAAAGCCATTCATGTTTCTTTTAAAAGGAAATGTCTGATCGTTTGTACAAGTCGTCTTTGACTCTGCAGGCTCCTCTCCATCCATGGGTCAGAGCTCTGACCACAGTTTTCCCTCAAATCCACACCTCCCTGTGCTTGGCCTTCGCTTCTTCTGTCTTTAGCCTCAGTTCCTTTCACACACTCATGTTCACGTGTACCTCGGAATTGTACTTCAGTACAGCCATTTCAGCAAGCAAAGGCTTAGCTGGTTCCTCTTTACAGACCCAGCTATTTCCAAAACCTCCACACCTCTCCCCTGTGCTCTAAACCTCCTCAACTGTAGCAGTGGAGACAAAAAGTTTGCAGCAAATGTCATTGGAGCAGATAAGTCAGTATCGATAGATACTACAAATGGTTTCAAGGTGTTTAACATCTTCAAATGCTGAATGTTTTCAGAAGGAAAAAGATTTGGTGTTTTGATGAGAACAAAGCATATTGTCTCTAACTGAGTGAGATCAAGCTTGCATTATTTTCGCTTTATAGATATATGGAAACTTCTTCTGCATGATTAAGGCATAAGATATCTGGTTAAACAGCAAGCAGAGAAAACCAAACCCTTAATGCACTGCCAAAGCATCAAAGCAGAGCTGCTCAGACACAATGCTGGGAATTGGGAATTTGGAAGGGAATTGCCCCATGCGTTACATCAAAATCATTAAAGCCAAGCCTTGGACGTACTATAAAGAGGTACTTAGAGCCTCTGCCTGAGCAGTTTTAGTAAATGAACTCCACAGGCATACTCCTAGAACACTCACATAGAAAAACTGGCCATCAAGTACCTAAACTTTCAGTTAAGTGGAACCATATTCTGCATTTTATCATGCTTTCAAACAGTTTGCCACTTTGATAATATTTTGGATTTATATTTGTATATATATATATAAAGCAGGGGGAGGGAGTGCTTTATTTACTTATCTTGATTATTAACAGTGGTATGGAGAGGTACTAGAGCACATAGCCTTAGCAAGATATGCTAGATTAGACAGAGGCCTGCAGAAACACTGCCTCCAAGTATCCAAGTGAGCCTGTTTGTACCTAGCACAGCTCGCTCGGTGGTTTTGCAATATGCCTTGGAGATATACCCTTAAGTAAAAGAGATTTTGAAACAATCAAACACAGCTACAGTGATTCTTTGCGGGAAAATATCCATTGGGTAACATCTACTGAGGACAACAGAGCTATTCTACAGGTTATTATGGGCTATTTGCTTATTACTCAAACTTTTACCATTTTTCTTCTGAATGTAAAACATCCATATCGGAAGTCCTTATATTATCAGTAGAGTGGACAATACAGACTTTTAATGCAAATTTTAAGAAGAAACCTTCATCTTTTCTACTTTCTCTATTTTGACTTATTTCCATTCCCCTGTCTCTTGGCAGCAGCCTCCCAACGCATAAAGGATGAAGAAAAGGCAATAACGACGAGCCAGGCAGGAGTACAAAGATCAAAGTAGCTTCATTTGCCATATCTGCCTCAAAACACGAGGCACTTAAAGATCTGGATAGCCAGCCAAAGAAGTGAGTCAGTCTAGATGTCACCAAAACCTCAGAGCCTGAGATGCCACTGGAGACCGATACCTAATGGCACAAAATCATTACTGTCTGCTCCTGATGACGAAAGCAGCATCCCGTTCTCACTCCTCTCTGCATTCTGGATTAGCACTGGTTGCGGGAGGTATAGGGCGCATAGATGTACATAATCAAAGCAGATGCTTTCCTTGGAGGTCTGAACTTTGTGCAGTCATTATGATATTAAACACTTTTGACACTCTTTGTAATGATTCTGCAGGGAAGTAAATACTTTCAAGTCCTACAAAGCACTCAAAATGCCTAGTGAAGCTGAAAATACTTCATGCATTTTTAAAACTAAAAATACCACCAAACAATGGAGCATTCAGAAATAATCAAAGCACAGCAGCGCATACCTGGATGGCAGGGCAGTAGAGCCATCACTAGATGGTGTTTTAGGACTCCAGAAGGATTGCCACAGTTTCTCAATATAATGAAATTGAAGATTCATTACAACATCCAAAGTTGCCTAACAACAAAGAACACAACTCATTAGCTGCTCTGCTAGCATCTTGTTGCACAGTGTAAGCATAAATTTCATGTGCTCCCATTTAGATTAAATTATTTACAAGAAAAATAACGGAAAGGACATTGTTTTAATAATCAACATAACATAAAACAGGTCACAAAATGAAAAAATAACATAAAACACAATATTTGAGTTATAATACCCAGCAAATCAAGCATTTCCTATTATATTCTAGCTTTTCCTAAGAGCAGGATATGAGACGAGCACATGGGTTATGTCCCACATCGGTTAATAACTAAATTAAAAATATTCCAAATAATCACCTCGCAGTGTCGCCTGTAAAGAAGCTGCAGAGTTTTCACATCATTCATGGTGACCCCTTCTTGTAAGAGGACGTTACCTAGACGAGGGGCTGGGAACTCGGGAAAGACATGGGTTACATCTAGGGAAAAAAAGATTGGGAAAGATGGTAAGAGTTAGGAGCACTCAATTACACAGGACTACAGATGAGTGCAAGGTGCTGCTGTCGCTGGTGGCTATCTTTCATGTTTCAATTGGGATGAAACAGGAGAAATTAGACCAATAATCTAGTTCTTTCCCAATTCATGCTGCTATACTGTGCAAAAAGCGAACAACCGCAGCCCATTTTATTCAGTGTGGAAAGGAAAATGTTTTCTTTCTCTCTGTAATAAAAGAAACATGAATACATTGTCCTCATCTACTGTGCTTCCCATTAGATTTTCTCCGAAGCCTGAAAAATGTCTCTCTGTTATTTTGAGAAATGGAAAATATAATTCGACAGCAGACATATCAGGAGCAATTGTAAATTGTATTTCAAGAAGGCTCAGAGCTGGCCGGGATTTGGTATCTGCTTAAATGATGGAGACACATAGATCCATGACCAGCAAAGCCAGAGAGCTTCTCTCACGAGGAGAAGGTCCGTATGTATTGTCTGCAGTCAGACACATATTGCAGCCTTTGCAATGAAGAGAATTGCTCTTCTCCCTCCGGCTGCCTGTCTTGGCAAGGCTCTTCGCGACCTCCACTCCTTCCATCCAATTTGGATGAAACCAGATGGATTAAATACATACTAGGAGGGAACCAAAAGACCTGGTGGTACAAGGAAAAAGCCTTCCTGTGGGTACAGGAGTTAGCAAATAAACTTAGCAAGTGTGACGTTACAAGCGTTTATTAGAATATATACTATATATAAAATACATATATCTTATATGTATAATGCAAACAAATGCAGAACAGCCAGGGCTTGCTGGACAAGACCTTCCTTCCTCTTAAAGTTATAAGCCTAGACATGAGATATCTAATACATTAAAGCAGTCTCCTCACCTATGAATTGCAGATGATGTTGACTCTGAGCAGCAACCGATTGCTCTGGCGTAGTGTGCGGGTTACTATTGGACCCGCTCTCTGCCATGCCATCCATCTTCTGCGCTGGTCTATACCTAAATTTAGAACGTGGCTTGGGATTTACACAGACATGAGCAAACATGTACATGGTATTTGCAACATAGTCATGCAGACTTTTGCGTTCATCAGGTAATACATTCAAGGCCAGCCTTGTGAGGGCTGACCATTTATATCACCTACTTAACTGGAGGGTGAAAATGAGAACTCCCTTTTGAAAAGCACTCCCCAAGACAGAATTAAAGGGGTTAAGATGTTTGCCCAAGGTGACACCAAAAAAAGTAGAAAATGAGAAGCAGAGCTGGAGTGGGTGCCAGAGTGCAGACTCTCAGTCTCAGGAGCTGACTTTGGCATTTACTTTCTGTTTCGGAGCTGAAGAAATAAATTCTTCTGCTCCTTCTTCACTCCAGCAAGAATCAGAAGTGTCCATGCTTCCTGGAGACAATTCCAAATTCCTTTGCACATTGTTTTTTATATTCAAAATTACTCAGACACAAGACTAACCACAGCACTATTTAACTTGCACTGTTGCACAACAAAAAACTCAAACAAAACCCAAAACCCACCCAAGCACAACACAAGCCCCCAAGTCCTTTACACTGATTTGGCACAAATAACGCCATAGCTGAGGTCCTAGAACAGTTCGGTCAGAGGGAGGCAGTGAAAAGTGGCACATATGGTGGCATTGTCTGTAGCAGCGGGCTGAATCAAGCCACTGGCAAACAGAATAGGTAGATAAACGTCATTTCATAGAATCATAGAACAGTTTGGGTTGGAAGGGACCTTTCAAGGTCATCTAGTCCACCCCCCCCGCAACAAGCAGGGACACCGTCAACTAGAGCAGGTTGCTCAGAGCCCCGTCCAACCTGACCTTGAATGTTTCCAGGGATGGAGCATCGACCAGAATGGGCTTGGGACCCTTCCACTCCTCCGAGCAGCCAGTGACTTGCAGACCCCTCTTCCACAGCTCAGCTCTGGCAGTTCAGCAACACTTGGGTTTGAACTGTCCCAACATGCTCCCTTTGCTTGCACGCCAAGCCGAGTCCCAAGATGGGGTCTGCAGCTTTCTTTGGCAAAGGACCCTTGCCCGCGGCAGCGTCAGGGCACCGCTAGCAAGCTCCAAGATGCTGGGAGCACCTACCTTTGCTTCTGGTGGATGGGCTGCTGCCTCATTGCCATGTACTGTGTGTCCTCCTGCAAGCGGTTCAGTGGAGACTCTGGTTTTAGACGGATCCCGTAATAATGATATTTGGAGTTTCCCCTGGAAGTATCAGCGTTGAAATTGCTCAGTGTAAGCTAGTCAATGGAAGGGACATCGTAGCCCTGCGATTTATTCTTAGGCTTGTTTTGACAATACACCCTACTTCTTACAGCACACGTCAGTTTGCTGCCAAACGCTATTTGAATGGCTGAACTAATGAATGCCATCATCCCCTATAAAATTTAAAACCACATGTCGCAAAGTTCAGTGACATCCACATTTAAAACCCAGCAAGGTTTGTTCCAAGTAACCCATGGTAACTGGAGAAGAAGAGACAAGTGTTACAATACAAAGTGTTATTAAACAGAATGACAGAAAGACCTCAGGGGACGCTTTGCTATTTGATTAGGGTTTAAGGATTTGTTTTTTCCATAAAAACAAACTTCCATCTTTATCTAGACTTGGATAAAACAAGCCTGACTGAATAGTTAACTATGATAAGAAAACATCTTTCTGTTGCCAGCACTTTCACAGCAACGGCAACGGGCTTTGATGTGGTTTTGTTCTTGGAGTTGCTAATTTTTGTAGTTTTTTGTAAAAACTGAAAGCTGTTTTCAAGCAAAAGAGGCTGTAATTCTTTTTCCTTTGCTGGTCAGTAAAGCTGCTGTGATGCTCCTTAGGAGAATGTCTTTCCATCACATTAGACAGATGTGTCAGTTAAAGTTTTTCCACCAAACTGGAATTTTTCAGTCCCCAAGTGTCTACTTTTGGGAACGAGAAGGACAATTACGCAGCCATGGATACATGACAACAGTGTGTCCAACTTGGCTTTAGCCAATTTGTCACTAACAACGGTTGAGCTGAGGCCTCACTGGGAGAGGAGACCGAGCCAGGGGAGCAGCAGCAGAGCCTCCAGAGCCCTTACTGGGGATGCTTAAAATTCATTTGCTGTGTCTGGAGGCACCCTAAATCCAATGATGCTTCCTATTGGAAAATTACATAGAGAAATTTAAGAGAGGAATATTTGGCAAAGAATTAACCCCTTCTTCCTTGTTGGGGAAATTTTGTTTTTTTCAAGGACATGCTTGAATCGTTCAGTCTTTCTCACTGTACTAAAGTGTTTTACATGCACTGAGTGCTCAGGTACAAAGTACGCTTTGGCCATGTCTTAAGTGATTTTAAGTGCCTGCAAATTAAATAACAGCTGCATTTATAATCTAAATGAATGAATAAGAAAATAATGGTGGACAGCTTTTTCCATATTTATTGAGGTTTACTGTGTCCTCCCCAGCCTGCACATTTGCAATTTTAAGTGGTTTTTTTGCTTGTTTGTTTTTTCTTTAATCCTTGATGGGATTAAAGAATTTCTCTCCTCTAAAGAAATTATTTCAGAGCTCTTGCACTTGGACCAATCTACAAAAATCCAAACTCTCCCCAGCTCTTCCTACGACTGTTGCCTCCACATTCCAGCTGTGGAATGCCCCGGACGCATCTGGTTTTGTTCTTGTTTAGAAGCCTAAATATCTAAGCTTGAATTTTATTACAAAATCTTACACAACCAGAACAATCACTGTTTCTCTAGTGCATTAGCTACTTTTTTAAAATTAGAAGCTGGGATAAAATGCAAACTCAGCTGTGTAAGCCATGCAGATACTCTGGATGCTCCCTTGAAGGACACATACGTAATTACAGCAAGTATAATTTCTTATGTTATGCTTTTGTTATAACATCCTATAGATCTTTGATGTTTTAAAACAAAAAATTCTGTCACAAGATTCAGCCTGTCACTTTGGAAATTTAAGAAATAAGCCATTCACATCTGTACAGCTTGTCTGCATCAAAGACGTGGTCACAGGTTGTGTTCTCATCCGTGATGGAGGACCTTTACTGGACCCAAAGGGAGAAACAGTTTCACTGCACCAGAATTTTGGGGTCTGCAGCTGACAGTGGCAATTGTGAAAATTACTTATTTCATCTTTTTGAGACAGTAATGGAATGAGAAGCAGCCTAAGTTCAAATAAAATATTCTTAGACTCGTTAGGAAATGGACTTAGACCAAATTCCACTGTGTGGCTGGACAAGGCACTGCCACCAGCAACCTGGAGCATGTCTGAAATTAACTGTATTGTCAAGCCTCTCACACCACTGATTCACGGTGAGAAAGCAGATTTGCCTCGTAACACACAGAAATTACTTCTGTGCCTCAGAATAGCAATTCTTTTTCCCACATGACCATGGTTGGTTGTTTCTGTAGATCTCAGAAGAAAGACCTGTGCCTGCTAAATGATGCTCAGTAGGTTCTCAGTACGCATGTGAGAAGTTGTAGGAGTTTGGGGGTTTTTATTTAAATGTAGATTCATACCAACCTGGTTCCCAGGCGGCGAGTCCTCAGCCCCATGAACACCGAACGGATCAGTTTTCCGAAGGAAGCGGCATTCACTGGATCCAGTTTGTGCTCCTGGCAGTGCCGCAGGTAATGGTTATAGAGAGAGCTCCTGGGAAGGCTGACACCTTCCGCTGTCTCATAGTTGTCCAACAACCACTGGAGCTTTATGTATGGAAAACATAAATAAATAAAGAAGACATGAAAGTCTAAAGAAGGCTGGAATGGGCTGCATCAAACAGTGTCAAGGCTTAAATGTCAGGAGATCCCATCTGACATTAAGAGTTCAAGAGAACTTAATGCTGGGTAGTTAATTTATGTAAGTTTTATAACTTATGCTAGTTGCATTTTTATGAAAGTAAAAGGACCCCCAGCCCAAAGCTAATAACCCAAACAAAAATGCTGTCAGATTTTGCAAGAACATTAAAACATAATCCGCCTGCCATCTCAGTGTCCGCCTTGGATTTGGATGAATTCCTGCAGAGCCAAAATAAAGCTGTAAGAACTCATGTTTTCCAAGAATAAAAACGTTAAGATATTGCCTAAGAGGAATAAATTTTAGGGGAACCAAATATGCTGCAAAGTCTTTATTAATTTGAAGATTGGCATGTCTGCAACTGTTCCCTTAACAATAAAATTAACAGTTACCAAAGCAACCTTAAAAATCTGAGGTGGTCCATCTATTTTTCAAAATTTACTGTCTGAACTTCTTCTGACATTTGTTGATTAAAGTTTGCAATCTATATAAATCATTTATACCCAGCTGGTCTGAAAGGGCAGGCCTGGAGCACAATGTCAACACAGGAATTAAAATGCGAAAACCCCAAAACCCCAATCTCCTTTAATTGGCTAAATGACTTCAACATCAATAAAAGAAAGTGCTAGATTAAGTGAATTTTTGAAGGAACTAGATGTACAAATGGACTAAAATCAATAGCTTTGGTAAAAGCCCTTTCAGTGTCGTTAGGGACGTTTGGGATTAACATTTTCAAGACTTCCCTCTCCTTCCAGACCTCCATCCCTGCGGGCACAGGAGGCACAGCTCCACCACCAGCAGCTGCATTCGCACCAGATCAGTGGCAAAACGGACTCAGGTTACGGATGCCAAAATATTAGCCGCGTCATCTCCTTACAACAAATAGTTCAAGCACATATTGTAATTAAGCACAAACCTAGTCTAGAAGTCAATGGGATTTAACCATGCGCATGGATGTACAAGTTGGCCCATGCTTAGGTCCTCTCCACTCATACTCCCATATCTGGCTTTTTTCTACCATTTTCTCTTGCTGAAACCTTGGGGTCCCAATTCACCACTATTCTCGAGTTTTATATCCATAACTCTGTGAAAATACAACCTGAAATGCACAATGACATCTCTGACACCTCACTCCACTGAGTTATTTTCAGTTTATGTATTTCATACCCCACTTTGCTCTCACACAAAGGTTTTTCAGCACCTATGAATGTATGTTCTGTGGTTATCATTCACATACCCAAATTTAAACTTCTGCTACATCAAATAAGCTGAATCCAAAGCTGTACAGTTGAAACTATTTCATTCGTTAGTTGGGTTTGACCCATCAGTTTTGGTGGCCTTTGGAGCAGACCAGGGGCTGCCACAGCTGGAAGAAGAAAAACCCCTTGGCCATTTTCCCTTCTGTCCTGCTTTTCACAGAGCTGCTTGTCACCTTCCCACCTTCCTCCACTTACACATCATCCAAGACACTCTTTGATGTGTTCTTCCACAGACAAAGATCTTTCTGACCTCCAAACCCTACAGTCCTAAGAGGTGGTGTTTGCTAATGATCCGCGTCCCTTCATGCTCTCGTCTGCAGAAGAGACATCCCTGGGAAGCCCCAAAAAGCTGTTCCGTAGCCCTGAGCCTCCCCCACCCCTTAAGCCATCTCTAACAAAAGTGGACCCCAGAGTTTTTGATATAAAAGACCAGCTGGAGCTCAATTTTTAATTAGCCCACATCTATGCTAATTTTGGCCCATCCCCTGTATTTAAATGATTAATGATTAAGAAGGTTTTTTTTTTTTTTTTTTTTACCATTTATTTTATTTATCCTATGGAAGATACTGAATGTGGATCAGCTATTTATTTTCTAAACATGTTCTAATTCCAAGCCTTAAAAAAAAAAAAAAAAAGTTGCATGTTACTATGGAAAATTCAGATATAGGTAAAACCCTCTCATTTAAATTTGATCCTAGACATTTTTAGTCTAATCCCCGATATTTCTAGAATATTCCCTTCGTCTTCCAGCTTTCTTTTTCTGCAAGTGTCTTTTTATACTCCTTTACACATTACAGAGTTTCACAATATGAACTCCCACGATTGAATTAGAAACCTATTATGAAACGCACAAAAGAGCTTAAAAAAAGAAATGTCAGAATGTAAATAATTTTCAAAACATGATTTTTGCTCTTCCTGCATTAGTAGTAGCAGACCGGGCACTTAAAATGAGAACATTAAAGATTCTTTCCATTTGTGTCCCTTATTCTGTTTACTTTTTGAATTTTGCTCAGTTGTGACAATGACAAGATATTCTACAGTTTCATTTCTGTTTATACTACAGTCAGGTTTCAATAAAATCACTATGCAGCCATATGCTGCTTTGTTTGTTATAGGCACTACAGGGGAACATTGCGATTTCATTTCTACTTTAACTTTATTTCTATTGACTGTTTGTTTTGTTTTTAAAAAAAATAATCTTCAGCAAAAACCTTGTCCTTGTTCAATTCAAGGATGGCTCTTTAAGGATGGAAAAAGTGATACATGGGCCTGTCTGAGACAAGAAAAAACCTTTTTTTTCTGAAGGTCCAGGTTTGGAAAGGTTTTCTTATGGGCACTTCTATGAAAAAGAAACCACTGAGGACACACATTTATGGTTCGTATTTAAGGTGGTTTTATCTGAGACTAAGAGGAGCAGGTTCCTAGGTCCCCGCTTAGTCCAGCTCAGAGTTAGGACAGACCATGGACCACCCGTGTGCCTGCCGAGCACCCCGAGCTCAGCGATGGGGAGAAACGCTTCCCCCGCACCAGGAGTTCCCTGCTCGACCCCACCAATCTTTTGCAATTAAAGTTTCATCAAAAACTGTATATTGTCTTGGAAAGTCTCTTTTCCAGAACAAGTGCCTGTCAGCTCTGGTCCCTTGCATAGTTAAACCCCCAGCTATCCATGTACATGAGCACAAGCTCTAGCATCCCCCGAGCAGGAGATTCATCCTTCATTAGGTCATTACATTCCGCCCCCGGGTAAGGGAGAGTTATTCCCTTTAACAGTTTTCCTACTTCTCTGTTCACTCTCATTTTAGGTGTTTCCACCTAATCACCATTTGGGGATAAGATCTTTTCCTCAGGGGAAAAAGTCCATCAGCACCTACCTAAGAGCCATTCACCCACAGGGAAGAAGTCCAATGTTTTTGGGGGTGTTTATTTTGGGGTGGGTTTTTTTTGTTTTTTTGTTTTACAGGCAGTGAGGAAAAAATGCATTTTCCTCCTGTTCCTATGAGTGCTATGGATATCTAGGAGCCGCAGGGCCTCAGGCAGGTTAGAGCATCCAACTGCTTCCTCAGGTGCCAGCTTTAGGCACTCATGTACAAAAATTGTAGCCATTTTTCTCAATTTCTTTGCATCATCTGCCAGCTCATAATTGGCAAAGAAGTAATCCTCTGACCCAGTGACTCTGGAGTACACTTGTGAGCAGAGGTTTTTCAGTAACAGTAATAGATTGACATGATTTCATTAGAAACATCATGTGTCACTGGGGTATTAACATTAGCTTAGGCTTCCAGATTTGATATTTCAAGTGCACTTAAATAACCTCTCAGAGAGTTTTTGAAGCACAATTATGTTATCAAGTGTGGCTCCATTTCACATTGACTTTGTTTAAACAGCATTATGAAAAAAAAATCTCTCTTGAGTGAGATACATTTCATTTTCTTTTTTTTCTTTTTAAAAAAAAAAACCCAAAGATTCCTGGCATGTAACCTCTGCTGATGGCACAAGATAAACCATTACGCTAAGAATTTACAGATTTGCAAAATGGGAAATTTAAAATGAGGGACAGAACACTTAATGAAAAAATCTGCAACCTTAAGACTAAAAGCAATTAAGTCACAACTAAGAGCACAATTAGCATTACCTCACAACTTCCTCTGCTACTAGCTTTTGTCAAGCTCATATTTTGCTTTCAGCCTTGAAAAATCACAGTCACCTGCTGCTTCACCTTCTGGTTCTCATGTACAAGCGTGACAATATCGTGTGTCAGTCACACAAGCATTTGGGATAGGTAATCCTCTGTCTGTTTTTTTGTTTTGTTTTTTTTAACATAAAGAGGTGGGACTGGGACCTGAAACATCCCGGACAGCAGAAACCCTTGTAACACAGCATGTGCCAGGGAAGACGTGCAGAGAGGCTCAGTGCTGCACCCTCATCGGGCTGTCCCATACACTGTGGTTGGGAGCAACCTCTGGCAGCCTCCAGTCCCCAGGTGGTTGATGCCCCATCCCTGGAAACATTCAAGGTCAGGTTGGACGGGGCTCTGAGCAACCTGCTCTAGTTGAAGGTGTCCCTGCTCATGGCAGGGGAGTTGGACTAGGTGACCTTGAAAGGTCCCTTCCCACCCAAACCATTTGATGATGATTCTGTGATTCCAGTCCAGCCCCCTACTCAATTCAGGGCTCAATTCCAAGGGAGGTCAGGTCCCTCAGTCCAGTCAAAAGGCTCATTCAGTTGAGTCCTGAGAACCAACGCAGGCAGAGGCTGCACAACCTCCCCAGGCAACAGAACCGACCTTCCTCCAGCTCTGGAAAGAAATCGCCTGATCCAGTTCTGCAATGTGCTGCGTTTCCTACAGGCACTGCTTGTACCATCGCCTCCTTGTTATTCCCACATGTCTGCAGACATCGCTCCGTGCTCCAGAAAGGCAGAGCAAGGACACTGGAGGTTCACGGGGCAGCAAGGGCCCCACACATTTCCTCGGCTCAGGCAATTACCCACCCCAGCCCGGGAGCTGCCCAGGGCAGCATGTTGCTTGTGCGTGGACCCACATCTTCAGCAGGGAGGAGCAGAGAGCTGATGTGTACACACATGCTCAGGAAGTAGTTTATTTCCTTTAGAATTTGTAAGAGAACTTAAGCCTTCTGCCAAACTATGAACTGTGACCTGAGAAGAGAGACATTAAGTTCTTTACTTCTACCCTGCAAGACAAGGGTGGGGAAGATCTGATCAGAGGCTGGATTGGGCCCCAACTCCATCCTGTGCAGCCTGCAATCAGATGAAATCTCTTTTCTACCTTCGCTTACTTTCCTCTGCCCTTTTCCTGCGTTTTTTTCAATACCACACCACGACCCACCCCATCCTGCTCTGCACTGGGACGGACAAGAAAAATTCTGCAGAGCAACATTATCCTTAGACAAATCTGCGTGGCACTCAGGGCACAGCACAGGCATGTGAGCACGGCGACAGCCTGGGACAGAAGGATGCACAGAGATGCTCAGAACACAAACTACCAGCCTGATTCTGCAGGTTTGTGTTTCACCAACTACAACAAGGAACCTTCAATTTCTAGAAGCTGAAATAAGGATCGAACTCATCCGGGAGCCCTGGCTTGGAGTTCAACATCAACTTAAGAGCATCAGACTGTTAGGTTTAATGTTCCTTTCATTTTCTCAGGCTATTTCTCTAGGGTGAAGAGGGCAAAGATTTTTTTTGCAGAACCAAAGAATGACAACAGATCTACCCTCAAATACAAAGCAAAAGGAAATCTGTTAGAATAAAGAAGTGCCACTTTGTGCACTGTGATTTATCAGTGCAGAACATGCTTCAGCCTAATCCAAAACACAATGAAGTGAAGGCAAGTCCAATGACTTCATCAGGACTTGAATTAGACCCTTCAAAACTCACACAAGCATGTGCTCACCGTTAAGCATTACTGCATGGGAGTCATAAACCATGATGCAGAAGGCCCAGTAGAATAGTGGGAACTTCACACAAAGCAGGGAAATTGTTGGCATAGTGAGAAGAGAGAGGTCTAGCAAATGGATTTAGCATAGCATTGTAACAGTAATGGTCTTCCTGAGGCACAGAAAGAGGCAATAAAGGCATTCACAGGCTTTTGGTATGTGCTATCTAAGGGATATCTGTCATGATTCACGCCAAGTTATTGCTGTAGAATTGCAAGTTATTTTCCAGCCATCTTTCAATTCCAGTGAAAGAAAAGAACTTCTTCAAATGTGTTTATCTAATTGCCAGCAATTTCCATTGCAAGGCAGATGAGATAAATAAACACAGGCTAAAGGCAGTTAACAGAATCCAGAGCATCTCATAAACAAACATTAACATCATGGCACTTTTTGCAGATTCTTGGTCCTTGGGAATGGGCTGCTTTGGGCAGCACAGCTGAATCACAGGCTGCTTTGAGTGGCTCATGCTGTTGAATACACCAAAGGGCTACAAATAATGCTCCTACCAAAGCAGGAAAAAGGTTGTAAATTCCGATTGTAACTTACATGGCTGTTGAGCAAACTGCTTTTGTGTGATGTAATCCCTTCATTTTTTTGTAGGTTTTCAATCGCCATTTCAAGCTAAAGAAAATGTGCACAGGGAAAAAAAAGGAAAAAAGAAAAAGAAAGGAAATCAGATAGTTAGCAACAGCCAGGATTATTATTTCTTTATTAATATTTGAATGATTAATGCTTTGTATCAACAGGCTTGTGAAAAAGAGGCAAACAGATGAGGCACAGTCCTTATGGGATGAAGCTGCAGAGACGTTATTGTATGGCATGCAAACTAACAACACAGCAAGAATCCCTGTTAGGGTGAAAGAGTGAGGCCAGGGGAGGGCTTTTGATGTTCCACTAGATGCATTGCCCTTTTATAAAAGAGAAGCAGTTTTCCTTCTCCTTTCCCCTCCATGCCTAGACCAAACCACCACCAGACAGATAAGCTGCAGTAGGTCAAAGGAGATTTGCTCCAGAGAAGGTGCATTTTACCCAGACCTTTCAAGGAAAACTGGAAGTA
The DNA here is from genome assembly GCF_000737465.1 of Haliaeetus leucocephalus. NCBI lineage: Eukaryota > Metazoa > Chordata > Aves > Accipitriformes > Accipitridae > Haliaeetus > Haliaeetus leucocephalus. Next base: position 2,036,954 of record NW_010972593.1, read on the forward strand.
ATGACTTCAGTTATTATTACTTCTTAACATTTTGATAAAAATCTAACGGAAACTAAATAAAACAGGGGCACAAGGAGGGTTGACACAGAGAATGAATAAGCTGGAAAGGGTAAGAGCTCTTTGCTACTGAAGAGAACTGCAAAGGGACTCTGAAGGAAGAAGACAGGTTTCAATTAAGTGAGCTTCTTCCTGAGAAGACAGCCTGGCACATCTTGATGCTACTTGTGCTCATTTCCATTAATCTCAGAGCTTCTGCAAGCGGAGTCACAGTGAGGCATTCTGGCCCCTGAAGAGCCTCCTTGCTTCCCTCTGTGTAGCTCCTGTTCTACTTTCAGCCCAGCTATGGCTGCTGCCTTGTGCTCGGACCCTCTCCTGGACCCTTGCCTTCTCCTTTCTGCTGCTGGGGCTCCCTTGGCAATCTCTAGCAAACTACTTAGCAGATGACTGCTGGTCCCAGAGCTCTAGTGCGCCTGAGCACAAGTTTTTTGCAAGTCAGGAAGGAAAAAAGAATGCCAAAACAAAAAAAAACCCAACCAAACCAACCACATTAAGGGATTGGCAGGAGCAGAACCTGCTGTTTCTCTCCAGTAGATGTTCTCAAAACCCTGTTATCTGTGACCTGTTAGTGCAGGCAGGACAAGGCAGCACATATCAGCCAGTAAAACTCCCAGTCAGCAGCTGTCTCTAGCATCTGTCCTCATTTAACATGCAGGGTCGTGCACTCATCAGTAGGCACAAGCACAAAGCATCTGCAGGAAGATCTGCCAATGGCCTCCTTCACTCGCTAGCTAGCTCCTGCACTCCACTTTGCACTGACTCATAGCGCGGTGAAGATAAAGGTCGAGGTGAAAACAGCCATTTACAAAACCAAGCTCTGTCAGGAAGGTGGGAGAACAGAACAAATCAGATCTAACTTCTGAAGTAACATTAAACAACCAAAGACGCAGTCTGTGCCATATCCATGTCTGAACATGATACTCTGTCCAAGCACCTCCAGCACACGTCCCTTGGTTTCCATCCAAAAATGCCATCACCATGGCACTTCTCAAGAAGTTATCACTGAATTCAAAAACAGGTCAGTCACACATAGTCAGTGGGGTGGTTTTTTTTGAGAAAACTGTCTAACACACCGTGATGTATCATGAGGAACCAAAGACTGATTGCTGATGCAGCCTTCAGGAAATGAGTCAATGTTAGAGGGAGACACCATTTCCTTCCTCTGTTCAAGGAGCAGCGCAGTGCCAGTTGAGCAACACCTCTTACGCAAGCACAGAAACACTGCCTGTCCTTTTGGCATTTTGGTAAACGTCCCATACAAATGGACACCTTGCATCTGCAGAAAAAAATATTACAGGGGAAAGGCTAAAAGCTCTTAAACGCCTCAGCACAAAGGTGAGGAGCTCTGAGGACCCACTTATGGGAGGTCTCAAGGATCTCCTCTCTTGGTATAGCCTAATTTAAATGAAGATTAATAGTGCTCTATTGGCACAGGCATTGAATGGGACTGCTTCATGTCCTGTTCAGCCCATTCGATGGAGCAGAACATCATTATTCCAGCAGATATGGAAGACAGGTTTCTTTAAATATTTGAAGATTTTATTTTAGTGTACATACAGTCTTTACCAAATGTCCCTCAAACTCCTGAGGCAGCTCTTACACCATTGCTAATTCTGAAGCTCTACCTTGTTCCCAGTCTCCTCTGAAGATATTCTCCTTGCTTTGGAGGTCTCAGTGCCAGCTCTGCTCAAGCATTCAACACCCTCCAAGCCCTTTCGCTTCCCCATTCCTTGCAGCTGCCTCTCACGTTGCCAAGCCCTCACATTGCTGTCCACTTTGACATCCATCCTCTTTGCACTATATTCCCAAGGCCACACGCAAACACTACGTCTTCCTTGGGTACATCAGCATGAACTGTACTTTTTTTTTCTCTCCACAAAGCTCTTAATCCTGCCCTAAATACATTTTGCCAGGACTACAGCCTCTCCGGCCTCTTTAACACCAGCCTTTCCTATTCTCTGTTTAAGCAAGACATTGCAAGAAAAAATAATGTTCCTACCCATTGATGTGATTTAGTCATTGCTCTCCTTAAGCCTTCCACTATCTGTCCACCCATTATTATGTGAAATTCAAAGCAGTTATCATGGCTCTGCTCTATCCCCCTCTGACTCTGGTCTGTGCTGAAAGAACTGAAAGCCACACACAGACACATCCCTATACTGTCTTCCATGCACTATTTCACCCTCTTGAGCCCCTCCACAAGATCCACACACATTTTGTTTTAAAATATCTTCAGAAAGTTCATTCCTACATGCAACTGAATTTATTTCAGATGCATTTTCATAAAGGTCACTTTTAAACTCTTTTTTTGCTGAACAGCTTTATCTCATGTGATAGACAGCTACAAACTAAATCTGTTCATGGGACATTTCTATTGACACATATTCTACTTGGGCTTTTTATATTATGCCCATCATCATGGAAATAAAAAAAAAAAAACCAAACCAAAAACCAAGAGTAATTTTGTGCAGCTCTGCAAGATGCAGTCCCACGCAGGTGACAAGATCAGCAGTTACTTCCTTCAAAATAACACACCCAAGCAAAAATCAGAAGATGGTCCAATGCTAGTTTTTAACTACGAACAGTTAAAATACATACAAACACACACAATTCTCACACAAGAAATGAACCCCAGCTCATCCAGATGTATCTGTCATTTTCTTTTCCACCCAAATCTAAGGACTTCTCCCCTGTTTTGACCTAAGGCAGAGCACATTTACTCCAGGATCAAAGGCAACCTTTCAAGGCCCAAAGATTAAAAAACCATTAAGTCCATATTCTAAAACTCTGTGGGAAAAGAAAGTACAACCTAACCAGCCAGATTTGCAAGAGTACTCAGTAGCAAACAGCTCCTGTTTTTTTCCCTGGGTGGTGCTGTTCACATCTTAAAATCTGGCCCCATATACTGAATTACACCTACATTTGTAATTATGTTTACATAACATATACAAATGTATAAACACACGCAAGTCAGTCTGGAAAGGAAGGTGAGCAGTGTCCCAGAAAATGAGCTCCAACCCACTCCTGGCAGCAGCTGCTACTAAGGGCTGGTAGATTCTCAGATAAAAGTCCTGGTAGCTTCGAGCTGCGGAAAAGCTGGTTTGGGTTAATAGTTGTATCCCTCTGAGTCCCACACAGCTGTACAGTTGTGCTTCTAGCAACCTGGCACCTCAACTGACAGTTGGAGGGACATGATTAAAAAAAATTAGAGATTTAAAACATTTCTGTTTGATCAGTATTGTCCCTAAAATACATTTTCTGTAACATATGGCACGGACAGAATACACAATGGTGTAGGAGATGATACATACAAAGACTTTTCGATCACTGTGCATTTGGCATGATCAGCTTGACATACCTTATGTGCTAATTTTCCACTGTGTTAGTAACGGATTTTTCAGGTCTCTTCATAATTAAAAATATATTTATATATTTCTTTATTTTGGGTAAGGCAAACGCCGTGTTCAGATATTATACTTATTAGAAAATGTAAATACAGACAATTCTTTTGAATTGGAAAGACAAAACATTTTGCTCTGGGAAAAAAACCAAAATCCCCGAGAATTTTCTTTTATGTCCATGCTGCATAATTTCAGTGATCCACTAGAAAGTTTGACAAGCCTCTGCCCACCAGCAAAAGAGACATTCCAAACTCCCATTGAAAAATATCTGTAGTACACCAGTGTCTATTCTCTCCCTTGCATTTGCATGGCATGTTATACAGACATATACACAGTGATAATGATAGGAATTTTTATTTTCTGAAGGCTTTTCAGTTCCCTTGGAAAAATTCCTGGCCCCCGAGCTGCAACATCTGCAGGGCTACATACCGTTGCTGGAGAGGAGCGTGAAGTATGTGACAGAGAATGTCTAGTGTTTTCCATCCCCCCATGAATGAGATAGGCTCCCGAGCCGGAGAGGATCGGACTTCCCCCAATGTCCATGGTGATGCCCACCATGTTGTGAGAGGGAATGGCTGTAGGAGAGGATGCCGCTGTAGTCACCTGAGCTCCACCTCCCTGCGATTCGAAATAGGATGCTGCACTGCTGGGGGCGTAAATCTGAGCTTCGGTGTTGTAGGAGTAAGCGGCTCGTCTGTCAAAGGAACAATAGGGTCAGGAGGGGGAGAGTGGCTTGCAAATCTAAAGTCATGGACAACAGTTTCTGAAAGCTGGACCACCTTTCGAAAAAAACTCCATTTTTGGTGGGATTTGCTCCATTGAAATTGAACCCTGTGCTGTAAAAGTCAGTCCTGACAATGTTAAGCAGTCCTGTGACAGCCCTGGAGCAAAGGCCCACAGCCACAGTGAGAGCACAGAGCCCAGGAGTTGCTCTGCAGCCACTGTAGGCAACCTCGGTGCAGAAGGCTGAGAGCATCCTGGAGGGCAGCAGCCCCAAAGCAGGGGGCACAGCAGACAGGAGGAAGAGGAAACCTTACAAAACCCCCTTCTTCCTCTAGCAGTTATGCTCTGGTTTCTAAAGCTGCCCCACCTCACCACACAACGGGCTGGGCAGAGGAAAATACTGGATGCCCTGGAGAACAGTCCCTCCATGAGGACACCACCTCCTCCAAGGCTGGAGTCTGGCTGAAACTAGCCCCCACACACAACGTAACATGTGAAACAGTTGTTCCTACTCTTCCTCCTTTTAATGGTGGGCAGTGCCAGCAGCAGAGCTGGGATGGAAGGATCCTGGGAGGACCAAAGGGCTCAACCCAACTGGGAGGGGAACAGGGCTCTGCTACGGCCAACAAGAGACTCTTACATGGTTCCATTGGTATAAACAGCTTCTCCTTCCACATACTGGACCTGGGATGGATATACGTGCTGCACGGATTGCACCTGAAACAAATACGATAAACTTGAGTTACAGATATGTTATTGCCTAGGAACAGCAGGAGAAATTGCATATTACATCCTTAAACAACTTTCAACCTCACCTTGGCATTTAGGCTTTCTTTTTAAAAGAGAAAAGAAAAACAAAACAAACAAAAACCTGACATGCTTAGGAATCTCAAAGGACATATTTATTTTAAAAGGTCACATTAAAATAAATAAATAAGTAGTTGCTCCATGAGCAGTGGAAACAATGGAGCTGGGTTTCCTCTGCACACATGTGTCAGGGCTGGTTCTCCACTGACTAATAAGGGTGAGATCATGCTGCAGCCTTTCCTTCAGAGAGGAGGTTGGCAGTGTCCATCTGCACCCCAGCCCCTTTTTTAATGGTCTGGGAGGAACGTAGTTGCCCTCTGTCAAGTTTTTTTTCTGAAACTGAGCAACCAAATAAAAAATTGCTAGAGGAAAAAGTCAAGAGAGTCAGACTCACTGTACACATGAAGCAGCACCACATATGCCTGGTTTCTTAGGAAACAAGGACTGCAAAAGGCAAAGTTCAGATAAACAAAAATGCTTGCATGGCTCTGTCACCTAACCTTTCTGTGAAGCCACATGCAGTCAGTACATTTATTTGTGTAATTAAAAAAAATCCCAAACACTTTGCCTCTAAAAAAGTCTTTACAGAGGAGGACTGTTTTTAAATGGCAATTAAAAGCATCCATCAAATCTTCAAATATATGAAAGACAACTGCTACAGTAAAGGTTCTTTCTAAACTTTACATATTTGAGAGTCTCTTTTGCCATCAGTCTAAGAAAGGAAGAGAGACATGGAGAAAGCTGCTCTCACAGTGATCTCCCGTTCTCTAATTGCACACAACTCTTTAATTAAGAGCATGGATTTTTCTAAGCAGCTCTCTGGCACAGTCTTAAATGTTGTGTGGGACGTGGGGTCCTGTTGACATGGAGTCCCTGGGTGGTGTCTCACTCCAGAGGTATTACCTGTTGTGGAACCTGCTGAACTCTGGGAACAGAGATTTGCTGCATCTGCGCTCCTTTGGGAGCGGAGCCTGCTGCTTGGACCAAAACCCTCTGAAAGAAGAAGATATAGTAACATACACTTAATTTCAGTCTGTAACACAGATGAGTTAGGTATTCTCTTTCAAACTTTCATGGAAAGCTTGTGTCCTACTCCAGCATCAGCAGTACCCCTCACTTAGTGTCCCTGCGGTCCCCATCCTTCCAATGTAATCTGCACCAGACACCAGCCTGAACTCAGTACCCAGATCTTGGGAAAAGCTGGATTCACATTTTCTGACATGCATCATCTTTAAGTCTCTACACAAGGAAATAACAGCTAACAGTTGACTGATGGGAGGAGCTCAACGTGAGGTTCAGTCGCAGCTAAACAAGAACCACTCCTCACACATTCACATTTTCCTCCTACGGTTTCTTCTCTTACAGCTGCTATACCAAACCACACTCTGCCTCCTGCAACAAGAACTCACACTCTCCAAGGCACCACAGCCCTTACGGTTTCTACCAGCACCAAGGCTCTGATGGTTCTGCATCTCCTTTCAATGCTGCCAAGGGCACAGAAACGCTTTGTGTTGCCTTATGGTGGTCACTGTCCTCTACCTCTGCACTGTTATTTCCACTGTCCCCCTGCTCTTTGTGTAATGCTCAGCATTCCGTTTGAGGTTGGACACACATCTCGTAGAGTGCTCAGCACCTTGCAGATCCAGCAAAACAAGCATGGGGATGTGGTGGATGGAAAGAAATGATTCAGTGAGGCCCATGGGAACAGAGCCAAATATCAGTATGGCCTTTTAAACTGATGAGGACCTTCTCCAAGGAGACAGTCATCCTCTGTGGCTTGAGGCTTTAAAAATACCCAGCAGATTGGGCCAACAGAAAAAAAAGCTGCAAAGCAATCCCACATGAATCCTAGAAGAGACCTTGACAATTACTGGCTAGCTTATGTGTATGTAGTTACGGGTTTTAGCCCTCTGTTACCCTCCCAACGTGCCCTTTGTAACCAGCCAGAAATTCTATTCTAGCAGAATTATAGGAATATGATAATTGCCCAGATTTCTGGGCAGCCTCTACATCACCAGTCCCGAGGCTGACCTTCAGCAAGTCTGGATACATTGGAGATCCTGCAGCTGAGCCAGTACACTAATGCCAACCATCACTTTGTCCATTCTCTCTCCAAAAGAGGTTGTAACCAGTGCATGATGGAAACATTATAAGCCGTTTTTCAAGTCATGTCTTGGCAGTGCCACCTACGCCAAAGTCTCAGCAAGATCCTTTCCTTTCTCCTACTTTTTACCCATTCTCTGTCATTGCTTCTACCAAATGACACATCTCCTCCTTTGGCGCAGCTGCCCAGCTCAGCTACTTCTGTAATTTGCCACTGTCCGGTTGCTCCTACTACCTTGCTACCTACAATCAAAAAAATTAATCATCCCCAACCTGTAAGATGAGGCCATCCTGTTCATACAGCCTTCGCTCACACTGAAAGGTAGACCAGTGATCAACAACACCAAAGGCTTCAGCCTCACACCAGTCATGCTGCCAGTAGTTCATTCCTAGTATTTTCTTTGTCTTGCTGGTGAGAAAGGAAGGCTCTGGACGCTCCTCCTCTTCAGCAATCTTTCACCATCCTCTGGGTCTTCCTTAATCCATGGAGTTCCACTCGATATTCCGTGTCATGACAACAGCACTGGCAAAGGCTGGACAGGTAATTTCATAATCCAAAGTCGATGGGTTTTCTAAACTTCTTTAAGACGTTGTCATAGTCAAATTCACACTAATGACCAACAATCCCTAAGATACTTGACACTATTGATCAGCGGTATCCACATCATTACAATACGAACAAGAAACGTCACCCAGAGAAATCAAAGATGGGAAGGCTGAGAGATGACAGCGAGCTGGTCAACCAAGCACCGAATCACACGACGTGAATTTCCCTGTCTCCTGGTGAATCGAATGCTCCTACCAATTCACAATTTTTAATTGTTCCTTTTCATCAGCATCCAATGGCAGCTACTTCTGCTCACTTGGGAGTTGGAGAAGGGTGTAGCCAAGTTATACCCACCCATCCTCTTCTCCCTCCAGCTTCCTGCGACAAAAACTTCTTTTGATAGTTCCCCAAAAGGCATAAAAAGGAACCAGTTTTACTTAACCCTTCCCGTTTTGCAGTAGGTAGTTTTCATTCATCAGCTGAAGCTACCATTTCTCTCCTATCAGGAGACCTCCCACGTGCATCATATTCATGTATATGAATCATGAGTCCCCCTTCCCCAATTTAAAATGTCAGGATCCACCTACCAAAGGAAGAGACCAGCACGTGGCTCCTCCACCCTCTCCCTGCATTAGCACTCCCTCCACCTCTTCTCTGTTGAGCTCAGTAGCTCATTTGCAGAGATGCCTTTAAGGACTGTTTCATTTTCTCTTGCTTTTATTGACACACCAAATAACGACAACAGGATATTATACTGAAGCAAACACCAAACTGGCATGCAACTACTTTCTTGGGTAGCTAAGTTAAAATCCAAATCCCATGTTTTAAAGCTTGCTTATTCGTAGGGCTAACACATGAAATATCTATGGCCTTTATCAACACAAAGTCCAGCAACAGGTTCTCCCCACTAGCTCTACGAGCTGATTAATAATCCTCTCCCTCATATAAAAACCCTGGCTTAAAATACATTTACCAGTAAAGCAGCTCTCTTCTCCATGGAAACGGCATTCCCAGCTGCGCATACGTTACCTGCTGAGAAGCTGGCACTGGCTGCACTACTGGAGCTTGGGCTGATGCAGAAGTGTGAAGTGCCACAGAAGCTGCTGAGTCTGATCCACCCTCTGAACTCTGCATGCTCACTGCTGGGGAGAGCAGAGAGGAGATCAGCCAGGGAAAGCACAGTTGTACACCGCAGCAAACGCCCGAGGAACCCGTGCCTAAAAGGAACAGAATCCCAGTGGAAGATCCAGGGGAAGTGCTAGGAAGGAAGGTAGCTACCTTCCTACACAGAGGACTCTTTTTAGTCTTGGAGCTAATTTTAATACAGTATTATATTAAGAAAAAAGAAAGTTGCACAATTGTTCCACAGAAAGGAGAGGGAAGGAACAGAAAATGCACTTCTAAATATAACCGAAAAGTAGCATTGGAAAATTATTGTGTCATAGTGAGGATAACTTCAGATCTGGAAGAGTAAGAACATATTTTAAAAATAATTTTTTCTCCCCCTCTGCCTTATCATGTTTAACTACTGCAAAAAAAAATTTTAATCAAATCTAAGTACACGCCTGGAGCTTAGGTAATGCTTTCATTTGGAAAGTGGGGTGGTCAATTCGGGTTTATAATCACAACCGATAATCAAACATGAATAGCAGAACAGTGATTCACCATCATTTTAAAACTCCCAAACCACCCCCACAAAGAACACCTCCATCCTCCCATCCATGCCCTTGCCCCAAAATCCCATCAGCCTCACCAAGGTCCCCAAACACAGACACGCCATCACCCTCCGGTCCTGCTCCCATGCTGCAACCCTACGGAGTTGATGCCCTCAGCATCTTCAAGTCACCTGGGTGCCCCCGTCCCGGCACTCACCCAGCATTGCTCAGCCACCTTGGGAAGCATCCCAAGGGCCACGTGGGAATGTCCTGGGGATGGAGAGATGGGACGAGAGCAGGGCTGAGCGCCTGCCCTGCAGCACAGGTTCTCCATCCCCTGGATCCCCTCGTTCCCTTATGGCACTGCCCCAGCACTCTGTGTCCATCCTCCACGGGACACGGGACATGTTAAAGCCCAGCTGCCTGAGGGACACCAAGGGTTGCTGCGGTGGTGTTTCCCAAGAGCAAATAATATCATTTGGGGGTTTTTGATGTAATATGGAGGGGTGGGGGAGCCTTTTTTTCTCAGTTTCTTGTGAAAGTTCCTGTTTAAAAAACTATTTTAGGAGGTTTTCTGCTGTCACTTCAAAAGATTCAGAAACATCCAGATTTTGAGCAGTGTCATTTCTCCTTTCTCAGCCTTGCTGCTGAGCGTAACGTAGCCTCCAAATAACGGCATGAAATCTTTTCTGTTTTATTCCCCTTCTCCATCCAATATTTAAACTTTTTCCTCAACTTTGTGCAATTTAAGAGGCAAAAGGAAAAATGAGAAACCGAGCGACATTGCACCCTGCTCATTTGATAGCTCTTTGCAGTAAAAAGAAACACAAGGGGGAGGTGAAGTTACAAAAGTTACCTGTTTATTCGCCTTCAGCCACTGAAAAAAAACCCAAATATTTAGATTCTTCACAAAACAGGTTTTTAAGACTTTTTTCCAGTCAGTGCTGACGCCATAGTCCCATGCTACCCGTTAGCAAATTATAACAATTACTCTCCTGACTTCCCCGAAACCCCACAGTTTGCATGCAATTTTCTCTTTCACATCATCTTTCTCGCACCCAGGAGAAAAAGTAGATACAGAACCCACATAGTCACTGCTCCAAATACAGCTACCAGCTTAATTTAACAGGCCAGAAACAAGGCAAAGAAATTTAGTCACTATTTATCACCATCCGTAGCCCTTCGTAGCCCTCAAGTCTCCCTGCAGCAGACGTGCACAACCCCATTCCCTGCAGCTCCACTATATAAAGGCAGCACCTGCTTCTCCCCATCACTGCCTCTGCATAGTTTTTAGCCAAAACCTCTTTGTGAGAAGATACCAGTTGCAACAGCGCTGTGCGATCATGAAAAGAATAATTCTTGCAGTAAATTAATGAAATAGCCTCCCGCCTGTTTCAGCCCCAAATTATTTGCAACTAAACATTTGGCCAGCACTGTTGGCAAAGGAGGCAGGTTTATAAAGCTCACGTGAAGATGCTCAGGCAGAAGAGAGGGGTCACTTTTAGCATACATATTCTCCTAACTTTTGCAAGAGTATTTTATTGTCTATCGTTTGTGCCCAGGGCTCCACTTCCTGGCTTTCTAGGGTTTTGTGAGTGGAAAAATATAGCATGGTGAGGTTGCAGAAGAAAGGCGGTTAAGTTGCCAAATATATTTTAATGATCTATATGAGAATGATTCTGGCAGGGTCAGATCTTGGCATTTCAGGTCTCTTTTCAAGTGTAGTTATAATCAGAAAAGGACACTCAGAAGAGATGCTCTCTCAAAATTACCACCTACTCATCTCTGCTGATAAATTTTGTCTTTTGGTTTCCCTCAGTGACCAAAAGAGAGCAGAGAGAGGCAGGCAGTGTAGAAGATGAATTGTCTGCTGCCAAAATAAATTATCAACATTATTTTCCGATTTGTTACAAAATGCAGGCTCTGTTAATGATGACAACCAAGCCAGACACAAAGACTCCGATGAAATCTGCAGCTGGTACTTCCAGACAAGGTAGACAGACACAGAAGTACTGGACTGCCAAGGCACACATACAAGACTTCTTATTGTTTTGTTTATCAGTGAAACATCCTGGATAAAGAAGAATTTCCCATTAAAGCTATCCTGTGCTTCCTGAGAATTGGAGAGACAGAGACATGTGCACCATCTGCTAATATCAATTTGCGCTGATGAAAAGCTGACAACGTAAACAGAATTCCTACACTCTGAGAAACCATCGCAAGGTGCTACAAAGCTTTGGTGACGTCCTGGGAGCACAGCTACCAAGTGAGCCGGCATCCGAGCCAGGGCTCCAGAGGATGCATAAAGCATCAGCTTTCAAGGAGGAAAGGAAACGTGGCGGCCAAAGTCTTCCTCTTCCCTCTTCTTGGGAGTTGTGTGTGCAAAGTAAGGAACACCCTTGTAGCTCCTCAATGAACATCAGCTGCTGGAGCTCGGCCATCCGCTTGCACAGCTCTTGGGCAGTTCTGCCACATCCCCAAAGCAAATGCCCATGAAAGAACTCGCTGCACTCCTTCGATCTCATTTTTCACCTCCCACAGGGGACGAAGGTTTTACAGTGTTCTTGATCATCCTCTCCTAACAGAGACTCAGTGGCTCAAAAGCAAACCTTCCTGTTTCCTAAAGATCTAAGTCTAAGATCTGGTTAGATCTGGTCTAAGAAAGAGAGGTTCATCCCAGCCGTGCTTGCTTCCCACTCCTGGCTGGGGGAGAACGCTGTAGCTCTCTCACAGCAGAAGTGACCCACAGAAGCTATTAAAAGGTGTCTTGTGGCTTCTGACAGCCTGACAGCTTGGCAGCCCCCCTGGTACCGGGGAGTTTGCACACACTGAGAAGCTAATTAGTAGTCAACAAAGCTGCTGGTGGGTCACAGAAAGGATGAGCAGCCACAGTTGACTTTCTCAGCTCCAGGGCTCCTTACCGGGTTAAGAAGAGCAAAGACAAGTCAGTTATTATGCCAGGGGAATGAGCAGACGGGACCTGACCTTGCATAAGGAATAAAATCGCCGTGAGAAGGTCCTTACTTAAGACATTGGCATTTCAGGTAGAGGCAAGTTTAAAAGTCTGGTTGCTCAACATGGCCAGTGATGTCACATGCAGCATCAGGATTGTGGAAAGCATTGCAGAAATCTGGATTCCAGGTTGCATCATCACTGAATGAATCAGGCAGATAACAAGGCTGCTGCCTCTGGAAACCGTCTGTTTACACACAGCTATCTCGGTATCCAAGCAAACAGCGGTGACAGGAAAGGAAATACAGAAAAAACTAATAACTTCTGGGTGCTATTTCTGGTTCTGCCACCAGCTTGCTCTGTGACCTTGAACAGGATGCTTCCCCTTCCCCGTGCTTCAATTTTCCCACTCCTAAAAAAGCCACAATACTCCCCTAGGTAAGGTATTTTTTGAGCACTGGTCTCAGAGGGCTGTCAAAGTCTGAATGCATTTGAGAAAGACAAGTAGTAATATTGCAAGCCTTGAGGGCTGATAAAAACTCCAGTTGTCACCGTTTCATTCATAAGCCACGTTGCCTTCATGTAAATAGCCTTGCCTTTGTTAATCTCTACTGCGTAAACCAGCTCCAAAATGCTGGGAAAACAGAGATAAGAGAAGCATTTCAAAATATTTTCCACATTCAAATTTGCAGTGAGACGGGGGAGAAAAGGAGGGGGCAGGAGAAGAATATCACACAGCTTTCTCCTGCAAGTCGCCTTCGAGTGCCGAGAAGGGAAAGCAGCAGCATCCTCTGCACCAGTCCCCAAGCTCCCAAAAAGAGCTTGGGAAAGGAGGGGGGCTGATGCAAGAGCCCCCCGTAGTGAGAAGGGTGCTCCTGGGTGCTCAGTCTGTGCTGCAGCCCACGAGCTCTGCCATCCAGGAGATAAGGAGGAACAGCAAGTATTTTTCCACAGAATGTTTTAATATAAACGATCAGCTCCTGAACATTCAAACAAAAACGCTTCAGAGCTAAATGCCGAGACCTCAAACGTCTAATAACTGCGCTGATCAGAGCCAGAGCAGGGAGTCCGCCCCAGGGAAATATTTGGTTTATTTTTCTTTGGTGCTCTGGTCCTCACTCAGTGGGACATGGAGGCACAGAGCTAGCTGAGCACCAGCAGCCATCCCAAGGGCTCCAAGACTTCGAATAAAAGAGGATTTAAGTCCCTGCCTTCCTCAGGCCCGTGGTCGCTTTGGTTGTAATTGTGGGTGTTTTTATACTAGAAGAAAATGCTACCATTTGAAGTGAATGGAACTTCCCCCCCTCCCCATTTTTATTTTTTAAGACCCGCCTTACATAAATCTGGGGTAGGACTGGCACAGCCTTGGCTCTCGTGGGGTATTTAGGTCATGTATTTACATTTCTTTATTTTTTGAAGGTGAAAATGTAAAAGAGATTAGCTACACTACACCAACAAGCAGTGAATGCCTTTTTTTAATCCAGAATAATCATACAATCATACTAGTGTTGCTTACAAAATACTAAAATTGTTACTGTTTCAGTGAATCACTTGCTCATTTGAAGACAAAACATATCATTAACTATTTTATTTAATTTGCTTTTCAAAGATTACCTTGTCATCCTTTAATCTTATTTAAACTTTCTAAATTCCTTTATTACATCTTTTTTTTTCTGGCAGACCTTTTGAAATAGAATATCATACTGGGACAAAAATGAGGGAAAGGAAAATGTCTTTGATGAGTTTTTGGTTGCTGTTTTTTATGGTGAACAGTCAATTATTTTACCTTTGGGACAAAGTTTCTCACAGCTACTTATATCTAAGCTTCCTAGTAAACCTTGGTGGGTGTTATTACCTCTATTGAGTAAGTAATTCCCTCTGTTTGCCATTTGTAAAAACTTCTTCTCAAAGAGGATTTAAATGTGGGGCATAAAAATCCACCAGGAAAATGACTGCCTTGAGGTACAGCAATCAATGGTAAATCAGATTTTTGATGACTGAAGGATGTACTTCATGACTTTCATTTCAAATTAAGATATAAAGGCAGAAAAAGTTTATTCTTCCAGGTGAACCTGCTATAATTACGCTTGCCTTTTTATTAATGAGATTTAGTATATCCAACAGCCAAGATGCTCAGCTGTGCACAGTTTGTGCTCCAAGTTTTCTTTCTGTTCAACGGATCTTGGGCTGACCAGGGGGTAAAATAATCAGGGAATCACATACTGTCACATCTCCATATACAAGTTCATGATACAGTTATGAATTTTTTATACAAATCTCCTGATACCTGGTATTTTACTGAGAATAATGGGAAGGTTGTAGTTTAATTTAAAAAATGAACTATTTCTCATCCATAACATTGACCTGCTAGGATCAAAATTCAAACCCAAGTTTTTGCCGTTTTTTGTTTGGCTTTGTGCATTTTTTGCATACTTTGAAAGGAAGGCTTACATATAAAAATAGTTATTTGGTTTCTGGAACTTTTATTCAGGTTTAGTTGGCTTAGAGCTTAGATAAATAGGAAAACCAGAACAGCAATAACTGAATTCAGAAGAAATAAAAATGCTATATAAGCATCACATTCCATATGGGCTCTAAGTGGCATTTTCTCCCCTGACTACAGAAGAAGGAACTATGGTTTTTACATTTAATAGATTCAGTACTGAGAATCCTCGACGCTCTCAAAAGTGACTGAAAATAATAAAAGGAATGCAGGGAATAGCAGCTTTTGACTTTCTTTTCTAGCAGATGCACACTATCCATCAACTTTATCCACCACACTATGCCACATTTATTTTACTAAAGAAAACCTTCTCTAAATATTTTCCATTTCATTCAACATTTTTGGCTTCGTCTGTATTTAATAATTTGCCCTGAAAAGGCATTAGCTGTGTTTTAACCAGAGCACAGAAAGGAAGCGTTTGGTTCTTTGGAAGAAGAAACTTTTTTATCTGATGTGAATGAAAATGCGACTGAGTGAATTACACCACCTTAGAGCAGGACTAAGGGAAATACTTGTATCAAACCCAGCTTGCCTCCTGCCTCCACATGCATCCTTTATCCCCGCTGTGCATTCTCCAAAGCATGATCTCTGCAAGAAATAACAGGCGTTCCCCTGAAATGCCAATCAGGAAAATATTAATTTTTTTTTTCCATTGCCCAAAAAACTCAGAAGCCAGAGAAGCACACGAGCAGGCACTTGCAGCCTGCCAGCACATGGCTCTGAACCGAGACCAAGGGCCAAGTATGCACCCATCTTTGCACCCTCTTTGGAAAAACATGATTCCAGCTCACCCATCTGTGAAACCAAAAGAAACTCTTTGCTTTTGGATGGCTGAGCCAAAGAGAACCTGCTCTGAGCCAAAGAGAACCTGCTCTACCACCATCCCGATTTAGGAGTTCTCTTTTCCTTCCGACTGTACAAGGGATGCTTGGAGAACAAAGCTCCCAGCATGGCTGTTAGCAATGGGTGCAGCTCAAAGCATCTGGAAGTCTGGCTGCTTAGCACCTGAACTTAATCCCCGTCTAAAGTGTTGTACAACCGGCAATCATGATACCAGCTTGACTGAGGAGAGCTACATTATTTCCTGGGTTTTTAACTGCTCTAAAAGCCTTGGAAGAAAAGCCTGCTATTCTGGCTTTCAGAGGGAGCCAGAAATCACAGGAGCAGGTTAGGACTGGACGGAGTCTTGGCTCATCAAAACCTTGGCGTCTGCACCAAAACCCCTCATTCCATGCCGAAGACAGTCCGTAACGCCTGCAGCCACGCGACACAGAGCCTGGGATACTGTGGGATGGTGCCCAGCATCCCCACTAGCAGCGATAAGCACTTGTGTCCCATTCGCATCCTAAGGGCTGGAGCAGCATTTGCCTTTCACCACTAGCCCCTCCTAAACCAGCATCCCCTTCCAGCAGAGGATGGGGGAGAGGTTTGGGCCATCTCTATACTCGGAGCGGCGTGAACATGCCCTCATCCCCATCGCAGCTGAAAGCGCGCTCTTCCAGACAAACAGGAGCTGGCACTGAAGAGTGTCCTGAACTGCATGTCGTAACCTTTAGCCTTTTAATAAGCAGTGGCAAGTGGAGGGGATGGAAGGGGGAAGCAAACATGACAAGGAACTTGATAATAAGCTGATTCTGGAGAGGCTGCTTATTACATTGCTTCAAAATGTTACAAACAGAGAAGGCACCAGAGCCTTCCACTGATTAGGTTAAATTAATTTAAAACAGAAGCAAACGCAGCTTGTCTAAGAGCTCTAGTTACCTGGAAACACAGATAAACCCAAAACATGCGTTTCAAGGGCAGCAGGCAGTATAGCTGGGTTTTTTTCAGAAACCTGGTCCTCATGGAAAAATACAAATTTGGAAATGGCTTTTATTAGCAAGTTAATAATATACCAAAATACAAATATATACTCAGTCTTTAATTAGATTTCATGGAATCAAGTCAAGTAATATACACACATGCGCGCGCGCGTGCGTAATTGTTGCGTAACAGCAGTTCACTGATCTTTGCTGTTTCTTTAAAAGTAACTTTCAGACAGGCAGAAGAGAGGGAGGAACGTATCTGTGCTGGCTGTATAATTTGGAGTTTCCTTAAGAGTCAGCTGAGACTGAATAGCAGAAGCCGTGATGGTTTAATGTTGCTGGCAGCAGCCTGCGCACAAATCCCACATGCAAGGATCTCAGACCTGAACATGGGCAAAGTAACGTTGCGACCCTCCCTCCCATACAAAAACCTGTGCTATTTTCTTTCTGGGTTAATAATACGAATACTCTTCATGTGTCAAAAGCCAGGACAGGATTCTTTCAGATCCGAATGCATCCCTTCTGGTGCTCAGAAATGCAGGGGCCAGCATACAGCCCATTTACTGCCGTGCTGCATTTCACCCTCAGTCTCCCAACAGACTTACCTGCACGAGTCCCAGCTGTTTGTTCTTAAGAAAAAGTTCTAGATTTTTAGCCTAGCACAACCCTGTCAACAAGTGTTTGAAACTCCTTGTTTCTATACTAGCTAAATCTTGACTTCAGAAAAGTTTTGCTACAACGATGGCAAATAATGCTACCCAAGAAATGACGTCTTGGTATTTGCTGAGCAGTAAGGAAGCTTTCACATCTGGAAAGAGGAATTAAAAGTCATACACTACACTGTAGTCCATGTCCAGGCCCTTCAGATACCGGCTGAAACATATGCATTGGTGCTAGCTGGTAAAAGCAAGCACAAGTTCTGGGCTCAAATTAATAATTTTCCCATATTTTTAGTATGTGCACTGTACGGGTTTCCCAGGGCTGTGACTCAACAGGGGAAATACAACATGTCAAGCAAAAATCTGGCACAAAAGCATTTCAAAGGTTCCTTTCCAGGACAAATCTTAAAGTTTCAATTGTCAGCCAAACCAGAACTTCTGGTTACTCGACCCCTGTGGTCTGTAGCTCTGCTATCTGCATGCTCCCAGGATGATCCCAGGTACCTGGGTACAGCTAATCCTTCCCCAACTGAATTGGGCTCATTTTGGAACAAGGAACTGCAAACCTTGGTACTCAACCACGTTTCTGCAAGACCCGCTTTTATAGCTTGTCCTATGGCAGAAAACTATGGAATATGTCATTTATTCTAAATTAATTCCAAGAGATCAGCTTAATTTAAACCTGTACGTTCATCAACCCTCACTTTTTACTTGTTTAGACTAGACAATCCTTTCAATGGTCTTAAGGTTAGCCAGCCTTTTGACAATGTAAGTGTGAAGTAGGAGATTTGCTGCTGTATTTCATTTTGATGTGGGGCAGCAGCAGCCGCCGTTTCCATCATGTCTATCCAGACAGCAGAAACAACCACTGCCAACACAGCCCAGTATATTGTTATTTATTTACATAGCACCATTCACAAGCATTGTGGTGCTTAACAAAGTTAAGCAGAACAAGCCACAAACATAAATGGTGGCTGTTCAGAGAAGAAACGACTGTCCCAGATTTTACAGCGTCAGCTGAGTCCGTGCTCCGGAGGTCTCCGGAAGAGATTCCACCATAGGGTGGACTGAAACATGGCATGAGGGGATAAACAAGTGGGCATGAGCGTTACTGTTGCTGTGGGTTTGTACTGGAGAGTTTGAGAAGCTAGAAAGGAGAGCTGGAGCAAGAAGAGAAACAAGAAGTGGTCACTTTTCCCCTCTGAAAGGCAGATAGTGCCTGGGCAGGCAGGAGGAGAAGGAGGAGGAGGAGGAAGGCTTTGCCTTCTCCTGATACTAAGGGCAAGTTTCTTTGTCTCTCTCAAACATCTGCGTGAGCTCCAACCCCACTGTCCTTCTGTCTGCACACGAGATGCTCTTCCAGGCTGTGCTAACTCTGCACGCTCCCGGGGAGCACTGTCCTGAGCCGGGACTGGTGTTACTGGGGAAAGAACCACCACACAGGTCTGGGCTCTGCTCCTGCACACCACAGAAAATGGAGTCTCACCCTTTATGTGATGGTGCTGTCGTCCCACAAGTGGGGTCATTCACCCAGTGTGCGAAACGCCAATACACACAGAGTGGAGGTATTTTATCCCAATTCATGTTTGCGCGAAGATGGGGGCTAGGTGGTAATCCACAAAGCTAGCACCCCTCATGCCTAAACGGGCAAGCAATTTATACCGTTCAGTTATACATATTTAATTTCCAAAGTTCTTCCCCCAAACTATTATTGGTAGTTACTTATCTAGCACAGTTTCTACTGCGCTGAAGTTTTCCCCGCTTCAAATTAAAGGTCCCGTGTTCTTTTATTCTACAGCACATGCTCAAGGAGAGCGGGGGGTAAGTCTTTTTGGTCTGGAGTTGAGTCGGTGGTCATGATCTCCTCCTGCCACCTTTACCTTTCCTCCAGTTATCGAAGATTTTGGCTGACTTCCTGCCTATTAGCAGTTACTCAAGTTTTCAGCGCCTCCTGGGGCAGAATGTTCCCTTCTTATCAGTCTTTTAGTTCTTCTTCAGGGGCACAGTGGCTAGCAGGGCATGCATTGGTTATACAGAGGGAATCTTGTTCCTTTTTAAGGCCTTTTTAAGGTGGCTGAAGTACATCATTTCTTAAATACATCATTTCTTAAGTAAATCAGTGCCACACCAAAACACCCTCATGGGGACGTGCAAACTTTTCTCACGTGAGTTTGGGATTTGCTTGTTGATGATTCTGCTTCTACTCGCCAAGTTCAAAATCCGCATTGCCTACGTGCATTTGCAAGTGTGCCCAACGGAGCCACAGGCTGGCATGGGGGGGGGTCTCAAAACTGAACTCACAGTTGTTATTCAACTGTTCCATCGCAGTATTCAGTGCATGTTTCAGCAAGTAATGGGACAGAAGTGATTGCTTTCCAGACCAGTGCACTGCTACCAGTGAAGAAGGGGAATGAGCTTGTTTTTTTTCCTGGGGAAATTTAAGGTTCATACAGCTATTGGTGAGTGGTACTGCAGACTCCAGGACTAAACAAGACCCCAAATAGAAGACACAAACTACCTAGAGACATGCAATTCTTCCTGGAAAGGCAAAGAAATGAGAAGCCTGTTTTAGATGCCCTAGAAACGCAGTTTGGGAATATGTATTTGAATATTCTGCACTCGGAGAAAGGCACTGCTGTATTTTTGGTGAGGACAGTAATAGGACAGACCGTATTCTAGATGAACGGGGGAAAATAGAGGCTTGCAACAGCTGTACACGGCTCTAACAGTTCACACTCTCCCAAAGAAAGAGAATTGACTGTTAGCGCACTAGAATTAACAGAGTTCTATCTTGTTATCCAGGCAATAAATTCCTGTGGGCAGTGTTTTTGGCCTGGAGACACGAGTGGGTGGCTTTCCGACAGCCCTCTTGGCCCACTAAACCTTCTGTACGTAGTCCGGCCGGAGCGGGGTTCAGAGAACCCCCCCCAGACCCCACTTACGTTTATCCATCCGCTGAAGCGGGCAAGGCAAAACCTGCCGTTCTAAAAGCTCGTCATCCTCCAGCGCTGGGCTGACGGACCAGGATCGGGCTTAAATTCTTATCGAGCCGAGCAGGAAGATTTAAGTTCTTTTGAATCATAAAGTAACTCGGAGGAGGGGTGTGGGGGGAGTTGTCTTTAGTCCTCGGGGGGGTTCCGGGGGCAGGGGGGACCCCCCGCACCCCGCAGATCCATGAGAAGCGCGGTGCGGGAGGAGGAAGAGGAGGATGCTGGAGCCGGCGGGGGGGGTGGGATGCGGAGCCGGGGCTGTTTGGGGAGCAACAGCGGTTGCCATGGGCAACGCGGTCCGCTGGCGTGTCCAGGGCGCGTTGCTAAGCAACGGGGGGAGCGCTGCCCAAACCAAACATCGCCCCCCCCCGCCGCCGCCGCCGCCGCCGCCGAGGCACACTAAATATGTCAGCGGGTATTTTCAGAAGCCCGGGAGGACTGACAAATAATTTCTTTGCTATAGTAACCGGGAGGGAGGGGGGAGGAAGGGGGGAGGACTGCGGGGTTTTGGGGTTTTTTTTGTTGTTTTTTTTTTTTAATTGTGATTTTTGAAGAAATGGATTAACAGGCTGGACGGTGTTCTTCAAAGCAGATGTGCAGGAAAAAAACTTTTTTTTTTCTTGTTCTGTTTTTAAAATTATTATTAAGGAGTTAACCTCTTTTGGAGACGGTAGGAACTAGTCATTACGCAAAGCCCCGTGTCCCCAGTTTGCTGCCCTGGGAAGCACCGCACAGGCACCAGCATCGCACGGCCAGAGCTACCGCAAAAACCCAAGTCCCTGAGCAAGTACTCTTTCAACTTTGTTGTTTTTCTTTTTTCCCCCACCTATTTGTAGATTCCTAGAAGTTTCCCAGCAGAATTTAGATCCCTCTAAAGCAGGATTTAGCTTACTTAGAACAGGTTTGTTTTTCTTGGTGGTATCTCTGAGCCGGCGGAAAGGTGGTCTGGCTGGGAAATCAGTTTTCAGGAGAGGGCTTGTGTGGTTTTTGAGTGTCCTCTAATTCGATGAAGAGGAGAAACTCACCAGAAAGATGTTTTTCCCATGTTAATGGAACTAGAAGAACTAATTTAAATTCTCAAATTTGTAATTTTTTTACATTAAAATTTGAGGCAACTAATCCTAAGCAAAAATTTATAAACGCTCAGAGG
This sequence comes from Haliaeetus leucocephalus, assembly GCF_000737465.1. Taxonomy (NCBI): domain Eukaryota; kingdom Metazoa; phylum Chordata; class Aves; order Accipitriformes; family Accipitridae; genus Haliaeetus; species Haliaeetus leucocephalus. The sequence continues at coordinate 2,058,306 of NW_010972593.1, forward strand.
ATTTTAAGGGAGAGCTTGCTCTCTGTGGAAATAAAGACTAGAGATAGGCTTTTGTTGGGCTGGTGGAAACAGATCATTGTCCTGGGTGCAGTGGTATGATCTAAAACATAAAAGTTCTGCTGTGCTTGCTAATCATCATTAAGGCCACATGCTGCTGTCACAGGTTCCCAGATTCAATAGGAGCAGAATTTGGGCAGAATTTGTCCCTCCAACTTTTAAATCTAAGCTTAGGCATTGGCATCACATCAGTTCACCTTCACAGTGATTAACAATAAAGCTTATCACTGAAGTTGCTGATTTCCAAGTGTGGGCACTGCCACAGAATTGCAGCAAGGCATTCACTTCTCTGAGGCAGATGTCATGAAAAGCAGAAATCACTCATCTGCCGGATAAAAAATAAAAAGTCATAGTACTGGGCCACTTTTAAAACAAGGTCTTTCAAAAATTCTGTTCTTTGTTTAAGGATTTTTTTTCCCCAAACTATTGCTGACCTCAGCCTCCAAACTACTCCTTGGTCTTCTAGCATTTGATGGCATTTATCTCCTTCTCAGGGGGACTCACATGCCTCTTACATGAGAACAGTAGACCCAGGAACACTTTGAAGGAGGCAGCTTTTCTTGTGATGTTCAGAGCAGCATTCAACTGAGAGCAGACACTCGTGCAAGACAGCCAAGAGCTCAGCATAGCTTGGTAACTTAAAAATGACAACTGAAAATTAAGAAATGTCATAACTTGAAGAATCTGCCCAGCAAAGGGGTAAAATACGCACCATTTGCAGCTATTTGAGGTGATCTGGTAGCATTTGCACTCATTACACAAAAAAGTAAACTCAAAACAAGCTCCTTTACTTAAAGGTATCCTTGCCCATCCTACCTATTGCCTTACGGTAGACTTCAGCATTGAAGTCTCCAAGCTGTGTGAAACATGGTTAAAAGATGATTTAACATTGCAACATTTGGCCAAGTAAAGGACTTTAATAGATAATTCTGGCTAAGAGGAACAGCTCTGCCATGACAGCAGAAGCAGCATAGATGAATGTGACCAACTTCTTGATAACTCTGGTCTCACTCAAATGCCAGCCTGAGAAGCAAGCCAAAACTCGCTTTCTAGACCCTCTTGCTCCTCGGTCCTTCCACCAAAATTACTAAAGTGATATCTTTGCTGGCATCGATCCAAGACCTATCAACTCATTTCAGAGTGTAAAAGAGGTTAACTGCCTTGAAAGAGCCACTATTCTTATTCCTTAAGATGGGCAAATTAAGTCCAAGATTCTTCTCGTTCCATTCCTTTCTGCTAAGTGCTCTCGTTCCTGCTTTAATATGCTAAAAAGTTACTGCTGGGATGAGGAAAACACATTGAAATTGAGAGCTGACACCTCTCATCTCAAGTTAGGATGCTAGTGGGGGGTTTTAGGGTTTCAGCTGCTAGAGTCCTGTTACTCCCACAGAGCTATGCCTGGCAAGAAAAAGGGTTTCTAGCTTTCCAACTTTTACTGACAAAGTAAGAAGAACCACCCAATTTCAGAAAGTCACTATTTAAACAGCCAGTCTTCCTTATTTTTATCTCCTAGTGGTTTTTAATTCAACCTTATACTTTTGGGAATTTCTGGCCTCATGGGGGAGGGAGCAGTCTATTTGCAATCATATAGCAGCTCACCCCCCCCCTTTTTTTCCCCAAGTATCTTTCTACTTTTGCTTTCCAGAAAATGAAATGTACATCCACTTCTTGCAAGCATGAGAGCAATGTTAGAAGCGTTACGTGTGACTGCAGGAGCTATTTCCAGTCTATACAGCATTTACTGCATGTGCTGAGCAGTATATTGAAGAGGCCGTGAAATGCTAATGATCTCCAGACTGCTAGAGATACAGTCCTAAATAGAATGAAAAAGTCTCTTTTGAGAGATTTTTTGCCCATTCCATCTCCAGAAACCATACAAAACTTTAACACCTCCCTTTGGCTACAGCTTTCCAAGTTACACTTGAAAAACTGAAAAGGAAAAACAGATGGGGGTGGGGGAGTGGATAGAGATGATCCGACAGAGCTAAAATATCCATTAGTGGTAAATTCCACCATCTCCTCCCCCTCCCAGAAAAACGGACTGCATGGGTCAGATTCCACCCGCAAACCAAGAAACCAGCTCCAACCACATTCACTCAGACAGCCCTTTTTATTCTCTTGCTTGTCTAACCGGCTGCTAGGCAACCTGAGGAGCATTGCTGCTCATATGCATTAGGTATTAACTATTATTTCATTCCTTCCCCCGTATTTACAAAAAGGCAGCAACCTCAATTCATAGCAGACTGTTCTTTTCCCAAAAGCTAATGCTGGCTAAACTAAGCTGGAAACAGAGTTAAAGCCATGTAAGGGTTGAATATACCCACTTTAGCTATAGGATGCTCTCGATGTAGGTGCTATGGGGTGCATAGAATTTCCAGCACCCAGCATTAGCCACCTACCCTAAGTGCCCTCGTTAGGGACTAAAGAACTCATTTTTGGTATACCAGGAGATGCAGCTACTCTGAGCCAAGCTCTGGAGGTAACTGCCTCTGCGCTCCCTGCACTGAGAGTCTAAAATCCTGATTTAAGCTTAGTGCCCAGAGTGAAGCAACGCAAACATCCCCACTGCTCCTGCTGCATCCAGCCCTCGAATGGTGAGAGGCGTTCCCTTTGGAGGTGGTAATCTGTGATATCTCCTGCCATAATAAAGCCCTGCTTTTGGCAGGATGGGTCACAAAGGTGTAAAGCAGGGGAGATGGACAGCACAAAGGATGCCCTTGCCCTGCCTGGGAAGCTAAGTTGGAATTTGAGAAACTACACAGCCTGCAAGGCTTTCTGCTCCCCTCCCTCCTGTCAACCAGTTCTGCAAGTAGCATCTCCATCTTTGCCAAAGGCAACTCTTCCAGCAATTTCAGTAGACATTTTGCCTGAAGAAACAAAAAATCAAAACTGGGACAGGACAAAAGAAAGCAGCAGCTGCCAGTGTTTAGAAATGGCCGGGATACTTCAGCTCAGCAAAGAAATTCAGCGACATACTCGGCTCCCCTTGAGAGCCTGGTCCCAAACTTTGGCGACCCTCCTGTACCGAAAGTAATTACCAGAATGACCCTTTACACTAGAGGAGGAAGGTGCTGCTAAGGACACTAAGGCCTCAGAACAACACATTTTTCACCTGCAGGAAGACTCCAAAGGCAGGAGAAGGAAGTGGCAGCACACCGCTGGAAGCCCTGGAAGGAAAGGCTGCTGACAGGCAGAGCCCAGCACTCTTCCAGCTCAGTGACATTTTTGAGTAATTACAAAACCTTAAGATCCATTATAATGTTAATTTGCTGGCTACTTGTTGTGGAGAAGTGTAATTAGATGTTTTGTAGCTACGATGCAGACTGGAAGGAATGCTAAGAATGCCTCCGCTTGCAAACTAAGCAACAGCAGGAAGACCAGGAGCTGGAACAGAAAGGACCATCCACACACCTTTAGAGCCTGGGAAGGAGTCCAGATAGAGAGCAGGTCCCGGTATCGGAAGGTCCTGGCATTAGAGCCCCTCTTCAGATGCAGAAGGCTCCACTGCAGTCAAAACACAAGCTGCCAAGCAATGGCAATGTTCAGCCAAGCCACCAGCTAGCAAGCAATGAGAAGGTCAGGCATGCTTTGCTTTACGAAGTTATGCACTCCTCTACGCGTGCATCGTATCAGGGACTAGAAGGGTACCGCTCTGTATCACACCTCGCATCGCCATGTTCCGCACAAAGAAATTAGTATTTGCCTCAACTGAGAGTATCCTACTGATTTATGTCACCATCTTAATTCCAGTTTTCAGGCTAAATGTTTCCTCCAAGACAGGCCAGCCAGAAAATGTTTTGTTTTCAAATTAGGAGCTATTTCCTGCGTTGGGGCTGCACTCCTAAGTAAGGACAGTGGGCTACAGCTGAGGATGACAAAACCTTTTCAAATTAAAATGAATCTCTTCATACACAATGGCTCTGCCCATTTCACAATTAAGAGAAGCAATAATTGTGGTTTTTGGTGGGTTTGTTTTTTTTTAACACTGATGTCACAGCACATTCGGAACCAGCATTCATTTCTGAAACACACCTGTTAAAAGGACTGCCAGATTTGATATAATTCCCCCCCCCCGCAAAATCAATTGATTAATTGAAAACTAAATTGGAGTCCCTAAAGCTTTGTAACAGTAAACTTCATGTAACAGTTTTGTAATTTGCAGGTGGAATTACAAAAAAGTACTCATTTGCAGTCTAACGCAAGTACCTAGTTACTCTGCAAAATAATATTTTTAAGCTATCAATAGTATCTAAATTATTCAGGTCTGGAAAAAACAAATCCATGTCCTCTAGAAAGGAAAGCCACCAGCTGCTGGGAACAAAGTAACTATTCTCCTAAGGCCATATAATCAGCAAAGCAAATACTAGTAGAAAAGTGCAGCACCATTAGCAAAGAGAAAAGTTTTCTAGGAATACTCTTGCAGTCAAAAAAGTGTTCTGTAACAGAGCAAGTTTTATATGATACAGTATTTTACAAAGGAGCAGAAAAGGCAGACTGAGAAGCAATATCCTAAGCATCACCATTTATTTTCTCCTGAGTGATTGCACGGGACAGTGAATCGACCTGACAAAGTGAGTAACCGCGAGGCTCAGCGCTTGAGACACCTGCTTATTCTTTTTTTCATAGATTTTTCACATGGCAACAGCCTGCCACACTTGTTCGGTCAGGCAGAGTTTAAATGGCTAGAGACCCCCTCCAAACAGGACAGAGTGTCTCTCCTGTGCCACTCCATCACCAAAACGGCATATGCTGTGTTCTTGTGTTCATCTCACCACGATAACTTGCACGGTCTGGGTCCGTCGTCTGTAAGAATTGCACAGATTTTAATTCTTAAATCATATGAATGAGATGACGGTGATAGAGGACTAATCGGGGCTCTTCTGCCAGGTTCCTGAAGGACGGTGGAAATCTCTTGGCTGCCCAGATGTTTGCAAATTCACACAAAGAGCCTAATTAACAGTGCAAGGATTAACAAAACTTGTTATTATTATAAGCAAGGTCAACCTCCCTCACATTGACACCGCAGCCGACTTTTGTATCAAAGCTGCAAAAGCCAGGAGCAGCTATTTTCTTTCTGGAACAACTAAGGAGGTGGGAGGATGTGTCCGAGCCTCCAGGAGCACCCGTTGAACACTGCGGTTTTGAGCACCCTCCAGAACCGCCTGAAGCATCAACCCATTCTGGTTTTTTGCAAAAAGCACAGTGCAAGAAACACGGAATTGCTCTGAACCATCAGCAGCAACTTTTCTCCCTTATTCTGCTGCAAAGAACAATGAAGATTTGTCATTACATGAAGTAGAGGGAGATCAGTCTGAGACACTAAGAGCCAAGAGCCTGCTCTTCTGTGTGGGCTGTGAAGCTTTCAGTGGATTTTTCCATAAGAGAGATTGCACAGGTGGCTTGATTAAATCACCTCAAACTGATTCGCCTGTCTGAGCTGCGCAGCTTCAAAAGCATCAGAGGAATCAGTCAGCATTCATACCTTCCAGTGGTATTGGGGATTCACTTCTTAAATTATGAATTGTTTAGCTATCGACCCATTACCGCTCTCTCTTAATTTTCCTTTCATTGACTGAATTGCACAAACCTGTCTTTAAAAAGAAAGCCAGAAGATGGGATTGAGTGCACCCTCAGCAAGTTTGCCGATGACACCAAGCTGCGTGGTGCGGTCGATGTGCTGGAGGGAAGGGATGCCATCCAGAGAGACCTGGACAGGCTGGAGAGGTCAGCCCGTGCAAACCTCATGAAGTTCAACAAAGCCAAGTGCGAGGTCCTGCACGTGGGTCGGGGCAATCCCAATCCCAAATACAGGCTGGGGGATGAAGGAATGGAGAGCAGCCCTGAGGAGAAGGACTTGGGGGTGTTGGTTGATGAGAAGCTCAACACGACCCAGCAATGTGCGCTCACGGACCAGAAAGCCAACCGTATCCTGGGCTGCACCAAAATCAGCGTGGCCAGCAGGTCGAGGGAGGGGATTCTCCCCCTCTACTCCGCTCTCGTAAGACCCCACCTGCAGTACTGCGTCCAGCTCTGGGGCCCCCAACATAAGAGGGACATGGACCTGTTGGAGCGAGTCCAGAGGAGGGCCACCAAGATGATCAGAGGGCTGGAGCACCTCTCCTATGAAGACAGGCTGAGACAGTTGGGGTTGTTCAGCTTGGAAAAGAGAAGGCTCCAGAGAGACCTTAGAGCAACCTGCCAGTACCTAAAGGGGCCTACAAGATAGCCAGAGAGAGACTTTTTACGTGGGCATGTAGTGACAGAACGAGGGGTAATGGCTTTAAACTGAAAGAGGGTAGATTTAGATTAGTTATAAGGAAGAAATTTTTCACTGTGAGGGTGGTGAGACACTGAAAGAGGTTGCCCAGAGAAGTTGTGGATGCCCCATCCCTGGAAGAGTTCAAGGCCAGGTTGGATGGGGCTTTGAGCAACCTGGTCTAGTGGAAGGTGTCCCTGCCCATGGACCCAAACTATTTGATGATTCTATTAAGATACAAGCTAACACTAACCTCACCATTCCATAGGGCAAATCCCCTGTTTGCAGCATGCTTCCCCAAAGAGACAAAGAAGAAAAAAAAGACATTTATGAAGCGGAGAGAGGACAGGTCAAGGAGCATTAACTATGGATGAGTTTTGGCTCTGTCAAATGAAACATCAGTTTATTCTGTTACTTGAAGTATTGGGACTGGGGTTTCTAAAACATCCATACTCGGCCCTTTCCTACTCCCTGACTCATAGCTCTCTCATGGGCTATGATCTGTAGGTATTTATGAGCCAAACGTGCTTCGAACAACTCAAAGCATTTTAGAAAAAGCTTCCAATACCTCTGGAGAGCCTCAGATCAGCAGGTAGCCAGTAAAGACCATTGCACTGCCAATTTTAAAAGCAGAATGATTTGTTTTCTTAAAAAACAGTTAACCTTTTCAGGGGCTCCTTTATTTACCGAGAAAAGATTCGGGTGGGGAATAGAGGGAAGAGTTTCTTCAGTGCAGCCAGATGGAATTCCAAATCCAGACAGTTTAGTCAGGGAGCTAAGGGGAAGATGTCAAAACATGCTTTCCATTAACGTAATAGCACAAAACACAACTGGTTTAAAATACTATATACAAACAATTACTGTTCTGCTAACAGAATCTTTGCCAATACCAGTGATTTTATAACCATAGTTAGTTTAAACCAACAGCAACAGAGTTGTAAGTCAGCAATATGGTATTTTATTCTTAAATATTTGCTTGGGATGCTACTTGACATCAGACTTCAGTCAAAATAAATTTCAGCAAAGTCAAAATAAACTTTAGCAAGTGATATGTTAAATGATCCCATCTGCCTGTTTCAAAGGCAAAAAGTAGATTTTGTTAATCCTGAATTTTCAGTTCAATCTTCCAGGACAGAACGGTCAGCTTCTGTTCTTGTTTAGCATATTGTAAATCAGAAGTGAATGGGTTTAGTTCAGTGGTATAGGTCAGAGTAGCCCATACAATCAACACATTAACACCAGTTTTTAAAAATCAAGTATGACAATTTTCTTAGTGGTGAAGTTCTACTTTCTGCAGATGGAGGGGAAAAAGAAAACACCATCATCTTCTCTACATCTGCATTTACGTTGCTCAGGCAAAAAGCACTCCAGTAGAAATAATGCACATTGTTCACCTAAGCATTCACATCAGATATTTTTTTTTCTCCCACAATTGCTATATGCCAAAAAAGTCAGCTAGCTCACCCTCCAACACTGACATGAAACTACAGAGGGATCTTTCAAAGACACAAGTCAAGAAACGGACTCAAAGAAGTACTACAAGCAGCTTATATTAAGTTCACAAGAGACATTGTTGTCTCTAGGAAAGAGGCAGTTACAGCAACAATGCCAGAAGCCAGTTGCAAAGAGAAAAAAAAAATTAAAACAAAATTGTTTGCAGCCTTGAACTTCTGCGAGTGTATGCACACGTGTCCAAGCAAGAACGTTGTTTGTGCTTCTGCAGTGGGAAAACACTGACTGTTGTTATAAACTCGTACAACAGTATCAGTACAGAGATTAGATTACCTTCCAAAATAGGTTTTCAATGCACTATTGTCTCAAAGGAATAAGACACTCAACTCGCTGTACCCCGCTGAGTAAGATTTCTGGGGGGTGAAGAGGGGGGCAGGCTTTTAAAATTAAAAACCTCTGTTATTACATTATTGGACCATATTATCGCATACCTTCTTTAACTGATCAGCATATGCTACTGCTGATTTGGGGGAGATTTATGCTTCCAGGGAATAGGCAGTAGCTCAACCATTACCTTTCTGATGCAAGAAAATTAGTAAAATTTTTATAAACCTGATAGAGAAGAAGGTATAAAAATTATTGCAGAGAGGCTACAGGCTATCAGTTCTTACCAACTTTCAATTCACTGTTAGTCTAGGATGGCTATAAGCCAGAAGTGTAAAGTAGAAATTAATCCATAGACAATTTACTTTTCTCCAGCAGAAATACTGCATAATGTTCTGGCTAATCATGTAATTCAATCCTCATATATGAAGAAAGCAGTTAGAAATCAGGAGATGCATTCAAAATGTTCACCGTGGAACATTTTGTTGTCCAACATCACAATATAAATTCAACCAAGTAGCTGCCAAAATGAAAGCTATCACAAAAATTCCTTAATGATAGACTAAGAAGAGACTCATCACCAAAGTATTAAGTAATTCTTCAGGGAACATGAATAAGGATTGCAATGTATGATGTATTAATTTAGTTATTTGGTGGCATTTAAGAAAAAAAGCTTGAGTTTTAGGGACCTGAGGTTAGAATACAGCTGGAAAAATTCAATCCATGACATAAATTGTCTCTTGAAATGTGCAAAGAGAGGGAGTGTCACTGAAACTATTCTGTGTTTCTCATTGGGTACTGCAAACAGAGCAACATGGAACAACAGAGTTTAGCTCTTCATCTTCTCAAATATTTTGTTCCAAAATTCACTTTTTGACAGCACTCTACATGTGTGTTCACTTGGATTGTAGAACAGGCTGAAGAATGATAGTGGAGTCACTTCAGCAAGAAACCCCCCCAATTCCTCTTTTCCCCAAAAAACATTTCTTCAATTAAATAATTTTTCCAGGGGTTGGTTAGTTGTTTTCCCTCTCTCAGTATATCAGGACCAAAACATGGCTCTCAGCATGGTTTCTGCATCTCCACCAGCCAGCACCCTGCAAGATTGCCAGTACCCTGCAGAAGGGAGAGCAAACTGGGGGAGGAAAATCCACCAAGTAGGTGCTTCTCCTGGAAGACCATTCCCATGCACATCCAGGGGAGCAAAGAGAAGCCAGCAACTGCATCAAAGTTGCATCTTATGCTTCTCATAAGAGGACACAGAGCAGCCAGAGCCATGCAGCATGCATCCCTGTTCTCTGTGTCCAGAGGGTAAAAGGCAAGTGCCTCTGCACAAAGTATTCTGAGAGGGGATGAAGCAGAGCGATGATCATAGAATCATTTAGGTTGGTAAAGACCTTTAATAATGACACCATCCAAAAAATGCATATGTGATTTTGATCAGCGAGTAAAGCAGCAATCACTTGAGGATTTCAAAGCACTTTACAAATATTAATCCTTACAAGTCTACCCATCTCAACTTTCTGGCTCCTGGAAAAAAGGCAGGTATTGAATTTTTCCCTAATGGAAAATGGAAATGAAAGCACAGAGCAAATAAAGCAGGGTTTCCCAAACAGACTCAGATACCAATAGACTTGGATTCTGGATCAGAAAAAGATGGGACTTGCTATATCAGAGATTAATTTATGCCTCAGAGCACAGTCCCGCAGGACAGTCTATGGTGGCACAGACACCCTAGCGAGGACTGGGTCCGGAGGCAAGGAGGTGTATCAGAAATGTGGAATAAACATCCTTCAGCATGGTGTACTCGTGGAACTACACTCTATCATAATGTATCTATATGTACATATACAGGTATATTTATATATGTATGTGTGTATATATATAAAAAAATAAAATACACATGCATTTCCACATACACAGATACAGATATACCCCCAGGGCCTGCATAAACATACAGAGAGCTTTTATTGTGACAGACAAACCCTCAGATGTTTTGACATTAAGATGTCTCCTTTCAGTCCCCATCAAGGATTTGATGATTAGTCCTTTTTACAAATGAGATACAAAGACAGAGCTTGCATGGTACCTGTGGAGCTAAAGACAAAGTACATTTCCCTACAGGGCAGTAGTAGGGGACTTAAAAATTCCTCAGCATTACAATAAGGCAGATCATGTTTTTATGAGTGATCGTATCCATGAAAAAGATGCAGAAAAGTAGCTGGTCAGCAGCTTGTACTTAGGAGAGACTTACCCTGCAATCCTCTATCCTGCTCAGTTGTAATCCACCATGACAATAGATACAGTGGAATAAACAGAAAGGCAATGCCTGGCCCATAGTTGTGCATGGTCTGTCCGCACGCCTTGCTAAGAATCAGAATACCGACTCCCAAAAATCAACTCTAATAATTAGGCGTTTGTAGTTTGTTTATTAAGCACCAACATGACAGCTCGCACGTCATGCTTCTCCTCTGTGAAGGCACAGGAGGGTGTTTGCTCTCAGTGAAGTTGATCTCTAAAAGGGTTACGTATCTTAAATAGCCTAAAGATCCTTTAGGTGAGGGCACATCGGGCTCTTCCCTAGTAACGCAAGGCTGTGGCGACGGCTCTTCCCAACAGTACGGAGATGACGCAGCAGCAGCAGCTGATGAGGCATCACACTGGAATGTCTTGGATGGGGACTGCAGAGGAGGTTTCTGTGAGGGATAAAACACCACTGCCAGCACAAAATAATTAACCCCCATCTTTGGCGTAAGACGATCTTTGCTCTGCCTCTCCCATGAAACCACTGCGAGCATGTTGGGGCAGAGAGGGTAACAGGTCATCGGGGTACATGGGCTTCCTGGCACTGTAACAGCTCAAACAATCATGGTTTTTAACTGACATTATCTAATGAGTCTAAAAGAAGCTATTTCTACTTAGTGCCTCTACCTCAAGAAAGACTAAATAATGAACTGACTCAAAATTTCAGTGGCCAGGTAGACCTCCGGGAATACACAGTTTATTAAGTGTTACAGAAATGTTGACTGCACTTTTTATCTAAAGACAAGTTGGGGTTTTCTGTTGTTTTTCCTTTGGTTTTGGTTTGTTTCTTTTTTTTTTTTTTTTTTTTTTTTTAAGATTTTTAAATTCTGAGCAGCATCCAGATTGCGAAGAATGAAAATGTGGAAAATAGCAGCGATAAGAATCAAAAAGCACTTTTGCTGCTCCAGTATAATTTGAAACATGAATTATCTGGCTTACAACTCCTTACCTTACACAATTATCTCTAATGGTTGCAGCATACAAGACAATACCCTGAAATTTAAATAAGTCCATTTATTAGCACAGCAAGCAGCATTTCTAACCATCTAAGTGCCTCCTGCCTGCCAGTGGCTCCTATCTGGTGAATATTATCTGATCACGGTGTTGGGAACAATCTTATGGAAACTACCATAGTAAATGCTATTCCTAAAGGAAAATATTGACACCAACAGATCCCTAGGCTAAGCCACGAGTAGGAACAACCTTTGCTTTTGCAATGCCCAGCTCAAGTGAGAGTGCTGCAAGTTTCCAGCCTCCGCAGGTCAATGTAACAGAGCTGTTGTCCAAAACATGAAGGGTGAATTTTGTATTTACAGTTTGCAGGAAGGTAATTAATATAGAAAAAACTGCATTACGAGTTCAAACAACTGTGGAGGATGGGTAGCCTGCAGGTAAGCCCCAGTTTCTTCAAGGGTTTTAGGACCTGGGTGAGGGATATTTCACTTTCCTGGTGGGTGCAAGTCTTCTGAACAATGGCGCACATCTATCATATTAGGAAGAATAAATATTTGCTAGGAAGAAGGAAGCACTGAAGATTAGCTTGGTGACCAGAAGCCATTATTTCTCTTATTATCTGTACCTATTAAAGAAAAATTTCCTCCCATGATTGGTCATTTAAGGTCATGAATATTTGAAAAGATCTGCATTTCATCTTCTTTTGGGGGGAAGAGGGTGGGGGTTTAAACAGCATATAAAATATTTTCTTTAAATGCAGAGACTGAAGATAAATTAGACAGAACTAGTCCATGTGCACTTATTCACGTCTACCCCCTCATTTCACAGCCCAGAGGTGGATTTCAAGTTGTTTTTTTGACTGTACCATCCAAGACAGCTCAGGGGAGGAGAAAGAAGGAGAAAGATATCCTTGCACAGACCAGCGAGGCGACACCACTGATAAACAATGTACCTACACCAGACTGAGAGGTTGGTCTTATCTTGGAACTTGCTTCCTCCCTGCTTTCTGCAAGCTTCGTCTTATCAGAGGCTATGCAAAAAATTCTCTTTACCGCCCAAACAAGAACACAGTTTGCGTAAGAGGAAATAGGAGACTACTGCCTGCTGTCCAGAAAGGCCCCAGATCTGGCTGCACCAACTGGAATATCCAGCCCTGTGCAGAATCCAGCCATCAGCCTTGCTTCCCATAAGCATCCCCTGGCTGTATGGAGATGGGCCATTTGTCCACTTAATCACACACATCTCCAGATGCCTTCTGCTTCCCTTCTCCAGCGATAGCGTGGGTTGCAGCAGACTGAAAAGGTTTGGCCAAGCTGTGAAGAACAGGCATGCTCTCCCGCGGGAGGCAGCGATACGCTGCTTGGTAAGGACAGGCTGCCTTCTCCAGCCCTGCTTTGTCCAGGTGGAGACTCAGTTCTGTCCTCTGACACCGGTGAACCCTCTCCCACCACAGCCATGAGGCGACAAGGAGAGGAATGGCATTTGCATTTGGAGTTACTGCCCCTATGCCTTGTTAGCCAGTCCCACAGCCTCATTTATATGCCAAGTAAAGGATACTTAAGAAATTGTCTAGTTGTGAAATTGTCCATTACCAGCAAGGAAAGCCCTCTGAACCCATCCTAGGCACAAGAAGCACTAATCCAACCCACACATCATCAGGCACTGGTTCAACTCAGGATCAGATCCTGGAGAAAGCCAAACAGGCAAAAGAAAAAGGCCTTTTCACGTGAGGCGATTAGAGCTTCACTATGTCAGCGTCTAGTCCGAGCAACAAAACATGGGAAATCCTCCATGCAAAAGCTATCATCAGATGCAACATGCCCAGATCGTCTAGACTGTGCCACTCCAGAAGACATATGCATCCACCATAAATAACCTTTCCAAATCAAGTGAGTAGAATAACTTCAACCAGTGTTGTATTCAGGCCATCACTGCACCACAGTGTAGGTCTGCTGGATGTCTGTACACGATAACAATAAAAATTAAATGCTCAGTGCCCTGGTTTCTCTAATCACTGTAGCACTGTTTCAGGGAAAAAAAAAAAAAAGAAAGAAGCCCTTGTAAAGTGTCCCACTGTCTACCTGCTCAGCTACACACAGGCAGGCCTGTCTATGGGTTTTACCTGTCAGCATGAGGCTCCTTTTTCTAAAATCTGCTGAACTCCCAGCATCCCAGATACCCTCCACCAGAGATTAGAAGAAATAGAATAACTAATATAATTCCCCAAACAAGGTGAATGTTTGATCAGCTGTGTGTTAAGCCAGAAATTATCCAGAATAGTTCCGTGGTTGTCATGGTGGCAATGGGATCTTAAGCTGATACTAAAGAATAGTCTCACAATGACTTACTAGGTGGCAGCTAAGGAAATTGCTTATTATGCTTAGGTTGTTTGCTTATAATCATTCCACCCGCACCTCTTCCTTTCTCTCTACTTCCCTGTTTCTTGTCAGTCTTAGCTAGTGACATCTCCAAAAGAAGCAGCATCCTTAATTATGGGCTCAGTTCAGTGGGGCCTTTGCCGTGCATTAACCTCAAAGAACCACCAACCACGTAATCCCAGACAAACTTCTAGATAACTGGTGCATCACCGCATACATTCAGTATTGATTTCATCCTAGCGCTTCCCAATGAGTTGGGCACTTACAAAACTCAGCTATGGAGACAGAACCATCTTTCTTCACTCCCAGATTCACTCATGCTATGTGGACTTTACAAGGATTCACTCATCCATAACACACCTGCAAAGGAGATGCGCGCAGGTTTGCAGCACGCGTCTGCTGGTGCGTGCGAGCATGGGTTCAGTTCCCGATGGGAAAGGCAAAATGCGTGCTCCAAAGCTGCGTGGGAGAAAAGTAAATCCAGCCATGAACCTCTTCTCTAGAAGGGATGGGGAAAATATAATTTCGCATGCAAACATCTCCATCTGCGTACAACACCAAGAGCCACTCGGTGGCTAAGAGAGGAGGCAGCCGGATTGGAGGCAGGTCTCCGGCCCCAAAACCTAGAGCTTGCTGCCACGTACCACAGTACAACACAGATCCTTTCCTAAGAGGACAGCTGAGCAGGCAACGTATTGGAAACCTTGACCCACACTGAATTTCTCCCAGCAGAACAGCGTCAGCTGGCAAGGGCACAGAAAGGAAACACACCCTTCGTCACTATGTACAGTAGCAGAAGTCACAGCATAGATGCAGCAAGCAACAGAAAAGTGCTTTTATCAGCTCAGCTTGGGCTGTCCCGAGAGGCAGGACAACTCCTGAAGAGCAGGTGCTGATCGCCATGGACAGACGCTGCCAATGCATCTTGGACACGGTGGCATCCACAGAAGCCTTCTTGCCTCCTCCTTGTGCTTTGCTTCTGGTTGTGTTCTGCATTTTCTTTGTAAGGCTTAGAGACTTTGTAAAAACTAGTGCTGCCCTGAAGAAGTCTGAGCATGAAGTCACTCTGCCACAGAAGGCAGGGACGTGTCTCAAACTGCTGGTCTTCATCCTAGCCTACATGCAGGTACCTGCTGTTGTTTCTCCTCATCCACATTCAGATATTCCCACATGTAAAGCCAGAGAAGAACTACCTCAAACAGAAAAAAATCATTTGTGGAGACTGGACGGTCATAATATGCATCAGTGAACTACATGATGCAGCAATGAGGAATATCGCTGCAGTCAATGCAATTATTTCTCCTGTTGGCTTCTTGCTAGAGACACTGAGGATTTCCTTCAGCAGAGTATTGATTTGTGACAAGAAAACAAAGAATCTGATTTTTTTTTTTTGCATTTGCTTTATATAAAGTCATCATTGGCACAGCATTCTGTGACCCCTGTTTTCTTTGAAAGCAACTGCAATGTTCAAGTGTTAATCTCTTTCAAAGCTTTATCTCTATGTTTGTACTATGCTGAGACTTCTTCGGTATTTATTAAGTTCAGAAAAAGAAATTCCTAATTTCTTAATAGAAATCTAATTTAGGAAAAAAAGCAAGCTTATCAATTGCCTTTAAATTACTTCTCAAATGGCTCCATTTGGCACTTCTACAGCTCTCAACTAGGGTGTAATACCAGATCAACAAAACAAAACAGTTTATAAACCTCTGTTTGGGAGGACTCTTGCTTCTCTTGCAATTTAAAATACTCCTTGTAAATCCTTGCTGGATAGATACTGCCTAACTCCCCAGTGTCATAAGTAAGCAGGAATAGCATCGGAAGAGGAAGATTTTTGCATTCACTGACATGAAATCATGTCTATCCGTAACTATATATTGTTTTAACAAGTCAGCTAAATCAAGGAAATTTAAACTTTTCTAGTCCTTGTATTTTAGCTGGGTGAAATGCAGACATACCATCTTCCATAAAAAGATGGCCCAAAAAGAAGGTGGGTTTGGTTTTTTTCCCTTTCCCCACTAACTGGAAACAGTTTGTGTACTGATGTGCCCTGAAATAATTTCCTCCATGCTTTCTGTGTTAAGAAAAGTGATTGTCTGTAGGTAGTGCCCCATACGAAAGGATTCCTCTTTGTTCAGTGTATTAAGGGGTACACAGCTTGCACTGAAGAAATGTTTTGTCGTCTATTTATGTATTTATGGCATAATTAGTTCATATGCAACTTAGATGGAAACAGCCTAATGTGAGAAAGCCAGCACATTCTTAGACAATAAGGTGGATTTGTGAATGCGTGAACACAGGAATAAAGAACTGCCAGTCCAAATAAGACAAAATACCGAGTCTCAAAGCACAGATTACAGAAAGAAACCTTGCATATGTTTCAAATATCAGAAACATAATCCCGGATCACGGAGCTGCATGCACTGACACAGGGGGAGGTTAGGCGCTCCTCTCCACAGCACCCACGGCAAGCCCTGGCACGCTGGTCCGGGCAGCGCTTTGCTCCAGCTGGCAGGCGTCCAGACATTAACTGCGCTGGCATTTGTTTCGAGGGAGGGAAAGAGGGGAAAACTTGGTTTAAATATAACTCGGCAGCCTCCAGCAGAAACTTTGGCTGCGAAGCTGAGCGGTAAGATACGCCTGTTGAATCAGCACTGCCCTCCTTGTGCTGTGACTCTGCATGCCGCAGGACGCTTTTAGCTCTTGAGTACTAAAACTGAACAAGGAAAATATGCTAGAATATGTTAAAACAGCTATGTTTACAGGCCTGTATTAAAAGCAAAAACATGTTGTGATTAAACATAACAGCTGTCAATGCTCTGAGGTGTTACAAGCGTGAGACTATTTAAAGACAATGACTGGCGCCATCTATTTTACTGCGATCGAGCTAGGAAAAGCTGCAGTTATTAACCACTGACTGAGGCTTTACATTTATGGCAGCCCTGAAGAAGTTGTCACAGAGAGGGTAACAAGTACAGAGGTGACTTAGTGGCAGTGAATACTCTCCACTGGAGAATTTACCCCAAGAGATAGCCAGGACGCATGACATCAGTGGCACTGGCTGCTCATGTCTTCATCAATTACAGCCTTAAATTTCAGATTTACACATGCAAAAATACACAGAAAGCATGTTTTTAATGTACCTCCACATACATAACACACGTTTTAACAGCTACTCTCTCAAGACTGCACTCAGCCTTAAGTCTTGAGATGGGTGACACCTTCCCTCCCTCCCACCCCTGCTGCAGGGGGGGCCTCAACGGGACACATGGTGCCAAGTCCCTTGATGAAAACTGGCCTCCATTTATATGCCAAACTACAAATTTATAAGCCAAACCTACAAATTTATATGCCAAACCTACAAACTTATATGCCAAACTGACAAAATGCTCTCTCTGAGAGGGCAGATCTGATGCTAGAGGAGAATTTGCTGCACTGGGCCATGGCCACGGCACCCAGCACGTTGCCTGCACGTCTTACACCCTCTCCGGTTGCTGCAGCACAGCGTTGGGATTTCGCACTCGCTCGGACCCTTCCACAGCAAACAGAGCTGGCACGCAGGGCCCCAGGACAGGGACACGGTACTATGAGAGGAATTCATGAGATGCAAATGGCACAGCAGGGAAATGCAAAGCAGGGACTGTCTGTGGGAGTCCCATGTGAAGTCTGATGGACCTGGCTCTTGTGTTCCTCTGTGGCAGCAGATGCCCTTACCAGCATCCACAAATGCATTGGGATCATTCCCTGTTTTGCAGAAAGCAAGCTGGGATCATTCCCCATTTTGCAGAGAGCAAGTGGGGACAAAGAAATTCCAGTTGTCAACCCCTCGCTTGCTTTTGTGTGCACTGTCACCTTTAAGGCCAAGATCCCGCAGCTACCTGAGAACCCAGATTCCATTTAAAAAGATGAGTATTTCCAAACCTCACTGGTACAGGAACAGCTTTGAGAACATGAACTCTAAAGGCTTAAAAAAAAAAACCACCCAGAGCATGCCCACACCTTTCTGCAGATGCAAAACATCTCACAAAATTCAAATAAATTTCATGTCCCTTGGGACAGCAATACTGAGAGGTAAAGAACCAGCTGATGTGTTGGGTTTTTTTAAAGTGCACACTAAGATTTTCAAAATGAAACAACAAGCATCACCGTCAGAGCCACCACATCCCAGTCCCGATGTCAGATATCCAACACCCACAGTTTGGTCCTACAGTGTGCTTTTTCCTCACCTGACTTCAGCCATCTAGAAGTCAAACTTTGCTCATCCTGGACTCCCCCAACAGAGAAAGATACCTTCAGAGGCTGGTTCAACCCATCTTGAATTAGGTAACCACGAGAGGACCATCCAAGATGCCTTCCCTTCCACAGACTGCCTTCCACTAGACATGTAACTTCAAAATAAAACCCAAGATAAGACTGAATTCATCTTAAACTGACTGAAGCAAACTCACACCGAACAGTCAAACAGCAGAGGCAAAGAAGGAACTCCAGCCTTTGGGACCTTAAGGTTTATATTTTGAGACTGGTTTTTTTTCTTTTTTTAAGCCAGCAATTACTCTCTATTCTCAACTGATTTGTAACCGAGATAGAGAGTTGAAAAGTTTGGGCAGAAGCAGACAAAAAAAGCCTTGACTAACAAATGAATCTGAAGCTGAGCACGGCTGGTTTAAGGATATTCCAAGTGCAAAAACATAAAGTAGATTTAATAAAATTATTATTTATTCCACTTTGCTCTTTAATTAGAAAGATTTGCTTCTTTCAATAGCAAAGCCAAAAAACCCCCCACTTTAGTATCTAAGTAAAAAGAATGGAAAGATTTAATCAGACTGCAGGCACTCACACTTGAAATAGGCACATACACAAAATCTGCTTTAACAGGAGACGAGTCTTGTTTCACAACACACTTTATTCAAAACAAACAGGAGAAACCAAGTCAAGAATAGACGGCAGATGCTTAAAAATAGGTCTTATTGCAATTTTTCGCTCGTTTCTAAGACCAACAAGAAAGCAAGTGCTGGGATTTCAGAGCTCTGGCAAACTATAGGGATGAGCTGGAGTTGAAACCAACCCCCCCCACTCCCCCCAGTAAGACTAGGAGAAACGCCCGGGGGAAAACGGAGACACCACCAGGGGTAGGCAAGCTTCCTAACGGGAGGGCAGAGGGGCCGGCCGGCCCGTCTCCCCCCTTTCCCGACCCCCCCCAGCACTTCCAAGCTCCCATCGGCGCGGAAGCGAGGTTGGGACACGGCCCCGGAGCCCGCCGGGGTTTGTAGCAACCGAGGTTTCTTCCGAGCCTGATGCTCAGAAGACGGAGTTAAAGGAAAATACGAACCGGGGGACAAGTTCGTTACAGCGGGAGGGGTGCCGTGGCCGTGTGTGTCGCCCCCCCCCCCGCCCCGGGTCGCCACGCGGTTTGGATCCCCGTTCCCCGGGC
>NW_010972593.1:2077634-2091578 GCF_000737465.1 Haliaeetus leucocephalus
GAGCGAGGGGGCGGGGCGCGGAGGGGCGGGAAGCCGCGATCCCGCGAGCTCCGCGTTTTTATCTTGAGGGGGGAGAAAAAAGTTCATTTTTCCTCTATTAAATATTAGAAAGTTCCCGTTCACTCCCGGGCGACGGCACAAAGGCGGTCGGCACACCGACGGGCTCGGGGTTTCTCCCAGTTGCCGTTACCTGAGCTCCCAGTTCCCCATGACGTCAAACCGTTTCCGTAGCGACCGGCTGTGACGTCACAGCCAACAAAAGGGGAGCGGCAGGGACGGATGGGAGCTGATGGGGAAACAGCGGCCAGGGGTCCTGGTTTAGTGCAAATTTTAGAAAGATAAGTGAATTGCTGGGCAGCATCCTCCCGCGCCCCATCGGTTGGGGGATGCGATGGATGCGGAGAGAAGCAGCATCGTGATGCAAAATTATCCGTCTAACAGCATCCGTCGTGGGGTTTAAAGAATGGGTTAAGTCCACAAAATGCCAGGCTCAAACCCCGAACGGCTGCAGCAGCAAACGTGTTTTCTGGGGAGCCCCGTGCGGAGCCGGAGCGAGTCCGGAGGAGGCAACTGCCAGCAGCTCCAGAACGGCTCCCAACGCCCACGATCGGCCGGAAAATGTGCAGAATCCGGTCACCTCGCAGATACATATATTTGCACGTGTGCAGAACGACAAGGCTTTGGGATACTGCGCAGGGTAAAACCCCCAGAGCGCCGGCTGATGGGTGGGAAGAGGTAACTGATGGGTTTGTGTTGGTGGCGGAGAGAAAATGAAACCTAAACTGTGGCCTCTGGATGCAGAGAACTGCAAAAGCAGCAGCTACCTCAGCTCTACACTTTGTCCCCTTGAATGAACATCCCTGCTACATGGGCGGTGAGAATCGGTGTTATCCGGCACGGACATCCTCTGCCCTCCTGGAAGCGGTTCAGGCTGGAAACTCAGCAGATTTCAGGTGGGATTTCCTTGAAATCCCTTCCCCTGAGTGACCAGGAGAGACTGGAAACATTGTTCTGTGTGAAGAAGGGGATTTGTAGCCTTAAGATTACATTTCCAGTGCAGACATGACTGCCTGGCCTCACCAGCAAGGCAGCGCCAGGGGTCCTGAACGCAGCCAGCCTAAAATCTATCCCTAAGGATGGCCTTTATTCCTTCATCTGGAGGGGAAAAACAGGCTTTCTGTAGTGGGCATCACTACAAATTCTGCCCCTGCAGGGTTGGGATGCTCCTCTGGATATGGATTCCTATAAAAACAAATCAGCATGTACAAACCTGTCCAGGTAGTTAAAGCAAATCCCTTGAAAATCAATATTAAGTAGTTGCAAGAACCCTGGCTCATGCTGAGCCGTCTTGTCCCGGTCTTTTTGCAAAGAACAGCCAAATCCTCTTGTTTTCTGGCATTTCATGCAGGCTGAGTTTTGTGTCTGTCCTTAAGAAAGAGTTGGTGAAGGAAACACTGACACTGCTGTTAATGTGATTTTTCTCTTTTTCACCTTGCATTGGTAAGAGGTGACAAATTTAAACATATTTGAAAGTTAAGATGGTTCCGTTGTTCAAATTCTAAGAGGTTTCTCTTTGCAGCCAAAGGGTCTTGATAGTACTATGATGCTGATGAGCCTGGCCATGGCTTTGTGGTTAAGGTTAAATGCGGTTTTGCTCCTAAAGAAGAAATTATGAATGGAGGCATAGCTTTCAAAACAAGCGGGGATGCGTCCTTCCTCTTACTGCGGGTAATTTCATCTCCCACCAACACACATCAACCTCGCTGCTTCGGAGCTGGCCTGACCCACGTCGAGTTAACCCGGTCCTATATCCCAGGCATTCCTCTGAAGTTTAAAATGACTGATAGATCTGAGGTGGCTGAGACACTTGCTTTAGCCACAGGAGAGGGAGGTGCTCCGCTCCCCACGTCCTCTCCTGTTTATTTTAATTCTGGCAGTAAGGGCTGCGTAATGAAAACCAATACATGCTCTAGGTCGGTCTCAGTTCTTCTCTATGGTTTTCGAAGGCAGGTGCTGCCAAGGAAAGCAGCATTTTTTATAAAGCTTTACAGAATACTTTTGTTTGTGGTTTTTTTGTTGGTTTTTTTCCCCCAGTTAAACCTAGCAGAATCCCCATGTATGCCTTCCAATTGCTTTGAAAAATCCCCATCAGACATTTCGAGATTTCAAGGATCACCTTACTGACATGCAATAAAAAGCTTTTATGATGTATTTTTCTGTAACGTTTTCTGAAAAGTATGTCACAGCCTAAGCCAGGAAGTGTGTGGAATTTGTACCCATGGAGACTCCAATAACACAGCCAGCTCCAAACGCCGCAGGATTATTAGTTTTCTTACCTAACATATCAGGAAAGGAGTTACTGGAAAAGGGAGAGACAGAGAGAAAGTGACTGAGGCAAAATAAATTGGAGGAACCGGACTGGCTGGGTAGCATTTGGTCTGTCCGCAGATTTGGGGTTGGTGTACCTGCTTTCGATAGGTTACTACGAGAGTTATACTGGAAAAAATCACAGAGTTGTGTGTCTGAGCACTGAGGACATGCCAGGTGAGATTTTGAGAAGCTCCAAAGAAAAATAAGTCGCCTTCTTAATGGGTTGTAGGCCCTTAAGCCAAGGATATTTAAAAAGATCAACTTTTAGGTGAGGGTGTCATTGCTTAATAAACCGTAAAATAGAAAATAGAGATGGAATAGTTTTTTAAAAGTCATCTAATGCACATAAACATCCACCTTTACCATGGGAAATGGAGACCAGATTAATATCTTTTTCTTAATAGCTCCTTCTGATGTGTTTGAAGATTGTTCTCATTCCTTCCCTCTATCTCTTGTTTTCTAAATTAAACAACACTCTGGCTTTCCTGCAAGAAAAATCCAGGCCCTTCCTACAGAAGCACTATGTAAATAGTTATTTGTGATCCTGCAATACCTTGGTCGCTTATTCCTGCTTAAGCACCGTCCTTTGCATTCAGCCGTATTGAATTGCGTCATGTTTGTTTGCTTTGAGTGATCACTCAAATTTACTAAGAGCTTAATGAAAGCCTTCAGAAGTGCCTGCGGTCCTTCCCAGTTTCATATCACCTGCAACGTGTTATTGCAGGTCTGTTATCACTTTAGTTTTTAGGGTACGATCCTCCACTGCACAGCATCTGTACCTCTGCAAAAGAAATGTAAACCACATTCGGATGTACTCTTATTCTTTCCAAAGTGTCTATTACTGTATTAAACCCAAAGCAGATGTTCCCTGTCTTGTTGTACCCTGCCAGCAATATCCCTAAATTCTTGATAATGTCCAGCACACAACCTTTGATAAAGTCCTCCAAACCTTGGAAGTTAGCCAGTTGCCTCCTGGGAACATAGGGAGTAATCACAGGGCTGTTATTTTTAATTAGGGACCCATCTGTCATGTCTTGTGTCAAGGTGATCAGTGGAATGAATTTTTTCCTTGTTTCTTGTCACCTGTTGCCTAAGCCAGATCTCATCCCTCTCAGCCTGTGCAGTATTGTGGTGGGCTGGGGGGAAGGAGCCTTATTTAAGAAAGCTGCTGGTAAAGAAAGAGAAGAAATGAAGCCTGCTTGCAAAGGAGCACGCTTGCTGCAGCTGTAACAGATACCCACAGGAGGGCACGTTCCTCAAAGCAAACTGGAATTCAGCTAAAATCCAATCCCGCTCCTTGATTTCACTAAAGGGAGATTTTGACAAAAACTAGTCTTTTGCTGGAAGCAAATGCCCTGCAAAGGTAGTGGGATCCTTTGAAATTTCATGTTTATCCATGAAAAATACTGTTGTTTTGGTTGCTGGTAATGAAACCTTAAATGAAACTAGTCCCTTGAATTGTTTTACTGAAAAAATGAAAACATTCCCAGAGGATTAAAACCAAAACAGAACAAAAAATTGCCTTTGGGATTCTTTGTTTTAAAAAAAAGTTTGCTTGTGTTCAGCCAGTTTTAACGGGGAGAATCCCTATTTTTATAGAGGTACCAACCCACACAGGACTTCCCTACCTAAAAGCTTTCTGTGTCAAGCTCCCCCCCGTCCGTGCTGTATTTATCTGACTCCTGAGTGATCCCAGTGCACGTGGTGCAAAATCTAAGGAGCCTGAACTGGTGGCTCTCTGTGTCCACTCTACCATATAATCAGCATCATCCTATGCAAGCTAAGAAATTTGTTTAAACTGCGCTAATGGATTTTCTTTTAATGTATCAGTGATAAAACTTAACTTCACAATCATTTCAAATTGTGATGCAGATGGAATAGGTTCTGGTTTTGTAGACAGGTAGGTGCTCAAGAGAAGCACTTGAAACCCGAGTAAATCTCCGTACCAGGTACTCCTGAGGAAACTTCTTCAGAGGGATGGACAGCAAACCGAAGCGATGGCTTTTCCTCCACGGAGCTGCCACGTCCCTCGAGTGCTGCGGCGTATCGATAATGCTGGGTGAGAGCCTGCTCCAGCCATGGCCCCAGGGGTGTTGTCTTCTGCATCATACATTTCTGAACTTTCTGCTGGTCAGACAACAACTCACTTCAGTGCTTTTGGCTGGGCTTAAGAGGATAAATCTGTTGAGCGTGGTTGTGCTAAGGCCATGCTGGAATTTCCCAATGGCATCGTGGCACACGTCCTCCTCTGCCCATGCGCCTCTTCAGCAGGAAAATCAAATCCAGGCTGTCGCTGCTCCAGTGTTACAGGATGCTCTGTCCTGTCCTGACAGCCCACCAGAGCTCTGCTTTCCTTCCAGCCTTACCCAGCCTGAAAACAAACAGGTGAGTGCTGAAGATGGGAGAAAGAAGAAAGGGCAGTCACCCCTTCCCTTCTTTTTCTTCTATCTCCCTTGGGCGGCAGCCAGTATTGCAACGGTCCCTGGCAAAGGCTTCCTGGCTCGCCGTTTTGAGGACGTGGACTTTGAAGAGGTTACTCTTCTCAACCTCGTGCTTTCCCCCTAATAAGTTTTTAGCACAGCTAGAAACCCAAATGCTTTCTTCCCCCCACCCTGGAAATTTCCTTTCAGCAGAATTAAAGGACGAAGCATTTATCTGGAGTGTTATCTGTTTGGTTTGGCTGTAGCTGTCTGGAAATTCTGGAAAAAAACACTGAGTATGGTCATGGAAAAACTAGTATATGTGGGTTTATACGTGCCACACCCCGTGGGGAGCTGTAGCCTTCTCAGCTTGCAGAAGCTAGAGGAGGATGTGTTCATGACTTGGACATAATCAAAGATAGTCATGTTGATATAACTAAATCAATATAGCTTATGTCAACACAACTTTTGTATGGAGGCAACATCTCTGTAATTAAACTCTCAATGATTGAACAGCCCTGGCGTAAGGTTTCAATGGAATTTCTGTACAATGCGGAACTTCTTTTCTAGGGCAGTGAGTTTAAATGAGTCTCCCCCTGTTTCCCAAATAACCACAGGCACAAAGAACGATGGGGAGGGACAGAGTAACCAGCAGCCTGGGAGGGAGTGATGGACCAACAAGCAAAGGGCCCGGGTGATGTGACGGGAAGGGGTCACAAAATCAACAAAATGGCTTAAGCGGTGTCACCTTCAGCGCTTGCATGTGAGCAAAGAAGTGCTTGCAAGGCACGGTCATGGAGAAATTCCCAAAACCATTTCTAGGAAGTCAGTGTGCTGGGGTGCCTCTCTGAGGTGCCTGTGCTGTCATGCCAGCAGCACAGGGAATAAACTGGAGGAACTGGGAGACCTGCATGCAGCTGCAGGGCTACCATCTGCTTGGGATCATGGAGATGTGGTGGGATGGATCCCATGACCATGAGTGCTGCAACAGGGGGATAAGGGAGGATAAGGGGGATACAGGCTCTTTAGGAAGGAGCTCACCTGGGGATGGGTGCGGCAATGTTCTCTGGGAGTGCAGAAGAAGAAACCCCAAGCACAAACCCCTTACCTCCAAGCTGTTACTACCACTGCTTCCAAAAATGCACTACATGACTGCAGCTATGCTGGCAAAAAAGTCCTGTTTTGGGGTTCTTTTTTCTAGTTAATATTATCAACAGACAACTTCAGGCTGAAGATGTTAACACCTTTATCGGTTTGTTGTCTCCTAATAGGCAGGGTTATTTCCCCCACCTCTCTCCCAGCAGAGCAGTATGTGCAACCACTGCCCAGCCTGCAGCCACGCAAAATCAGTCACTAACTCAAACCACCTCTTTCTGTGTCTTACACTAAAGTTGTTTGCCTCCCAGATATAGGTACACTGGTGGAAAGATTACTGCCCTAAATGTGCACTACCTTCTCGTGTGTTTTGGAGGTGAATGTTACCAGCAGTGAAGTTGAGAAATGATCACTGAAATTGCTATATCAGGCAAAATCAGCTACCCCAATTTAGACAAGTTATTTACGTGATTTAAGCCACATCAGTTGCTTTTGCCTGCAATAAAAATATACAGGTATGGGTAGTAGCTTGGCATAAGAACTTCACTTCTCATCTGCTGGATCTGACAGTGGTGTGATCTGCTGTTGAAGATGCCTGACTCTGCTCTTAGGCAGGTGGGAAGAGCTATTTGGTTTCTGTACCAGCAACCTGCTGGAAGAAGGGTCGCAGCAAACAGCTTCAGCTGTATTTAAGGGAGGTGTAGCTGAGTCTGTAAGGTTTTGCTGAACAGGCTGTAGTGAACTGCCATGTCTGTCCACACTTTTCTGTTTTAACTCTGCCAAAAGCCATCATCTCCCCAGCAGTGCCAAGAGAAAGGTACGTGTGCTTTTGCTTTGGCCACCTCTGTGCATAGCCTGGCTTTGTAGCCTCGACCAGCAGCAAAGTGAATGAGCTGTGACACTGTGAACTGCAGCAGCTAAGGTAAAGGGGGGGGGCGATGAGAGGCAATAGCATGATTTCCGTAAGCCATTGTGTTGTGGTTTAACGCCAGCCAGCAACTAAGCACCACGCAGCTGCTCGCTCGCTCCCTGCCTCCGGTGGGATGGGGGAGCAAATCGGAAGTGAAAAAGTGAGAAAACTCGTGGGTTGAAATAAAGACAGTTTAATAAGTAAAGCAAAAGCCGTGAGCGCAAGTAAAGCAAAACAAGGAATTCATTCCCTACTTCCCATCGGCTGGCAGATGATCAGCTATCTCCAGGAAAGCAGGGCTCTATCATGTGTAATGGTGACTTGGGAAGACAAACGCTGTAACTCTGACCATCCTCCCCTTCCTTCTTCTTCCCCCAGCTTTATATGCTGAGCATGACGTCCTATGGTCTGGAATATCCCTTTGGGCAGTTGGGGTCGGCTGTCCCAGCTGTGTCCCCTCCCAGCTTCTTGTGCTTCTCCAGCCAACTCGCTGGTGGGGTGAGGAGCAGAAAAGGCCTTGACTCTGTGTAAGCACTGCTCAGCGATAACAAAAACATCTCTGTGTTATCAACACTGTTTTCAGCACAAATCCAAAACACAGCCTCATACCAGCCACTATGAGGAAAATTAACTCTATTCCAGCCAAAACCAGCACATTCTCCACCCGTTATTCCATACCATTTATGTCATGCTCAGGCCCCACACTATCCAATACAGCCTCATTAACCACCCCCCACTTCCCATCCTTTGATATAATACACAGATACCATTCCATTAGTCTACGGACCACAGCTGTAAAATGTCCACAAAATGTCCACGGAGTTAATTTAGTCCATGACTTTGGGCTCCATGTCTTACAGTGGTCACTCAGGACAGGAGAGGTGGTGTGTTGTGTGGAGTCATTGGGCACCAAAGCCAGCTTGGGTCGGGTTGCTGCTGTGCTTGCGCTGCTTCTTGTAAGATTTGCGCTCCACTGGGTCGGGTGGTTCCTGCTATAGTAGTTCCTGCGTTACAACAACTGGAGGAGGGACAATTTTCTTCTACAAAAAAATCACCATTGGGAATTGTGCTGCAGTGGCTGTATGGGCACAGCTGGCTGTCCTGCGGGACGACAAGCAATAGGGCAAAGACCACACAGCTGAATATAATGTAACTCGTATGCTGACCAGGTAAGCTGGCGCGGAATTATTCTGAAAACCAGACTGTGGAAAGAAAACCACTTTCTATCTGCCTACCTTGTGAATGTTTTCAATGTTTCGGGTCACTTCTTCCACCCTGAACTGGGACAAAAAGTTGAAGTCTTACGGAATTTTGGAACCTGAATATTAAACAGAAAGGTTCAGCTTGTTCATACAGGGAAGTTCAACATGCTCACGACTGTGAGCATTTTAAAGTTCTGTAATTTTTTTATTACAGTGAGTTTGTGTTTCAAAAACACAGAAAAATATTAAGTAGCCCTGTGGATTATTAACATTTCAGACTGAAGTACAGGTACATAGGTCTTGCACAGCACTCCAACTACAGTCAACCATCATCATTAGCTCCTCTGCTTGTATTGTCTCACAGCACACAGAACGGTATCTGGACTTGATAAGTGATAGAGCATGTTTCCATGTCGCTATCTCTTACGCTGGTTACACATTCATCCCTTTCCTGGTTACAACACAGTTTAAATGGGGAGAACAGACAGGACACAGCCTTGTTCTGCTTTGGGCTAGACCTGCCTGGTAAATATTGTGACACCATTGCAAGAAAGTCCCTTGGCCTGGGAACTGGGAAGCAAGCCCCCTGTTCTCATCCTACAGCAGCGAGAAAAAAGATATAATTCTTTTGTTTATTGAAGTTCCAGAAATGCAACTCAGTTTTTTGCTGAGCTGCTGGAAACAACTCTTCTACCTGTAACTTCTGTATGCAGCTCATTTTGGAGCAAATCGCTTTCCATCAAATTCTTCTTCAAAAGTTGAATTACCTGTGGGGATAAATAGCATTGCAATTTGGTTTTAGCTTTAATGTTCAGAGGATATAGGCAAGACCTCCAAAGAGAGGTGATATCTAGCATTGAACTAAATTATTATATAGGCTAGAAATTCTAATTCTCCGCTGCCTTTCATGCTTTATAAATGCGTATGCCACATACTATACTTTGCATGTTGCGTAAAACAACAGACAGCTTTTGCCTATACTGTGTTGTTTCAAAATCCACAGGTTTAATAAGTATTAAAAAAATAAAAAGGTTTGTGCCTAGGTTTGTGCCTATGACAGACAGGGCAAATACTTTTTGCTCCAGTATCATTTATGAGAACAAAATTGCAGAAGAGTCATGTTATTATAGACAGAGGCAGATAAAGGTCAGTTATCAGCTGGTGTGTTGAGGTGAAGACTCCTTGGCTTCGTTGAAGCTATGCTGATTTGTGACAGCTGAGAGTTGCATATGAATCTAGAACTTATTCTGGTGGGGGATTTTAGGGGGGGGGGGGGCAGTGTTTGGGTTTTGGTTTGTTGTTTTTTTTCCAGAGAGACCTACATCCATCTGCTGTAGACCCTTTCACATGACCAGAAAAATGTTGCAAGTCCTTGGTGGGAAAGATAACTTGACTTGTTTAAGTTTAGAAATGGCTATGCTATAAACAGACTCTTCTGTCTCCCTTCCTTCCCTGTGACCATGTGTTTACCAGCATATTTTATCAACGCATTCATTCTCCTCTTGTTAAGCTTCATGTGGAAATTGCTGAAATAGTGTATTGCCCCCCCTACCCCCTCCCACCCCCGTTATCTTTCAAGTCAATGTCCTGAGGTGCAACTACATCTCGGGTTGAGTCACTTGCTACCACTGACTCTGGAGTTGGAAATTTGTGAGCATTATCAGAGGAATGCTAGCCCAGAATAGCTTACAGATCCAATGCCAAGGCTGGATGGGAAGGGTGATAAAAGTGAAAAGTTGTGTAAACTGTCTTGGGTCATTTAGGTGGCAGATATGACTTGTTCCATATGGGCAATGATTAAGCTGAAGAAGAAACTTATTTCCACTTTCTCTCTGTGTCCACAGCTGTATGAAGAGATGATTCTTTGCTTAAGGTAAGAAAGAACCTGCAGATGGAATTTCTTCTGTTTCACCAGAAAGTGGGGTGATGTTCTGTAGGTCACAGGAAACCTGTGACCAAGATGAAGAAGAACGCAGCTCTCGGCAGCAGCCAGCTTGTGCTGCACCAACAAACTAAACCCTGTCAGGAAGAAGTTTCTAACCACAGTCGGGTGATTTGACATACGCATGCCTAAAGTACCACGGCCCCAATCTGCATTTATCCTGGGCCTTGTCAAGGCACTTATCCTACCGCTCTTGTCTTGTGTGGGATGCCTCTGTCCTTGATGGCATCTTCTTCCACCTTAGTCTTCTGCTGCAGCATGTTAAGTACTTTCAAATGTCAAGGCAAGACAGAAACATGAAGGCATCATAGAATCATTTAGGTTGGAAAAGACCCTCAAGATCATCAAGTCCAACCATTAACCTAGCACTACCGAGTCCACCATTAAACCATGTCCCCGAGTGCCACGTCTCCACATCTTTTAAGAACCTCCAGGAGTGTGTCTACACTCAGGAAAAGGTGACTTATATCGCAGTAGCCGACAAGCTGTAGCCTCCCAGGCATAGACAACCAAGATGCTGCTGTCCTACTGCAAGTGATCCAAGCAGACTGTTAACTGGAGGTTTTATTGAAATCATGCATATATCTGCATTTTCAACTCGTTGCAATATCTGGGTATCCTCACCATAAAATTTACCGTCAGGAACAAAATGGATTCTAGGGAGTTTTTGGTCCTCCCTTCAAGGTCAAGCCTGTGTTATTGACAGAGCTCGAGGCTGCTTAACTTGGAGCCATCGCCCTCTCTCTCACAATCTTGCTCACAAGCACAACTTAAAGGTAATGTGAAACTTTGATTGTTAAGAGTGACCCTATAATGGAAAGGCATCTTCAAAGGGGAAGGTTTTTTAGCATTTCTTGAATACTCCGTATTTGCCTGGTATCTTCTGCAAGCTTGGTCCGCAGTGAGACTCTGTAACCAAGAACTCTTCCCCAGCTCTCACACTTCACAACCTGCCTTTTCTAAGGGCAGCAGACGCGACAGTTCCTCAAACCTGTGTCAAACTAAAATTATAACTTTATACTAGTATTTGGATAATTTATTTTATTTGGATAATCTATATTAACCCTCCAATGTGGGCTGGCTGACCATTTAGACACAATTGTTAGGTCTGCTTTACAGAGCCGAACACTGAGGCACTATGCTTGCTTATCTGCTCCTTTACTATAAAATACACAGCTTTGCTTTGGATGTTGGTCTTGGCAGGAAGCACACCACAGGGCATGGCTTCATCTGCAGAGCTGTGTTGATTGGCCTCAGATGAGAAACTGGCCTTTATTCCCTTTGAAGTCCCAGAGACCGAAAATATCTCTGCAGACAGTAGATACTATTATACTTTTCTTCACTTGCGTCTCTCTTCCCTGTAGCCAACAAATGCAGGATTAAGACATGTATTTAATGGCTTTTTTTTCCTTTTTTCTTTTCCCATGTGCCAATCTATGTAACTTATGCTGGTTGCAATTTTCATGGCATGAAAATTCAATAAGATTAATCACGAGCCAGTGATTGGAACAACTGATACCTGCAAAGACTTTCCAGTCTTTCCTGGCCTAGCCAGCCATTGCTAAAATTCAGCCCAGGCAAGCGATTCTGTACTGTGCTAATATTTCCTGGAGCTGCTCGGGCCACCCTGCTCTTGGTGCCTCAGAAAATGAGAACCCTGGGACTCCACTCGAGTTAATTGCTAGTAAATATAGAGCCAGCAAAGGCGATACTTGACAAAGGGTGCAGCTACTGCAGTGCATTTGCTAGTTTAAGCTTAACTACTCCATGTTTGTTTAGAAAGGGCAGGGCTCTGCTACCACCGGTCAATAACGGTTCTTGTAGTTACTCCAAGTATAAGCTGATCCCCTGCAGGCAGTGAGAATGGTTCCTCTCCTCCCTCTGGCAGAGTTGCCTGAGGACCATCCGCACTTATCTTTGCTCTTACCTGGTCCTTCACCAGTAACGTGGTCCCCTTTGGTCCCAGAGTTGATGGGAGTTTTGCAAACACCATGGCATCTACTTTGGTAGTGATGCAACCTCAGTTTGATAGACAAGGACACTGGGAGCACAAAAAGCAGCTTGCCCAAGGTAATTCGTTGGCTCAGGGCATGGCCAAAAATAGAACTGGTTACTCCTGCCACTTCAGTTAGCCTTTGGGCATGCCACTGAATCTTTTCTTGGTTTGCTGAGAATTATGTGCCCCTTGTCAGCACAGCAGATACTGGCTAACGACCAAGGCATGACTGGAGTAAGAGGGTTAGTGGTCTGCTAAGTCTACAGATCTTTCTGATTTTCCAGATGCTGTTTGTATCCTTGGTCTTCAGAATAGATTTGCCATCTGAATCGAAATGGGGCCACGCAAAGGATTTGGACAGGCTGCAGAGAGGAGGAGATGAGATAACTGGGGGAGAGAGGGCAACATAGTGGAGCTGCAAGGAAAGGCTCAGACTGCAAGAGATGTCAAACAGCCAACAAAGCAAGCACTCCTGGGTGCCTGGACCTGCAGACGGCACGGTGCAGGGCTCCTGGGGCTGACTTGGCAGTCACCGTCTCACTGTGCTGCTGCTGTTTTGCAGCTGCAACATCCTCGGTGCTGTTCTGTCCTCTGGACCTGCTGCTGCTCCAGCTGCGGCCCTGACCTTCTGGCAGGAGCTTCTCTCATGACATATTCCTTAGGTTTGCTCATCAAGTAAATGGCACAAGCCATACCCTCCCCACCCCATGTGAGTGGGGAATATGTCTGGGCGGTGGGGGGAGGGAGAGAAGAGTTCACAGGAAAAAACCCAATGTTTAGGAATTCTTGGTCTGCACGAGCAAAATAGCAGCAATAATTCATTTGACGGATATAGCTGTTTAGCTAACAGGATAAACAAAATTCTGGCTTTTGTGCAACTTTATCAGCTAGAAGCAACTGAGAACAGTCAGATGATCTACCTGACTGTAGGGTTCAGCGTTCGGAAGATCTCGCGATGTCACGGAAAGTTAGAGGGTTAGTTGCAGCCTTATGATGTGTCTGTAATCCCGCCTACCCTTGTTAGTATAAAAGGAATTGACTGCGCAATAAAAGGCGGAAGTTGGCGCTCACACTGTGTGTGTTATCTGTCTCTTTCCCTGGTCTGGGGGTGATCAGTGATCTAATTGCGGCACCTTGATATGCGGCGAACGCTACACCTGACCATAACCGTTAAAAAAAAAATAATGTAAAAAAAGTGCCACTGGACTTTAGTTTCAATCAGCAAGACCCAGGGAGGGCAGGAGATGGTGGAGCCGGCACCAGACCACAGGTTCTGCCCTGGGTCCGGTAATGGCTGCCGCCACAGCCAGAACCGCCCGACGATGCTTGTGCCCATAACGATGCTTGTGCCCATAATGCTGTTCCACATTATACTGATCAGGAAACAACAGCGTGAGGCTGGGTTTTGGGTTTTTTTGTGGGGGGAGAGGCCCAGCCTCCTCGTCCGCCGCAGCCAGCAGCCATCGCCCCACCGTTTCTCTTCCTCTCGCTTTTATTTCTCCTCGCTGGGCAGAGCAGGCCGCCCAGCAGCCTGCTGCCCGCACAAACACCTCACGTTTGCGGCCGAGTACCGATTTCTGAGGTGCAGCCGCTCTCCCCCGGTTTCGGGGTGACGGGGGGCGACTTCGCGCCTCTCCCACCGCTACGCTGGCTCAGCCCGTCCTGCCTTCGAGCCTGAGGGAGCTGAGTTGCGCTCGGAAGGGCCGCCGGTGCTCGGCCCGGGGCCGGCGGGCGACGCTCAGCTGCGGCCCGGCCCGGCGGCGGGGGGAACGACCGCGGGTGACCTCCGCCGGGGAGGCGGGAAGGGGGAGAAGGAGGGGAGGAGAGGGGGAGCGGGGAGGCGGGGCCTCGCCGCCTTCCGACAGGCGCCTCGCCCAATGGCGCGGCCGCGCGGGTCTTTCGAGCGGGGCGGGGGGCGGGGCGGAGGGAAGAGTCCCGCCTTTTCAGGGCGGTGGCGCCGCTCCCGAGCGCTCTAAAGGGCCCCGCGTGGCGGCGCGCGGCAGCCGCCC
>NW_010972593.1:2091651-2142429 GCF_000737465.1 Haliaeetus leucocephalus
GCGGAAAGGCGGGGGGGTGGGTGCCGTCCCACGCGGGTGGTCCCGCCTTCCGCTCGCGGTCGGCTGCGCGTGGCGAGGGGCGGTTTGGGGAACCCGCTAGCGCCCACGCGTGTCGCGACAGGCCCGTGTCCCGTCCCCTTCTCCCCCCCTCCTGGCGCTGGGGGGGGTCTCGGGTCAGCGGTCTCCGGTCTGGCCGGGCCTACGCGATGTCCCTGTGGATCTCTGGGTGTCCCGAGTGGGAGGCTGCGCGGCCATGGGGCTGGGGTGGGTGTTGAACCCGCGCCTGAGCCCACCCGTCTCGGGGTGTGGGGGGGTGTCACTCTTTCACTGCAAAATTAATCTTTCTGGCAACTGCTGAGCTAACTTCTCTCCACGCCCCCTTCACGAGTGGGGCGGCCGAGCCGACAGAGCCGAAATACTAACGAGTTTTTGGTTAAATAAACCCACGGTCCGTTTGGGGCCGACCCCTCTGGTCAGGGGGGCAGCGCTGTGGGCTGAGGCAGAGGAGAAGGCCCGTCCCTTCCCCGTGGGCAGCGGTCACCAGTGCTGTCCCAGTACAAACGGTGAATTAACGTGAGGTGACCCGAGCGTGCTGGGATGCTCCAGTCCCGACTGCGTTGCCGGCTCCGAGGCGGGCTGGACTTCAGGTGGAGATGAAATCTTGGGCGGTGTGGAAGCTGGCAGAAACACGGGTGATGTGTCTCTGAAAATGTATCCCTCTGCTTTCTTACTCTGCCTGAGGGGATTTCCCACCCGCGGGCAAATGAGCGCAGATGGTGTAGTAAAGCGAAGAGCAGTTTAGGAAAGAGGAACTTAACAGTCTCCTGGTGAGTCACATTGCTGGGGATTTCACCTAAAATATCCCGGTGTCCTGGAGAAGCCTTCTGCATCAAATTTAGAATAACAGCTTTGGCGGTGGCCAATGCCTCCAGCCCTCGGTGTCAGCCCACACCGGTGCCCTTCTCGGGGTGGGCAAGTCCTGGGTCTGGCTGACAAAGTGATGTTCTGTGGGCAGCTCTGTTCAGCCTGCGCTCAGCTCCGAAGGGGCTGCGGTGAAGTCAAATGTCTGCCTGCAGTTGTGTTGTTCGTTCAAGATCTTTGGCGTGGTATCATCCTTGTAGAGGTTGGGGTTATTTTATCTCGTGTTCTCTCCGCTCCTGTATCGGGAGGGCATCAAATAATTTCCCAGCACAGCTGTAAGCCGACCTGTGGTACTGCCCAGGAGAAGACTTCTAGTGCTTAGGAAGTTTTTATCACTGCTCTTTTAAAAATGGAATTTATTTAAAAGAGGAAGAGGGGGTTGCTTGGCTTCTGTTTCCTCACTTAATAAATATATAAAGAAAAGAACAAAAAGGCCACGTTTCAGTTTTGGTGGAAATGTGGAAAGGCAGCGGGAGAATGTGGCAATCTCCTAAAGCTGATCTGCACAGCAAAAATTGGACCGGATCAGACATGATGTCTTTACCAGTAAAAAGAAAAGAAATCAGCCACAGGAAGCAAAGTGGGCTGTGCTGGAAAATGTCAAGATGGCTGATGAACATATGCAGTAATTTGAATTCGAAGTGATGTTTTTGAAACTCTATGTGTGTTTTAAGTAAAGGCATGTTCAGAGCCTATTATAAATGTAACCTTCACTCCTGTCTCATTGACTGTCATAAGTTTGCACATAGTCAGAACTTTTCCTTTGTTTTGTCAGTGAAGCTCCACAGCAGTTTCAGTGGAATCGTTCACCAGCTTCCAGTTCTTCTAGGACACAGAGCTCCCTCAAAGCAGAAGAAGCTTTGTATTTAAATGGCTTAGGTTGTCACACAGGCTTAATTAAAAGGGAGGTTTCTTTCAGCAGGTTTTTGTTTGGGGGTGTGTTCTTCATGTTCCTGAACATCCGTGGTGCATCACAGTGTGTTAACTCCTCTGGAAACAGCATGGGGCAGGAGAGGAGCATTTGTGATCCCATTCACCCCCAGTGAGCTACCATGAGCGTTGAGCATGGCTCTGGTAAGCATGTCCGTGTTTTCCAGTGGCTTGTGTAGCATAGCTGTGTTGGTAACTGAGCATCAGAGAAGGAAGGGGCTAGCTACGGTACTTAGCAGAGTTAGTGAGAGTCTATATGTTGGCAAATTTTTGTTTCTAACCTAAATTTGTTATATAAAAATGCATGACTGACTTGGGATTCCTGTAGCCTGTGTTCACAAGGAAATTTAAATTTGTACAACCAGGTTGCACTTCAGCTTTCTGTTTCGTGGTGCAGGTGTACGTGGGCGCTCCAGAAGTTCCGCTGCTGCTGGTGCAGCGAGGTGCTGCTGCCCTCTTGGTGTTGAGGGCCGTGTGGCATTAACATCTAGATTCTCCTTGAAGAACCCATCCTGCTGGATGTGGTGGTGACAGTGACGTCCTGCTGTCTCTCCCTGGACTTTCCAGTTGTGCAGCCTCGTGTCCTCGATCTTTGTGCTGTACCCGCTGTGCCCACACTTGGGAACCAAACACCCATCAGCAGGAGACCCTGCTGTCGGGGTTGTGCCCCGTACAGGGGGTCTTGGTGAAGAGCACGTGCACAGCGCAGCGAGGGCAGATTGCAGTTATGGTCTCCAAAACGCTTTTTCCTCTTGGGTGGCTGGGGATGATGCAGAAACCTGCAGCCTACCAGCCTGTCTGGGAGATGAGGCTTCTGCCTTTCTTTGCCCAACGTGTTTCCAACCAACCTCTGCCACCCAAGAGCTGGCTGGGCTGTGCTGTGAGATAGCCGGCGTGAGGACACCTCCCATCCTTTCCCTTGAAACTTTCTTACTGTGTTAAAGAGCAGGTGGCAAGAGAAACTATAATTAGTGCAGAGAGAAAAGCTTCCTTCAGGGACATGGGGAGCCTTACACACCTTGTTGTGGGGCGCTGGGAAGGAATGTGGGTGCAGTATTGCGAAAGGGGGTCAGACCTGATGACAGCTTCGTCCTCGCCTCGTGCCTGGGACTCTGCTTGAGCAAGAGAGGCGGTGGTGACACCTCCAGCAAGCACAGCTCAGGCTGGTAACTGGCATGCTCTTCTGCATGTGGGTTTGAGTTCCCCCAGGCTGGGGAGGGAACTAAAACCCAGGTTTCACAGGTCTGGGTGGCTGCTCCTAGCACTGGGCTGCTCTGTAGAGATAATGCCCCTTTTCTCACAGCTGTCCTATTAAAAAAAAAAAACAAACCCAACAACCCAGAATAAACCGCTCTGGTGTTTTAGCCTAGAATGGGGTGTTGGGTGATGTCTGCCAGTTATCTCGGAGTTTCAGAGGTGGGATTTTTGGAGGCATCCCTTTCTCAGCTGCTTGTGAATTCAACTATTTTTTGTGTTGTGAATTGTAGTCTGTAGCAGCGCGTGGTGTGAGCGGCGACGTGTCCTTGCGTAGATGAGTAAGTGGAAGCGGGGGGGGGGGATGTGCTTTGGGATGTGGTTTTCTGGGCTGGAGGCAGGTCTGCCTGCTGTGAATTGTGGCTGGCCGTGGCTTTCCCCACCCGCCAAAGGCAGAAGGCTGCAGCATGGCTGTGTCGGATTCATTGGATAAAAGGGCTCTTTCCTATTGCTCCTGTCTGTCATCGAGACAAACATGCTCTTCACATTGCCTGCTTTAAATTGCCTCTGTCTAATGCAGGTACAAAATAGCATGCTAAAATCCACTTTTTTTTAAAAGACCGAGGTTAATGAGATTCATCTCCAGTTGGTTAGAAATCCCTTGAAACAATTAAAGCTCAGCCTGTCAAGTCATAAGCATCAAAGGCTTTTGACAAATGTAAACCTTAAATAAAATCAACGTTGCTTTCAGTGTTAGAAAACATTTTGTTTGGGTGACGACATCCCCTAATGACAAAAGTACTGAGAGCAGCGTAGGAGCTGCTGAACATGCAACGGCTGCAAAAGCACTGATTTTTATGAAAACCGGTTAAATCTCTGGGGTGTCCCAGAGCTGTGTCCCCCCGAGAGGGACCCCAAAGCCCCCTGTGTGCCCAAATCTGATGGGCAGGCATGGGGCCAGAGCTTCCTTAAGAGGCAGCAGTGTGGGGTGACGAGCCGCTTCCAATTGCAAGGCAGGCAGCACATGACATAAGATGCTCCAGATCTGCCTCCTGGGCGCTAGTTTAAAAATAAAGGATATTACACATCATCGTCAGCACTGGTCCGGAGCGGCTGTGGGAGGAGAGGCTGCACAAAGGCGATGCGTTGTAAGGCTGGACCCAGAGTCCTGCGGTGGTGGGTTTGAGGGGGGGGGTCTGAGAGCCGAATGGGAACGTTTGGGGCAAAGGGAGTGTAAAATTTAAATTGTTAGGCTCGAGGTGCTCTTTCAAAGCTGTAATTGTCACGCTTGTATTCGGATGTGGGAATGGATGTAGTATCTACCACTGATCAGGTTTTTCGAATGAACCGAGCGTGATGTGGCGTGTGCCGTGTCTGCTGTTAGAATTTACCGTATTTCATGCAAATACAGCAGTCTCGAGTTGTGTCTGTTTTGGGATTGCCTTAGTCAGATAGCTACCTCAATGGAAGCTGATTTTACTGTAGCATTTGATTGTATTTTAATTTTTTTAAACCTGTTTTTACAGGGACAATGCTGTGTGAGTCAGATGCACGTATGGCACTTGCGGAACCAGTCCCCACAGCTTATTTTAATTCAGATCCTCAAGGGAACTGTGAGGTGTCACTGGATGATGTACTGCTCAGCTCTTCAGCTAGGTTTGTCTAATTTAAGATTTTATTTTCTCTCTGGTGACTTGTATACATAGGATATAGTTTGTATTCTATCATGTTTACTTCGATTAATCAAGACTTTTTGGGAACAGAATTAAATTTGCTGTACATAGCAATCACACAGAGTATGGAGCTTGAAGTAGTGTGCATTTAATATAAACTTAAAGCACAGGAATGGTAGAATATTCTGTGTAGTCAGAAAGATCATATCTTACAAAGGAATCTTGCATAATTGTTAATTCTATGTAATTGGGAGGGCACTGATCAAATACTTAGAATACCTAGCAAGTACTACATTGTTTGTGAAGTGGTGTTGTAAACAGAGGTGTGCCTCTGTAGGGGATAGCTTCTGTGCAGTACCTATGCTGATTTTCATCAAAGTAGTCTCTCTGTAAATCTAAGCAGACTCTTACTAAAGAGCAGATTAGTGTTTAAGGGTCTATATCTCACCACAGTGTAATGGGATATAGCTGACAAAAACCTCTGTACTGAAATTTTTTCAGGCTGCATTTGAATTACATGTAGTAAGGGGGAGAAAAAGATGACTTGATTGACTGTAAGGGAAATAGCTGGGGCTTTTTTGCCCATATTACTGGGTCATTTGCATACTTTGATCATAAAAGCGGGTGGAGAAATGGTGCAGAACTATTGCAACTGAGGATTAATTTGTGCTGAAAAATGCTCTCAATAATGAGGAGGAAATGCGTAGTAGGGAACATCTCGTAATTGCTTTGGGGGAAATAAAGAAAAAAACCTGTTTACTTCCCTCTGGTTTCTGGCTTGCAGATTAGTTAGGGGAAGCAGTTCTGCTTTTGGACAGTACATGGGAGTAGCCATGTCAAATCTTCTCTATGCTTTAAACCTTATCGTATGCCCAAAGCAGTAGTAGTTGACTATCCCCTAGAAATTCAGAGAAAACATAAAACAGAGGGAAGCAATTTACCCCTTA
This sequence comes from Haliaeetus leucocephalus, assembly GCF_000737465.1. Classification (NCBI taxonomy): domain Eukaryota; kingdom Metazoa; phylum Chordata; class Aves; order Accipitriformes; family Accipitridae; genus Haliaeetus; species Haliaeetus leucocephalus. The sequence continues at coordinate 2,097,317 of NW_010972593.1, forward strand.
CACTGAAATTCACACAGTGCCTTGTGCTGAGTTATCTTCTCTTTGATCTAGCAGAAAGGGAAGAAAATGTGGGGCTTGGTGGGAACCCTGCCTGGATTAGGCTGAGGAGTTTGCATGGGACCAGAGGAGCCCCTGCCTGTGTGCAGGTGTGGTACGATCGTGACAGGCCGAGATGTCAGGACTTTGGGTTGGGGGTGTTGTGATGTCAGTGGTCTGCACCCCTTCTAGAAGACCCAGGAATCTGTGCTAGGGAGAAACCTTGCACCAAACATTGCGATGGGGAAGAGCGAACACCTAGCACTGGCATGAAGAAACGAACACCTTCGTGATGGCCTGGAGCGAAGGGCCCTGGCAGGGCTGTTTGGCAAGGCAAGATGGAAATTTTGGTTTTCTGAAATATAATCTTGGGTCAACTAAAACTTGGACCTTAGTGCTACGCCAATGGTCCAAGTGGGGTATTGCCCAGGGTAGGGGAACAAGCATCATCTGCCTGTAGCTTGGAGGGTGGGATGTCCTTCCAGGGAGCAGAGCACAGGAACTCGAATACCAGATCTCGCAGGGTCTGGCTTCTGACTCGTGGTCTGAAGTGGGACATGCGACTTGATTATTCCTTATCCTCATCACTTACAGCTGTGAGGAAGTCTGTCTTGGAAAGGGACGGAGGAAGAACACTGTTCTATAACTGTGGGCAGGTGGTGTTTCACCAGATAGGGCAAAGCTGAAAGTAAAAGGGGCAACTTTTCAGCTGGCACCACAGGACAAGTTGCTGGTGAGGAGCATGGCTGAAGTAGACAGGGGATGTGCCTGTTTGCATTCCTTCACAAACATCTGGTGGGAGCCCGATGCACTAACTTTATTAGGAATACCTAAGAACAAGATTTCCTGCTAAATCAATTTCCTGCTCTTCAGCTGGCCTGGCCTTCTGCAGGAAATCTCTGTGGGTTTCCCCACAGGGTGACGGGCCAGGGGAATTGCTGTGCTGCTTAGGAGAGAGGCTTCGTTAAACTCGCATATTGCAGACAGGAGATAAGCACCAGATCCATGTGCCCCTTCCTGCCCCCCTCCCCCTCACTGCTGTATATGCTTTGTTTCAGGCACCTAGAGCAGACCTCTGGTATTAAATTATTGCTGTTTTCTGGATGACGCATTTATGGATTCTTCTGCAGCTTATCTGAAATGATAGCTACAATTAGGACAACATACATGTGTTTAAAAGCAGCACAGGCAAAGCTTGCACACTCTCTGAGAGGGACCTCTTTCATTGCCGTAGCCATGCAGGCTAGTAAAATTAATAAAGTCGTCTGCAGAACATCAGGAACCACTAATCCTTGTTTGACACCCAAGGACTAATATAATTAAGTGATGGAGCAAGCATGCCTAAGGTGTTCTTCAGCCAGCGTGCTAAAGCTTATCCAGCGCTAATTGCTTTTGCCTTGCAGAGCTGTTGAGGCCCACAGCATTGAGACAGTTGAAGATACTAAGGTGGAGGGATGTCAGGTACACACACTTGGTTTCAAAGGTAAGTAGAAGGAATTTTTAGTTACTGTGGTGTGCATAAAATTATGTTGAAATGAGAGAGGGATTTATCAAACCATAACAATGGAAGAAGAAACTCAAATTGCAGGATGGTCTGTCCAGAAGCCTCTTGAACTTTGACTTTAAAGCACGCATGTGCTTTGAGTAAGATAGGGAGCGTCACTGCCTAATGCTTGTCTACCAGGTAATAATGTGCTACTTTCAGTCCTCCTTAAAAAAAAAAAAAAAAAGAAAAAAAAGTACAGTGTATATGATTGTTGCAGGAAGCAGCCACCTTACCAGTACAAGAGCTTTAGGGCAGCCACACAGGTTAGAGGGGGATGTAACTGGGAAATGTTTAACTAAATTTTGAAAGTGCTTTAGAGGCTTTATCTGTTAGTCCTGGTCTAAAATACTGGGAGTCATACGGCAAACTTGCCAAGAATAAAAGGTCAAAAAAGGGGCATTGGAGGGGGTATATTAACATTCGGTTTCATATGTTTGATACTTGTATTTGTATTTCTGCTATGGCAGCAAGCAATTTCTAAATGTAAGATGCTGAACACTTTTCTTTCAAACCAGCCCCTTCACCTCCTGCCTCCAGTGTGTGGACAACACGACGAGATGGAGAGGTCAGACTGAGGATGGATGAACAGGGCATAGGCAGTGAGCCACCAAAGACCGTTCATGAGCTGCTGCAGGAAGCTGTTAGTAAATATGGTGATTATTATGCCCTTGCATCCAAAAAGGGTGGCCAGTGGATAAAACTAACATTTAAGATGTACTATGATGAGTGCTGGAAAGCAGCAAAAAGCTTTCTGAAGGTAAGCTTTTGATTAATTCTGCTCCTCCTTCATATTCAATTTAACTGCTGAAACAGCTGTGGTCATCTATATCTTAAACCTGCAAATTCTCTGAGTGAGTCTTAAAGTGACAGGGAAGTACCTGAACAAGCCATGAACAGCTTGGTAGTTACCACAGTGGTTTTGGTTGAATTTCTTGCAAGTTGCTTCCACATTCAACTAACAAAAAGTGCATAAGGAAACATTTAAAGAGAGATGTTTGAGGTATATGTCAAACCTGGACAACACCCCTCATGAGGTGTGTCAATTTTAATCTTTCTAAGAAAAAACTTGAAGGGATGCTTATGAATCAGGCTTAAATGTCCAAACTGGCTGAGCCTTCTGCCTGTACTGTTGGGACTTAAGACACTCAGAGAGAGAAACCAACGTTACATGTACTTACCGTTATCATTATGAAGTCTTATTTCTTGAAGTTAAGGCCACTCTGGTTTTACTCCTATGGTGGGATCTTCCATTCTACATACTTCCACTCTAGGACAAAACCAGAGAATGGCTGAAGGAGATTTAAAGGCTGGGACTTCAACAGCTGGAATTTCATAGCAAAGTGTCTCTGACTGTCATTGGAGCTTGTTGCTGGTGTCATTATTGATATCTGACATATCTAACCTGTACTAAATGACTAAATGGTTCAGTAGATGTTGTTTAACTTGACCTCTCACCTTCTCATTGCCAGCCCAAAGGGAACTGATGACTACCTGGATTGCAGTTTTATAGTACCGTTAGGATCAGTGAGCTAGTGATACTGAGTGCAGACCTAAGCAAATCCTTTTTTTTCCCCTGCCTACTGATAAAGTGGGACAGTGTCTGATCTGAAACTTAACTGGTTCCATATTAGGTCTTGGGAAGTTTTTCAATGTGAATTATCGTATATAATAGCATGAGTTTTTCCCTTGACATTGTGCTCACAGCAGAGATCTGTAAATTAACTCTAAGCATTCTTCAAAGGGAAAACAAGATTGCTGTAATCTCATCTCTTGTTTACAGCTGGGACTAGAGCGTTTCCATGGAGTGTGTATCTTGGGATTTAATTCTGCAGAGTGGTTTATTGCTGACATTGGAGCTATCCTTGCAGGGTAAGAATGAGTGTTGTCCCTTGACATGCATTTTGCTTTAGCATTCAGATAGTAATTTCAGTATTCATGTGAGAAGCAGTTTTTGATTAAAAACCCACAACAAACCAAACAAAAACCCAGAACAAAACCAACTGCTTATATTTGAGTTTAATGAAGATAGCTAGAACCTAAACTCTCTCTCTATTTCATTATGAATTAGTGAGACAAATTAATTTTTTTTTAGCCAGTTGCTTCTCAGAATAAGATGAACAGTAGGTTAATCCAAAAGCATGCTTACTTACACTGTGATTAATAATATGATGGGAAATGCCAGAGAATCACAGCACTGGATTTTGATACCCTTCTTCCACCTGAGACATTTTGGTCCCTTACACCATTCTGACATTTCCCATGCCCCAGAAGAGAGCCTTTGCTCTTGGAATTAAGCTCTCCACTTTTTGTTGTTGTTCTATGGGATATTTTTCCTAAAGTTTTTCCTCTGTTAAAGTTTTAAATGGTCTGAATTTTGCCAGCAACTCTACTTATCCTCTAATACTGTGTTTTGCTTTTCTGTTTTGTTTTTTTTTCCTTTTCTTTTGTAGTGGAGTGGCTGCTGGTATCTACACTACAAACTCTCCTGAGGCCTGTCGTTATGTAGCAGAGAACTGTAGTGCTAATGTTCTGGTTGTGGAAAACCATAAACAGCTGCAGAAAATCTTAGAAGTAAATACACTTTTTAAATGGCTGGGGGCTACAGCATGCTGTTGACAAATGTGGGAGGGTAATACCTGAGGGAAATGGTGGACCTGAAAGCAGAGGTGAACCCATCGAGCCTACTTGGTGTGCTCCCTGTTCAAGCCAGATGAGTGGTCACTAATGCTAAATCTCATGAGAGGTTAAATGGTGGTTCCACAGCTTAGCAAAGCCTTGAGCTTAAAATCTGAGAAGCCAAAATGAACAATTGAGCATCCTCTAGGTTGTCTGGCAACATTGCAGTCCAAATGATTACTGTCTCCAGTGAGGCTTCCCCATTCTTTTTCAATAGCACAGATGAGATTCTCTTAGCTTTATTTAAAATGGCAACTAGCAGTAGCATGTTAAGTGGTGGGTTACTTAGGCTTAAAAGGGACAAGCAGGATTTATTCCTTCTTAATCTCCCTTCTTAACACAGATTCAGCATAAACTACCTCATCTGAAAGCTATTATCCAGTATGGGGAAGAGCTAAAAGAGAAGAGACCAAATCTGTACTCTGTAAGTATTGGGCATCTTAATGGCTTGTAAACGCTGGCTGTGTTTAGCTGACGGCTTGCAAGCAACCATCACCTTCCACAGGACTGTCATCTTGTGAGCTTGTGTGGGTTTTAGTGAGGGATTGCTTGCCTCGCTGAAGCAGTAGATGTCTACTGTTCAAACCTCGATAATCCATGTTGTAAGGGAGGGTGTTAGCATATTGACCTCTGCAAGGCAGCCTCAGGTCCCACAGTTATTCCAGCTCAGCACTCCTGGTGAATACCAGGGTTGCTACAGAGCTAGTAAGCTTCCACAGGGTGGATCAGTCTCCTTTTCTGCTTCTTGCCATGCCTCTTGTGGCAGTCAGAAAACATTGTGGGGCTAACTGCATATTTACAACCTCTTCCAGATTATGCCAGAGGTTTGGATGTAGGAGACAGCTTCCTTATCTTCATGTGTAGCAAAAGGTTTAATTTTGCACGTGAATGATAGCCTACAAAGTGATTGAGCTCTTCTCTTATATATACAGTGGAGTGAGTTCATGGACCTTGGCAAAGATGTTCCAGATACGCAGCTCCGTGAAATCATTGAGTCACAGAAGCCTAACCAGTGCTGTACACTAATATATACCTCGGGGACAACTGGACAGCCAAAGGGAGTAATGCTCAGTCATGACAACGTAAGTATCTTTTTGTATAGCTGCCCATTCCAAGAACTGTGACCTTAGGTGGGTGCTGAGGGAGGGTACAGATCAGCTGAAAAACATGCCTGATGTTAAGATCACAGGAAATTGTAGACTTTTTTTTGTGAGCTGCATGTTCTGTGTTGTGCCTCCTCGGAAGAGCTGTCACTAAATACTGATGCGGGTTCTTGTTACAGTTGACATGGACGGCATTGGCGGCAGGGCGTTGCATAATGCTGACGGATGCTACAGAACAGCAGGAACTGCTGGTCAGCTATCTCCCGCTCAGTCATATTGCTGCACAGATGGCAGATATTTGGTTGGCAGTGACATTCGGTGTACAAGTTTTCTTTGCTCAACCAGATGCATTAAAGGTAAAAATGTAAGATGATAAAAAACCCTATACCCATCCACCTGCTTGTAGCTGGGCTGCATGCTTGAAACCAAACATGGCTGACTTATTTCATCTTTCTGAAAGCTGTGCTAACTTGGTTTGTTTGCATAGTGACCAACTGCTCCTGTTTAAGGGTCTGTTTGTTTGACAAGTATAGCCACTCTGACCTTTGCCTTTTGACTCTGTATCGCAAGCTAGGATAAGCTGACCAAGCACTTCACAACTAGGAGCTTCTGGGTGTCTCACCTGACACCAGTTCTCTGCCCCGACAGCTTGGTTGAGCAACGGCTTTGCATTTGCTCTGTCCACATTGCAAAATGCCACCACCGTTAAATCTGAGAAGAGAACAATTCTTCTCTTGGTGTGGTGTCAGTGTTGGCACTGAAAGCATTGACCCTTGCTGTCTTCTCGAAACCACTGTGGCATTTGAATGCTCCTGGGGTTCCTTTCTCTCGGTGGCACGGTGGTTGAAAATGAGCAATTCCTCGGAATTGATGGCTGAGTTGTAGGCCTCGGCTAGTGGCCAGTGCTGGCCTGAAGTCTATAGTGAAGCAATTCTGAAAGCTGTATTAAATTCCGCTTTGCTCAGGGCACCTTGGTAGACACCCTGCGGGAAGTGAGGCCAACTGCTTTTCTGGGAGTTCCTCGTGTCTGGGAAAAAATAGAAGAAAAAATGAAATCTGTAGGAGCAAAATCGTCAGCATTCAGAAAAAAAGTGGCATCGTGGGCCAAGGGAGTTGGGTTGCAGACAAACCTGAAGCGGATGAATGGGTAATTATGAACTACGCTTAAGGGATGTTACAAATATTAGGAGAACTTTACTATCAGATCAGGAGTTATATCCCATCTAACATGCCAGACTTATGGACAGTAAAAGCCAAATATAGTGCTTGGACCAGAGGGGGAGCAGCAAGGGCTGGCGGGGAAAATAATTAATTTTTTTACTGAATAAACTAAAATAGGATGCAGATGAAAGGAAGAAGGGGGAGAAGTTCTCCTTGGTGACTGAGATCTTGTAACTGTTTTTTTCCTCCAGGTATTCGGAAGTCCCGGTGAACTTCCGCATAGCCAGGCACTTGGTGTACAAGAAAGTGCGAAAGGCCATCGGGCTGGACCGGTGCACGAAGTGCTACACGGGGGCTGCTCCCATTACCAGAGAGACGCTGGAATTTTTTTTGAGTCTGAACATTCCTGTGTTTGAGCTGTACGGCATGAGTGAGAGCTCTGGGCCTCACACAGCCTCTCTACCTCACGCATTCAAGCTTACCAGGTAAATATCTTTCTGTGAGTAGAGCATTGCTGGCTGGGAGGAAGAGTTGCTTTAAGGTTTCTCTTGCATCTGGCATGTCCATCTTGCCTGATGCAGCTCATCCCCAGAGTTTTGCTGCCAGTAAAAAGTCGCTAGGGAGTCAGTTCCTTTGGTCACATCTTGCAGATAGTGACATCTGCCAAGGGCAACAGCCGTGTTACTTAAATTTAACTTGGCCTGGATTCTCTAGGAACTGAAGAGGAAGCAAAGAATTCATGGGAAGAAGGAAGAATTAGTAGCTCTAGCCTACAGTTCACTTTATTGTCAAATTAATAAATGCAGTAAGGCTCTGCTGTTGCTTTGAATGGCTTGTTCAGTCCCTGTGGGTTCAGTCTGCAGAGTGAATTCCACTGTCAGTAAAAGCTTGCTGCCAAGGTCATAAATCTTCTAATTCAAAGCTCAGGTGTGTGGGAACAATGGGTGGAAAACACCAGGTGTGTGAGCACTGATCTCTGCCATAACAACTTCTTCTGTAGTTCCCCTTACATAAGCAGATGCCTATTAAGTTTATAAGTTCCTTGCTGAAGCAGTTGTAATAAAAAGCTGCCTGGCTTTGTTCAGGTGCTTTAGCTTGAGAGGGTACTGCTATAATCTCACTCTGCTGCTCAGCTACTGAATTTAAAAAAAAAAAAGAAGCAAGCCATGGGTTTGTGTTTGTGTTCTCTTTAAGCTGTGGAAAGGAAGTTGCAGGCTGCCGGACACTGATTTATAAGCCAGATGGAGAAGGCAATGGGGAGATCTGCTTCTCAGGAAGGCACATCTTCATGGGCTATTTGAACATGGAAGAAAAAACCAAAGAGGCAATTGATGAAGAAGGCTGGCTGCATTCAGGTGACCTTGGCAAGCAGGATAAAGATGGATTCCTCTACATCACTGGCAGAATTAAAGGTAACGCATCCCCTGACTTTGTTGTCTTGAGGTTGCACAGTACTGTGATATGATGCATTCAGACCCTGCTAATTATGTCGTTGTGGCTTGCACAGAAGAATAAATACTTTTCCCTCTAAATTATCAATACGAAGATGGCTGCAGTATGTCCTGCCACTGAGCCTGTGACATAGTGTGCGATGGGAGGAGAGGGATGACCTCTGAAACCACTGTGTGTTTGCAGAGTAGGGAAGAAATCCTCTGATTTCAGAAGCAGTACTTAATGCTTTGTTAGCTTGTTCTACAGTGCTGAACCTGTCCAGGTCCAGCTGTGTGTACTGCCAGCTCCCTCCAGTTTCAGCTAGCTTTGCTAGTTGATCGCTAAGAGAAAACAACAGCTTAATGCAATTGTGAAAATGGCTTGCAGCAAGGCAGTTCTTGGGACACCACTTTGACCAACCCCAAACAAATGCAATTTCACGCAAGATTTCAGTCATCAAAAAGAGAGAAATGGTCACGCAAAGGAGCTGCTTTAAGAAATCTATAAAAGACAGCCAAGAAAGGCAGGTTCTCCTCTGCTCTGCATCACACTGCGTAACTTCAAAAGCTCCGCTTTGCCTCAGCAAATCTTTTACTTCAGTTTCTGAACAACTTGGGTACCAGCTTACATTACCTTAGAGCGTAAGGTGACTGTGGCAGGGTACTAGGGCACTCGTGCACCACACCCCATGTTCCCAAACTGCAGACATCTCCGGAGCGTTAAAGCAGCTTTTGCAATGCTGTTTGCATGCAGACCTTGGTCTGATCTCTCAGCCAGACTCGAGTCCTTCTGGTTTGCTGCCTTCTCTGGATGTTGGGACACAGACTCACTATTTGATCCGGTAGACACAAAGGACCTGAAAAGTTACTTCAGACTGTGAAGGACGGGGGAAAAACTCTAAGCATTAATCAAGATTTGACTGTTTTCCAGAGCTCATCATCACTGCAGGAGGTGAGAACATTCCTCCTGTTCCAATTGAGGATGCTGTAAAAAATGCTATTCCCATCATCAGCAATGCAATGTTGGTTGGAGACAAAGCAAAATTCCTTGCTATGCTTCTAACACTAAAGGTAATGGAAAAGAGGATGGGAATCCACCCTTGTTGCTGAATGTGTTTGATTCCAGTGAGGAAGATAACTGTTACACATTTTTACACTGTCTCCTAGAGGCAGGAGGCATCATGGAGTATGACTTGTAGCTGACTTGCAAACAGCAGTTGTAACTGTACAGAAAAATAAGTGTTGCCACTTGATTTTCTGTTGTTCAGGGCAACTGTTTCTCTCTGTACCCCATAGGGCAGAGACAAACAGAAGTAAAAGACCTAAAAGTGAGACTGAAAAAAGAAACCTTTCTGCTTTTCTTACCCATTTTGAGTAGCTCCCGGAGCAGTCTGGACAGTAACAAGCTGTCAGTGTTTTCTTTTTAAGACATGGGCTTTAAACTCCACAGTGACGCATCTGTGGTGGCCTGCACTGACTTCTGTCTAGAGACCGTGGTGGCTGGTGAGTTTTCAGGACAGTGGTAATTTGCTCATTAGCGAGACTGACTGCCAACCTCCTTGCCCTTGTGGGGGGACACAGAGCCAGGCCCTGGAGGTGGTGGTGCTGCACTTGTCTTAGTCAAGTGCCACATGTGTTGACTTCCAACAGACCATTAGGCTGCTGTGGGATGTAGCGAAGTAAACTGTGGCCTAGAAAAAAGGTCCAGAAAAAAGGGATCAACTTGGGATAGCACAGGAGGAATTTGGAAGATGAGCTCTGTACCCAGTTTGCTCCTTGGTATTGATGATGGAGTTTCATCTGCCTTTTGCCTCAACGGGTTTTCACTTGAAGCAGCGGTTTGCGTCAAGCGTATGAAAATTGCAGGGGCTGCTTAACGGGACAATTGGCACTGGGGTGGGGAAGGAGATAAGGCAAGGCGGCTTCCCATGGTGGTAAGCTCACTCGTATGAAAGGAATTAAGTGTTCAGCTATACAGCGTTACCTGTTCTGACTTGGCTTGCAGTGCAATGTAGATGTAGGAACTGGTGAGCCAGGAGATGATCTCACTCCAGAAGCTATTGAATACTGTCAAAAACTGGGCAGCAAGGCTACAAAAGTCTCCGAAATCATCAGCAGCAAAGACAAGGCTATCTACGCGGCTATCCAGAAGGGAATTTTGGCAGTCAACGAGGGTGCTGTCTCAAATGCTCAGAAAGTCCAGAAGTGGGTCCTTCTGGAGAAGGACTTTTCTCTTGCTGGTGGAGAGCTTGGTGAGTGGTGGGTGGGGAATTTGGGGTTACCCTGTCAGCCCTTCCTTGGATATTAAACAGACAACACAACCAGGACCCAGAATACACAGAGCTACCCATGGTCCTTCCTTGCTCTGGCTTTTCCATGTCAAGAGTTTTGGGGAGGGTGGGATGAGCTTCCACTTCTGTCTGGCAGAGCTGAGCTGAGCAGTGCTTACCCTTGGTTCTGTGTTGTCTGTTGCAGGATGGTTGTGCTGTTCCTATTCACAGGGGAAGGAAGGGAGATTTTACTAATTGCAAAGAGGAATTTAGAAGTCAATGTCTGTTCATGTCCTCCAGGCTTGCTTCACTCCATTACCATTTTGTGTCCCAAAATGGTTCCGTCACCATTAAAATCTTGTGCTGTATTTTCTCCTCAGGCCCAACAATGAAGCTGAAGAGACCAGTGGTGGCACAGAAGTACAAAGATCAAATTGCTCAGTTTTACATGGATGCGGATACACCAACCACAACAGAGAATGCTCTTCAGCAGTAGTGTGGAGGCTTTGTGCTGTGGACTGCAGCAAGCCTGGAGGACGATTCCCCTGCTGTCAGCCTGGGCTCCCCAGGAAGGATTCCCTGGGTTCTGTCGAAATAAATGAGGCTCGGTCATCACACCACCTTTCTGCATCGCTTAACTGTACATTTTTTGGCCCGTGTACTGCAGTGTGTTGAGTGTGTTTGTGCCCCCTGTTTTGCTGTGTCTGTGTTCTAATGCTGAGATATTCCCAAATATCTCTGCTTCCTATTTTTGTTTTTCCATTTTCATAAGGGCTATACAATATTTATCTTAAATCCATATTACATGTTATGTTTTAACCAAAGTTTTCTTTTTCTGAGCTGAATGTAAAACAATCAGGAACTGCACTTTTCCTGCTGAGGGAGAAAGGCAGATTTCTTTTTATAGTGGTGTACTTCACTCCTGCCCCATGCATGTTTAACTGCATGCTGATGACATCTGAATTATTTTAAACCTCTTTCCCCACAAACTGTCTTCTGTCAAAGATGATAAATGCTGTGTGACCACACACACTGGCTGTGTTCCACATACTGTATGTGGAACCTCACATTTACTCAGTTTCTGTGCAATATTTTGAGTCTGTTTTATCTTTGAGTTATAATGAAGCCATAAATGTATTGTTGCAGTAGTATACATGGCCTGTGCTCTGGGAAGTGTTTTACACGAGGGACTACTTATAAGGCTGTGTACAAATGTGTGTGAAATCCGTCTGTAGTCTTACAATCATAGAAATGCTGTCTAGAGTGTCCTGAAACAGGTGGAACGCTGGTGGGGTGAGGTTGACTGAGGCCCCAACAGCAAATGAAGGATTGCTTTTAACTAGAAATCATTAGTTGAATACAAGTAGAACAGCCAGCCCTAGTCTTTGGGTCTGAGTAATGTTTCCCATGGCCAAAGGCAGAGCACCAAGTGCTGTCAGGTGCTTTGAGGGGAAGCAGCCACACTATTAAATAACATGAATAGCTCAAGCAAGCTGCTGGCTGCAGCTCATAGCTGTACCTACAGCACTACCTGGTATTGAAACCTTGCTGTGGTGGGCAGTAATAGTACCTGGAACTGGGCAGCTTAGGTGGGGTTTTAAACCTAAAACTTTGTATCTGATCAGTGAAATTGCCCTTGCACATGTGCCTACAGCACCTGTATGGAGTGGTGGGTAATGCATTATTGTAACCACTGCTGATCTGCAAACTTCTGCGTTCTCAGCTGTATGAATCTGAAATGTCTCCAATGTTCAGAGGAATGCATAATAAATAAACTCTGCAGTTTGTGTCTCTTAATACTTCAGTAACACTTGACTCTGTGGTGAGGTCAGGGTCCAAGGTGACAGGGCAGTGAGCAGCAAAAAGGTTCGTTTGCCTTATCGCAGCCAGAGCCCATCCTTGATCATTATCAAGGGTGAAGATGCTCCTCGCAGCAGCAGAAGGAGACCCACATGTACAAAACACTCCAGCAGTCAGAAGGGGAATTAAGCTCCTGGCCTAAAGCTTTGCTGACAGCCTGTGGCCCAGGACTGCCTGTGCCAGAGCTCTGCCTGTCACCACGTGCCAAGTTCTGAGACAGTTTGGGAGCAGCAGATAACCTCTCAGCCCCCATGGAAGCAGAGAGGGAAGGCATGCACCCACCCGAGACAAACCTCTGTTCTGGCCTGCTCGCTCCCCCCAGCACTCATGGCTCCTTCCTGCTGCTGGCAAACTGCAGGGAACCCAAATGTGAAGCAGCAGTGGCAACAGGATTTAAGCAACCAACTTAAAACTCCACTGGTTTAACAGCCATCTGAGTCTTCCCCCAGACATACTGTGCTTAAAACAAGTTTCCTTTTCCTTTGCTTTTCATCTCCTGTGCCCCAGCATGGTGCTGCCTGCAGGCAAGGGGCTGGCAGAGCAGCAGAGCAGCCCCTGGCCTTGCCAGCTTCTGTATTGCTAATGGAAAACTGTTGATAAGAAGGTGCTTCGGGAAAGCCTCATTGCTGTCCCTGGAGAAGCAATACAACAAACAAAAAACGCTTGAAGTTTTACTTTTCCATCTTACTTTATTTCACTTTTTCTAGAAAATTCCTCCATAGTTCCACAAATTTAACAAAAAGTTTAAAATTCAGGACAAACAATCCTGTAACGTATTACAAACATGATTTTTTTTTTTTTTTAATCTTGAAGTTAGTCTTGGGCCAGCTGAATTTCTTACAGCCGAGTGAAGAATTCATTTCCCAACACAACTTTTAAAATCCTCAAGTGACAAGGTATTTAATACCTCGGCTCTAGGCAGAAATACAATTAAAAATTATCTAGAAGTTGAAGTACTTACATTTTTCTTTAGGAGTGCAAACTCATCTTGTCAGTTTTTGATGGCTATTTCTCGCCCCCAGGAAAGCAATACCAATCGATTTTCATCTTTTTAGAAGTAATACTCGTACAAGGTGCACGATGGTTGTCTACAGCATCGACACGAGCGTGCCAACTAGTGAGTGCCAGGCACCTGGGCTAGGAGAGAGAAGCTTCGTCCGAGTACACCACCCATGCTCCAGTGCGTTCGCCAACATGGCAGCTGAAATTTGCAGAATCAGAGTGACTCGGGTCTCTGCTCGCAGAGAACGTGACAGGGCAAGCCCCATAAGGGAAGTTTAAACCTCTCTCACCATCAAATAGGTTCAAGATCTGACAAAAACTGCTTCTGGATTGTTGCATCAATTGCTTTGCTAGTTCTGATGCTACCACCGCACACAGCAATAGAAGAACTGGTGGCAAAATCATTGCACTTCCATGTATTCAGCCTGACCACGGCACAGCCAGTCTCGTTACCTACGTGTCCAATACTCCTCAGCTGGTGTTTTGGGATCCAGCCAGCCTTACTATCCTTTTTTTTTCTTTTTTTTTTTTCAACAGTAAATGTCAGTAATCAAAGCCTCAAGGCTTAATACATACGCAGACCAAGACAACAGGAAAGTACTCCTGACCCCTCTTTTGCCCTTTAATACAAAGGCCAAGGACAAAGGAAAAGCTGTGTCTTGATCTTACCTCCAACACGATTCAATTCAAAGCAACTCTGAAAGCCTTCAGACTGATCAGCACTTGTTCATGCCCTCAGTAACAAGATGAAGGACACTGAAAAGTAACAGAGTTCTGTCCATTTTCCTTGGAAAAACCATTATGGCTAGAAGTCAATTTTGGATATATTTTTTTTTTCCTTTTTTTAACAATGCAAGCTACTACACATCCTCGAAGACCTGAAGCAATGCTGACAGCAGCACTGCCACCTCCTTCCTATAGTACAATAATCCATCCATGCTCTCAAGAGTGACACAAGAACAAACACTTTATCCACAAATACCTGTACACGGCATGTTCAGAACAGCATTCAGCCAGCCTATAGAGAATCTACACAGGGAACTCGTTCATATGTAACTAGAAGGAGACACAAGATGAGGCCCAAATTTGACCATTCTTTGTTTGCAGAGTCATTCCTCCTGTGGTCCCCGATGCTACCACATACCCCATAAAACAACAACTCTGTAGAACAACTAAGTACTTGCAAGAAACCTTTTAGTAACAAATCAGCATGTGCACACAATGAAAAAGAACTATTGCTGGGGGAACAATCCTATTTCAGGTTTTCAAGGAGATTATAAACAGTCTAAAAAAATCCATGTGTAAAATACTTCTTATAAAAACCAAACAAAATTCCTATCAATGCTCATTAGACTTCACGAATAAAGTCGGTTCCAGGACAGGACGATGCCACAGCCACAGGCGGGAGCCCCAGGCACTTCCAGCCAAGTTCAGGAACACCCTCCCACACGTGTTCTTGGACTGGCTGGGAGCAGCGTGACCATTCAGATCTTAACTTGAGAAGAGGGCAGAAGGGAGGTGGCACCTCCAATCCCTCGTGGGGTAACTCTGGAGGCTACTGACAGTCCCAGGAGAAATACTGCCAGGATGGGCAACACGGATGCAACAGCTGTGGGAGTAAGTGACCTGGGTGGAGAGAGGAGGCAAAGACCTCAGGGGATCTCAGGCTCAGGCTGAGCTACCACCACTGCTCCTATTGCTTCAGGGACAGGACAATGTCACCAACCCCACCCTTCACTGGGGGCAGCGGGCAGGAGGCATCGCACGCCAGGGGCTGCTCTGCACGCCCAGGGAGCCAAGTCCAGGGCCGTAGTGATCGCGCAAAGCTTGCCTCCTCCACGCCACAGACCCAACAGAGACCACGAGTAGTTCGCATGTACCCACCACGCCTAACACAGCACACAGGAGTCTGTGACGCTCGTGGACTGCGTCTGCCGTCCTCCACCGCAGTGCATCCCACTGCCAACCAAGACAGAACTGCCGCTCCTCCTCTTCCCACTGTCCTCCACCTTCTCAGCATGTGTACATTTGCGCACAGGGTTTCTATCCAGGCTTGGCATTGTCCATCAAGAAAGAAAACAGCTGAGATCACTGTCGTGACAGGGTTTGCACCTGGTATGAGCTTGATTTTTTTTTTTTATATATATATATACACACATATATATATATATATATACACACACACACATACACACACACACGACACATGAAAGATGGTACAAAGACAAAATTAATGGGAATCGGGTCAACATGACCCAACTCAAACAAGCTTATCATCATATTGCCACTTAAGTTGATTAGTTGCAACATTTCCATGATAAAGAAAGGGGTAACCCAAAACAAGGGACTGTAATTTCATAATGGAGAAGGGACAGCAAACCCTGGAGTGATATAACCCCCCAGCTCCCACATGGGGCTTTCACAGATATGGGAGGTCCACTCATGAGCAGAGGGCTCCTCTGGACCGCAGCTCTCCTCCTCACTGCCTGCAGCCCACTTAACATTTGGCAAAAGCTTACACACTGATTGGAAAAACTGAAAAATTCTTAAAAAAAAAAAAAAAAACAAAAACCCCCCCCCCCCCAAAACAACAACAAAAAAACCCATAACACAAAAAAACCCAAAACAAAAAAACAAAACAAAACAAACCCAAAACACCCCCCAAAAACTGAAATTAGGGAACAGGAGTGTAATACAGTTTGGATGAAAGCTACAGGACTTTCCTCACACCAACCTAGACAACACTTGGAAGTCAATACTAGTTTAACTAGAAAT
The DNA here is from genome assembly GCF_000737465.1 of Haliaeetus leucocephalus. NCBI lineage: Eukaryota > Metazoa > Chordata > Aves > Accipitriformes > Accipitridae > Haliaeetus > Haliaeetus leucocephalus. The sequence continues at coordinate 2,113,176 of NW_010972593.1, forward strand.
ATATGAGTGATTTTGGATTAGTGTTTACTGTTTCCTGCCATTTCTGAACAGGCAGCAGGGCGGGAGAGGGAGGAAGAAACAAACCTGACTTCACTTCTTTTTACATCAGCGCTTTCCAGGTGTGTCCAAAAGATAAAATTCTCCCTTGTTTTGGTTTTCCCAAAGTACAGCCACTACTATAGGGGCCACTGTAGGAGATTCCTCTTTGAGAACATAGAACAAAACCAATCACGTATTTTGGCAAAGTTATTAAACACTGACAAATGAAAAGACGACAGGTGAGCCCCTTCCAGAGCACAAAATGCTTTGAAGATTGCTGTTCAGCTTCCATTCACTAAAAATTGTCCACAAGAGGCATTTTAACAAACAAGTCAAATCTTATTAAGCGCCCTTCCCCTGCCATAGCCATTAAAAAAAAACATAACAGAAAAACACACCCTTAAGATCGTAAGACCCAACTAGGCCCTTCTTATACATACAGTACATACATATATATAATATATATATAAAATATACAGCTTACAGTTTTGTAGTCCTATTACAGTTAAAGCAGACTGAAAGGAGTGAGACTTTGTTTAGGAGCTCAGATCAACAAACAAGACATCTCAAAACCCCAGCGGGAGACAGCAGATTCTAGAGGCCTCTTCAAAGAGCACAAACTGTCTCTGCAGGAAGCTGAAGGTCCTGCGCGTGGAACGATGCCCTGTAGGAATCGGGAGCCAAATTACAGCAGTGCTCTGTACCGAACTGCGGCAGAACTAACTTGCAAGTGATCAAAACTGGAATCTGTCCACTTTCCTCTTTAGCAGACCAGCAGGACCCCTGGGAAGCCTCCTCTGTCATCAGTCTCTTGGCTAGCTTTGTAAAAGCCAATCTCGCTTACACAGCATGAACGCTTCTTCACAGAGCTGGAGGAAACGGGACTCGCTAGAGCTCTCCGCAGGCAGGCTGGTCCCTAGATTTGGTGAAGAAAACATCATCCACACTTCTTCAGATCTCAGAGACGCCTGAAAATGTGCTCTTAAAACACAGTTTCTCGAAGTAAAACCAAAAAGGTCACACTGTGCAGCTAAGTGCAGCACATCTTTTGCTCTACTCAGGACCTGTGCCCAAGCATACTTATGAAGCTAGGGAGGACAGACTCAGCAATATGGGTGCTTGTTTGAAGCCTACAAGAAAGTGCAGCTGGCTGTGCATTCATAGAGCATGGCTGTTCTCTAAGGCAGTGCTTCGGGTGAATCAAGATAATAAGAAGGCCTAGTTCCATGGGTTCGTTTCCTGGTACCAATAAACGGGATTTCTGGTTTCAAAAGCAGCCTGCTTCTAAGGCCAAGCGTCATGTTGCTACTGCTTCCAAGTAGCTCTGCAGCTTACGGACGGTTGTCTCATCCAAGGAGAAGAGGTCAAAGTCAAAGGTTGTGTTGGTAACATTAAAATGCCCGGTTTCCTCAATGAGATTTACAATCTGTACAGAAAGGAGACAAGCAAGGATGTATACAGAGACCCCATAAAGATTAAGTACAGCAGAAAGGCCAGCAGATATAAAGCAACCCATCCAGTCCTTTTCTCATCCCTTTAAAATAGCCTCAGAGATGAGAATGTCTTGCAACATGAAGGGAATGCTCTCCCAAAAAAGCAAACCAGCTCCTCCTGCATGCCTGACTAGCTCAGTCCAGGAAGTGAGGTGGGCATATTTCTTTCCTTTTAAATTAGACCAAGAGAGCCCAGCTTTGGGACCGCTACCAGGATGGCAGAGGAAAGATGCACAAACCACACTTCTGTATCTTTTCCAACAAAAACATTGCATGCACATCTGATTTTTTTTTTTTTCTGACATATCTTTGGTTTCAAAGTGAACCAGACTCTCTCATGAAGGAGAGGCAAGTGAAAGGTCAAGCATCACAGGGGTCCAGCTGAGACCCTTGGACACAAAGATTACCAGAGTACAACAGCTTGCCAGAAATCTGACAAATGATCTCTACCTGCTGTAGCACATTGCGCTCTCGTAGTGCCATTAGTCGCCTGTGAAGCTCCACTAATTCATCAGTGTAGGCCTGTAAAGGAGGCATGAACAGAAATAGTGACATATGTGGCATGTTTGTATGACTGCCAAAGTGACTTGCCTAATGAGGATCAGAGGCCCTTTCAGACATGTTCCTATTCCCAATTTTCCCCTAAATTTTTTACTGCCTCCTCCATCCTTATCAAGTACCAGGAAACTATAGACTTCACATAAATAGGGATGGTCTGAAGACCATCAGCAAGACTATTTAATGACACCATTAAACAAACACCTGTAACCAGCTTTAAGAAGTGGTCAGAACCTTTGAGCTTAGAGGACCTCAACAAGGTGAAGTTCACCTTGGTGAACTTCAGCATGAGTTCTTCATCAGCAGGTTGTACTAATAAACTACTCATTACCTGAAACTACCTACATCAGTGACCAATATCCCAGCAATCTGCTGAACAATGATTTGTGTTTAAGCAAGGAAAAATTCTTTGAGTGCACTGCATTCCCTGGTAGTTTTACATACACCACAATGGTAAATGCAGAATTGTTTAAAAGCTCAACATGTTAATTGTTCTTATATAAGGGTCATTTGGTTTTTTCTCTCTTCTTTTTTTTTTTTTAATTTAGGCAGCCAACAAGGCAAGTTTCTGTTGGCACACTATCGCTTACAGGGAATAGATTCTTAATCTGTAGACTGAGAGTTGTTCATGTCTGTATCAGCAAAACTGAACTAATTTCAGTAACTGTACGAAGGCAAAAAAAAATCCTAAACCCATCCCCCCGCAAAAAATTGTGAAATATACCCCTCCCCAGCACATTCACACAGGGACAAGCATTTTTCCCAAAACACCCAACCAGTACTGAATGCTATGCTTGTTGGGAGAGCTAGTATCTCTTATAAAACCTCTGACAGTTGGAAAAGCTGATGGTATTTCAGGCACTCTCTTCAATGGGTCTCAGGGGTGTCCCCTTCTATCTGTATTAAGTAGTCTAATAAAAGATACTATTACCTACAAACCTTGCCCCAGATAAGCCATCTCAGCTATGGTTAACAGCGGAAGATTTTGTAGCTAGCAGGAGACTCGGACGCAAGTACCTCCAAGATCACACTTAAATCTAACACGAAGTGATTAACCTATGCTGTATTGTCCTGTTGAAAAAGTGTTCACACACACAAGTGAAAGCTGAAGACTGATTCTTTGATTACCGTAAGGACCTCAGTGATTAGACTAAGGAAAAGTATTAAGCTCCCATTTAATTGATTTCTTTACAAAAAAAGTCACAGCGGGAGAACCTTCTGGACAACTTGGGGTTTGGCTATTTGCTTGTGAGTTAGCCATGCCTTAAGAGCATGTACACTGCTCTGCTTTCAGTGGAAGCAAGAAAAAGGGAATTTCATTGAACAAATAAAGGTTTCAACTAACCCAGCAAAGCAAGCGTCGAGCAATTTCTAATTTGTAAGATCAAGGACAGATGAAAACTGCCTTTTAATGAAGAGGCACTTGCCACCACAGCAGTAGGCAGACCATTGGTTCAGACAAAGGGCAGACAAATAAAACAGTTCTAACATTTTGCACATGGGAACAAACTGGGGGTCCATCTATTTAATATACATAATTTCTGCAGTGTCACTTTCCAAAGCCTGTCCTTTCAACATCTGTTTTTCATTACACTCAAGCTTTCAACCTGCCGAGACAGAACAATGTGAACAGGCTAGGCCGATTCAAATTGTTTTCTACACAGAAATGTTAGGGAGCATCCAACAGTTCTATGATATGCAAATCCTCAGACATACCTTGTCATATGTTCCCTTCTTCAGGATCTTCTCTGGCTTGTTACAAGACTCTGGGCTTTTTCTTCCAGATGCCTGAGGGCAAAAGAAATCAACATTAAGGAGCAAAGTTAGTTCAGACAACATGGTGGTTTAATGGCTTGGATGCACAGCACTGAACAGAGAAATTACCTGTCTGATGAAGACAGTGAAATAGGGAAAATTTGGTGCAAGTCAGAACTAACACCATGGACTGAATACAGTGCAGGAACCAAGAGTGGTGGAAAGTAGTATTGTAAGGGCATGTAGAATGCAGTACCTTGTTATTTGCTGGGGGCAGTTTCTGACCAGGAGGTGGCTCTCGACTTGGCAGGCAGGAATCTGCACTGTTATCACTGTCGCTGTCACTAAGGCTCAGTCTGAAAAACAAGCAGCAGAGAATTAGCATCGTCAGGTAACAGGAAACTTACTTAGCTGTCAACTGAACCACACAGCGTTAAGTGAAATTCTCTTATTTATCATAGACTTATAAATTGTCTGGGAGAAACGGCCAGTCTGTAATTTCCAAGAATCCCTTTCTTCCTAGCTGATGTCACCTTTGCCATCTTCCATTCACTCAGCAGGCAGAGTAGGGAGTTTTAGTTTACACATCACAGCTAGCAGTTCAACTCTTTCATACGCAAGTCCCCTTAGAACAACTAAGTACCACCTGATTTTCACAAATGGCAACTGTTCATTTGGGGGATTCATTCCAAGATCACCAAGTACCTGCATGATTGGCTTACCAACACCTCCACTGAAAACATAGGCAAAAAAAAAAAAAAAAGCATTTAGTGTTTCTGTTGTGACCTTTGAGATTTCCTATTTATTCTCGTTCTTCTTGTGGCCCTGCAGATGTATTATAGCAGGTATCCTACTTTTGATGAGCCTGAAAAACTCTTTATTACCTATCCCCTAAAGGTCTAAAAAACATCCTTCAAAGTCTCTCCATTCCTCTTTTAGTTGATAATGACAGAGTGCAACAATGGCTTTTTTGTTTGTTTGTTTTTGGTGAGCACAAGCATCACTTGAAATTTGCAGCTGCTATCTGGGCCAAGCCTTTGGTTTCAAATATTCAGCCTGAGACTCCAGATTTGGCTACAACAGCGTTTCCTGAGGGGAGAAGGATGAAATTCAACTATTTCCATTGACTAAAGCAGGAAACAGCTGTTAACCAAGTCCCATAGGAGTCAAGTAACCAACTGTCAGCACGCACTATCGGCAGACTAAGACTTCGCAGTTTTGTATCAGTCACATGCAGTAAGAAGAGCACACATGCTGACAGCCTCCACAACACTTCTCTAATCTCTGCAGATCAAAGGTGTCACACACCATTCAGCTCAGCAGAGATCTGAAGACAACAATTAGGTGACTATTTTAAGGGGCTCAGTCACTAACACCTGCAAAGCTCAACATGTACCACTTCGCAGTGGCTTCCTCTCTTTGAGCTCCAGTGATCTCTCCTCATCCAATTCGGTTCCCAGTCTGCTGTTGTCATTGACTCTGTATCCCTACTCTGTGCTGAGTACTCCACACATCTGCCCTTTCTCTCCTTCTCTCACACTTTCCTCTCACGCATAGCCCCATCACTTTGATTCCTCTCTCCAAATGGAGGGCACAAAAATACCAAACATGGAAGGCAAAAAGACAACAAACATCTTTCTTCCTGATTTGTTACCACCTGGAATCCCGGCTGACTGGGTTTGCTTTGACTGCTGCCTCTTCTCCAGAGGAGCTGTCATCATCATCTGACTCCTCAGACTGTAGATCTTCCACCATGGAGCGCAGTGGGCCTGGGATCAGAGGGGAGAAAGCAATTCAACACCAGGACATGTGCAGCAGAACTCCATCCAAGCTATCTGATCTAAACTGGATTAGTGATTATTAAGATACATCAAAATTTCTCAATAAGACGTCACTGGTATTTTCATTTTGCACAAAGATATTGCTAAAAGACACTGTATCCCAGTCTCAAAACTAAAGCAGAGTTGACAAACCTTACAACTGCCATAAAGCCACCCTAGCCTCCCACCAAACCTTCCCACTCTCTTCTGAAATGAAAACAAAAGGACACATTTTTCACACATTTGGGGACTATCTTAAATGTCACTCAAGAGACAGTACTTGTAGTAACCCAGCATATGCTAATGTTAGAACATTTACTATTGCCACAGTATATCTCTTTGGATTATTAGTGGAGGAATCTGAAAAAGAAGCTATGTTATGCACTGGCAAAGTGATGAATGCCACATTTATAATTTTTAATAAAACATATGAAATTGGAGAAGAAATATTCTGGTGACACTACAGATCAAGCAGCAGCAAACACATTTATAAACTGAGGCAGAAACCAAAGTCAACAGGGAAAGAACCAAACCCAGAGAGATACCCTACTCATAAATTAACTGCCAAAACAAGAAAAATACTTGTTCACGATTATGCTACGACATTATTGCCTTTTCTTGCTGAAGCGTCACAGCTTCAACACATGGTTGCATACAAGAAACCATATTAGCCTTATATATGTTGCTGGGAAAACGGATCTCATTCTCATGAGCCTTTTAAGGTTATGCAAGGAAGATTTTTTACAAATTTTATTTCTCGCAACACACCTTGACTGTGGTTCTGAGATGGCTCGAAATCAGAGTCAGAGCTGGAGTCGGAGCTGGAGCTGGAGTTGGAAGGGCTGGACTGGACAGACTTAACCCCCCATAAAAGGGAAAAAAAGAAAAACAATCTTAACCTTTCTAATCTGGAAAATCAGTGCAGAGCACAAAGCACAGTGAGACAGAAGCATTTAAGCACTCTACAACATCGTACATCACTGAATGCAGCTCTTGGAACTACAAAAAACATACGAAATGCAAGGTGAATAAAACCAACATTTATGAAAACTGTAGCTCAGCACTCCTGGGCAGTGGCATCAACAGCTCCCACCAAAACTCTTCAGGCCACTAGTTTCAAATAGCCTCAAGTGATGAAATATAACATCTGAAAAATGTCAAAGTGAACAACCCCTTACTTTGAAGTGTGAAAGATGACTTGTATACAACCTAGAACAAATATCAAAGCCCTCTTAAAAAAGTGTATTTATTGTAACCCACCAACATTCCCTCTGAACACCCTGTACTAATCATTAAACACAGAAAGGACACCTATCCTAACTAGCTCACTTGACTCCAAAATTAGTTCTAATTTATTAGTATACCCTCAAAGCAGTTGCTTCTACATCAATTTGAGCAATCCACTGTACTGTTTCCAGTTTATTGTGAAAACATAACATAACCAGTTAAACTCTTGTGAAACCAACTCCACTGACTGTCAGCATTCAACAGAAATGCCAGAAGCATACTATGCAGTAAGAGTTAGTAAAAAAGATATAACGAACTACTGCTAATAACATCATCCAGAAACAAAGTCTTAGCGCTACGTGTTTAACATAAAACTAGATATTGTACAGCAATCACATGCTTTAGCTTAAATGACCGCGAGGTGGCAGTGAAGGCTAAATCAACTATTTCATCCCCAATAGCAGCAGCGACTATTACAATAATCTTAAAGGTTTTTTGTTACTCAGTAGGATCTAGTTTAAAGATTCTCAATGTACTGTAATATTATCTTGCCTTTTTAAAAGTAATTCCCTTGAAATTTAGCATTTCAATTTCATTGCACCATTCCTGGGAATACACCTATTACTTCCACTACCAAATCCTGATGCTAGAAAAATCACACATTCCCATTGATCAAGAAACTTTACTACAGAAAGTGTTAATACTATAAAAACATTGTAAACAGGTAGAAAGAGGCACATTAGCAGCTTTGGGCATTAATAAATGAAAGCGGTGGCAGGACTTTCATCCCAATACCACCCTTCCCTATAATTTATCACCCAAGTATTGTTAAGAGTTTCATTTATTCAGCTGTAAGAAGGCAGGGAAAAATGTCAAAAAGAGGTATTACAACCCTTGTGAATTATTCAGTAGCAAAGGAGAATAATTTGACAATTCCAATATCTGATATATTGGCACACTGCAGCAGCCCTATTTGTTTAGAAAAATTACTACATGAAAGCAAAAGAGCCGTATTTTCAAGACAAAGGAGCACAGCTCTTGTGTCTTACCCACAGATTCAATCCTAACATCCTTCATCCCTGATAACCTAGCAGGTGTTCACTTAAAATGACTTAACAGGACCTCAGAAGCAGAGGTTGGAAGTTGTATAGACCCCTGTCTTTCCTTTTGCCGTTAACCCTATCAGCTATTTCAACCAGGAGGCATCCAGCTGGACATGCTCTGCATGCTCAGGCTGCAGTTACTGTCACCGTGATATGACAAAAGCACATGCCGACAATGGAAAAAAGCAATCCTGCTTTCACATCTCAGCCTCTCCCTTTTGTCAGCACTAGCATTTAGGCAGCCAAGCATGAGGCCAGTTCAGGGAACTGGACTTGATGGGGGAAGGAAAAAAAAGGAGAGGAAAAAAAAAAAAAAGAAAGGACAACTAACTTTCAGCAGGAGCTGAAATGGAAGGAGAAACTCCTCCAGCCCATTGCAAAGTCACACGAGCTCTCATGCCAGCAGCATAAATGAGAGCAAGACTGTTTCTTTCAACAGCAGCCTGCAAAGATGTCAACTCAAAGCAATCGTGGAGTTGCAGCCTCAGAGCATGTTGCACAATACGTTGGCTGCAGAAGCAAAGCTGATTTAAGAGTTTCCGGGCCCCGGTCCACCTCCAGCTGCTCATTCGCTTTAGTGATGTGGCTTACCACACAGATCCACAAACAGCTGTACCAGTACAAAGATGGAGTAGCAAACTGCAGCGCTGGGAGGAAAAAGAACCCCCCAGGGTGGAAAAGGAATTCAAACAGTCTTCTCTGCTGATGCCAATGCATTATGCAGTTATACCCTTAAGCTTCAAGTTCCACAGAAACCTAAGCTGATCTGACTGGCAGCTGCCACGGTTCCCCCTCCATCACACTGAGTATTCCTACCCTCCTTCTGGGCTAGCACTCAAATACCTCTGTCAAGCATCCAACAGACACAAGAGCTGGTGCAAGAGAGGACACAGAAGCATAGAAAGCTTGGTGGGGCAGGACAGGACTGCAGCAGACACTGTGGACCCACAACCACAGTTTGTGGTTTCACAGAACAGTCTAAACAGCACTATCAGCTTACAGCTGCGTGGTGAGTCCCAAAAGGATGGATGACACCTAAGAAATAATGAAGTACAAGACACTCAGGACTTAACAGAGATCAGCAAAGTACAGAAGCTCGCAGCGAGGGCCATGTATCTGGAACAGAAATGATAGGCTTGCTACACACTGATGCACTTCAGGTATAAGGCTAAAAGTGGAGAGGAGTGGCCTCTTTTTAACACACAAGCTACACATTTAATCAATCTGGAAAAAAAAAAAATCTTTGCAGAGTAACTTGAATTAACACTTCCCCAATAAACTCTTCTATTGGGAATCCTTTGCAAAAAATCCTTTCTGAAATAAACACATCAATACTTACTGTATCATGGCGCTGATTAAATCATAATATGAATTGTCCCTAGATTTATTCTCGTAAAACAAATCTTTCTAGAAGTGGTCAGTAGGAAGCAGTTCAAAAATTAATGTGACATTACCTGTGAACCCTATTAGAAGATATATGGCTTCTCTATAGCTAATACAAAATATACAAGCAAAAAGTAGCGAAAGTTTGGATTTAGGTTGCAACTTTCCCCTCCTACTTTTTTTTTTTTTTTTGCCTTCTTTTGGAAAACGATTTTAAGACAACAGAGGATGAGGAATGTTTTTAGTTGTAAAAAGAAAAAATATTTAGACAGCTTTTAAAAATAGTAGTACAATAACATAATTTGTTTTATGTTTTACAACACAACTAATTTAGGTTTAGTGGCATGCGGTTGTATTTTGAGCTTTAGCCAATAGCAAGTTTCTTATAGGCCATGTCAGGAATAGGGGGTTTTATTTACATTTTAATACTGGTTGGGTTTTTTTCCAGAAAAAAACCTGAAATTATTTGCTCCTTTTCTGAATCAAGATCACGTTCAAAAACATTATGTTATCATAAGCAGGTAGAAAGCTTATCTATGCGTACTATACTCTAGCTCTATAAATGTCACTGCAAGGGATGAACGAGAGACCATAACCTTAAACTCCAACTTTTAGATAACTCTGCCTGCAGATAAATCTAAATAGAACTGCATATCTGAAACAGGAGGTAAACCAGGCAGCAGTAACAATAAATACTGATAGGATTTTCAAAGAAGAGTTTTATTTGAGATACAACCCAGCCTAAGTATTTGCCAGTCTGGTTCTCTATCTTGCCTGAGGGAATATTTTTGAACATCTTTTTCACGCGTGGATTTAAACAGCATACTTATAAAATTCAGGTAAAGGACAAATCCCTACTCACCTCTGACTTGAAAGAAGTTTCATCCTCCGAATTTGACTCCTCCATTTCCACAGGCTTTTTGATCTCCTTGGCCTCACTTTCAGATTTTACCTTTTCCACTTTGGCATTCATCTTCTCCTTGGTTTGTTTCTTCTCTGGATATGAGGAAGACGAGGTTCTGGGAGACGTCCCTAGGATATTCTTTACCCCTTTGGAGCTACTCTTTTTTTGTTTTTTGGCACTGGGCTTTGGTGACTCAACATTGGAGGGCCTCTTGCTGGAAGACTTTAACTCCGGCTGTGGCCCGCCCTTTGGAGAAGTGTTCTCCAGTTTGGTCTCCTTCACGGCCAGTTTTGGTTCCTTGAAAGCAGCTTTTGGAGGTGCCTTCTCCTCCTTAGGCAGTTTGTTCTCAGTTGGTTTTCTGGAGGAGTCCTTCAAAGGCTTGTTTTGTTCTCTTTCAAGGTCTTTGGAGGAGTTTTTGCTCTCAGAGTCTTTTCTTGGCCTCTCTCTGTGCTCCTTGGTTACTTTGTGTGGCTTGGATGCCTTGCTACTTTCCTTGTTTGCATCCTAAAATTCAGCAACAGAAACATGCAAGCTAGGTATGAAATTGAAGCTCTGCACAGAGCTATAAACACATTCTCATAAATCACATTGAAGCATTTGTTTCATGTAGACATCCACCCACAGATACCTAATGTACTTATCTACCTCTGAGGTAAACATCTAGATTTCCCTAAAGCTGACAGAGAGAAACTGACAGTAGGCACTTAAACATCTACCTTGGAACAGGATGAAATATGTTTCACAAATGCCTGTTCCTTTCCATGGTCTATAAAAGGTCTATAAACATCTATAGATATTTAGTTCAGATTTAATCTGCAGGGTTAACATCTGAAGCCAGATAAGAGGAAACTCACTCTAGCTGTGTTACGCAAAGTTATACTTCTCACCATATTTCAGATAAAAAAACCCCAGCAACTAAAGAGGGTTTTTTTTAGGTTAAATCACATCCACGGCAAACGCCAAGTTATGTTCGCAGCCTAGCCCCCAACTCACACATCAACCACATCAACCACACCACAACTTCAACAAAAATGCTTAATGTCCCTACAACGATAAGAGAGCTGAAGTCTGTGATATCAGCAGGCACTTTATCACCTTTAATAAGAGCTTTAAGATACCAATCATTAGGACCCTGCCCATCCTAAGAGTCAGGTATACAGGAAGGCAAAGGAGTAATATCCTTTGCGAATTGTATGTGAATTCAAAAGACTTATAGAAGCAGGTCTTGTGGGGAGACACTGGAGTATGAACTGGACGTGCTGAGATGCAAACACACATGGACCTCTGAAGGCAACCTGGAGGAAGAGAAGCAGGAGACTACTGTCTCTTTGGCTACTGGCAATTTTCACCACAGCTTGGGTCAGAACCCTTTATTTCTCTTCCGTCTTCTGTTTTCTAATGCTTAATTTCTGACCAAAATTATATCGGCCACTAACAGATAAGTCCTCTTTATTCTGTTTCATAACATCAACATCAAAAAGCATGACTGAAGTGCCAGAAGTGTTTAGAGGCCTGAAGAAAATGGATATTAGAATCGATTTACATTGTAATATGAATTGCTGTTAATATCTGTGACTGTTCAGGCTGATAAAGTGTACGTAATCTGCTTCAAAACACATCGTTTGTGGATTGTTTCTCCTATGTAGAATTATACAAAAATAACGCCATCACATAAGTGAAAAAAAGAAAACTTAAGGTTCTTCTGAAGTCTCAAGAACTAGATACTGCTGGATGCAAACATCAAATCTTGAAATCACTAGTTTGACCAAGTGCAGCATATTTTATGTTCTTCACACCACTACCCTAAGCAGTCCTAATGACAGAGGAACTGCTGACTCTCTACTCAGCCTTGCTGCTAAGAGATGCAAGGACTCAAGAGTGCAGCTTTACATGACAGACAGTGAAAGACCCACATAATTCATCCTCAGCATCGAGGATACAAGTCAGAACAATCAGAGAGGAATTCATTCAACTTTATCTTCTGTAGCAGATCAGGAGGAAGATATGGTTCACCAAAAATTCCCATCTTGGACATTTAATTTTCTTCTCAAAATTTCCCTGGAGAGAAGTCTAGCAAATCATAAAAAGGCCTCCTAAATTATGATAAGTCCCAGACCATTACCTAGTGAACTACAGAGTACAAGGAAGAATGTTGCAGAATTAAAGTAGCCAGAAACAGCTGCTAAACAAACTCTTACTAGCAAGTCCTGAAAGACTTCTTCACCTCAGGATGACACAAAAGCATGCTTCACTGACCTTTGACCCATGGGAGGGTTTGGTCTTCTTGGGATCAGAGAAGGCAGAGAGTGGTATTGTGGGTAACATAGGATAATCTGGACTTGGCCTTGAAACAGTTTCTGCTCCTTCTGGCATTACCATTACCTAGTAATAAAGAGAAGAAAAATTATGTATGAGTAAAGTCGCATGGACTATTAACACATGATTATGTTAAGTCACTTGCTCAATTAACACACTATTATTCATCTTTTGAATGTTTTTTTCCCCTGCTTAAAGGCCATAAAAAGATATTGTCTAGGTAATGCTCAGTTTCAAGGCAACTCCTCAAACACAGAGCATTAAAACCACAAAAAAAGTGAAAGGCAACATGCAATATCAAGTATCTTTCCCAAAGGGAACACCAATATTCTGAGCACAAGCAGGCAATAAAGCTCTGGACAAGAACTGTGTGTTCTGCTGCAAATGCTCTTACCCTGCAAAAGGGCAGCAAGATAAATCTGGAAGGAATGAGCAAGACTTCATCAATTTAGGAGAAGCTGAATTCACTCATTTGGGGGGGGGGGGGGGGGGGGGGAGGCCTTGGGTGTCTTCCCTTGACAATATCTTAACACCAAGCACTGAGCTCCATGAAACATTTTTCTTCTTACCTCCCCTATATTCTGTCAGAATAATCCTGTTGAAAATTTCCACTAGATGAATGGTATCAAAACTGATTCACAGATGAAACACCTCAATACATCAGGAATACATTAATGCACTATGAAAATCCTAGAAAGCAAATGATGTTCCAGCCATCCTATGGCTGAAATAAACACCTTCCTCTTTGTGCCCAATACAGAAAAGCACTGGCACACCGAGGAACTTCTGGACAGATCAGCTTGGAATTCTTGCCATTCCTGAGATTTATTATTGACAAACTTCCCCATAGCTTTTTTACTTTTCTAATTTTTCAGGCTAGAAACATGTTTTTTCAGAAGAAAATTTTGCCAGCAATTAAGACCATCTCAAATAAAGTCCTTGAACAGAACATAATTATACATTACTATATATGGAGGTGTCTCAGAATACAGTCATGACATCCTCTGTCTGGTTAAAAACTTCATGCACTTCATGGCTTGTACTAATTTGCCTACATCTTGTAGTTATTTGAGGATCATTTCTTTAGTTTATCACTGCATATTACTTTCCCAGAAGTAAGAGTTCATCCACTGTAGCAAGCCATATCTTATTGTGCCTTCAAGAGTCTATTTTTTTTCCTCCCACACCCATTTTCACTCTATATTCTAACACTTTTCCTTAATTTTTTATTATCTAAACCACAAGCAGCCGACCTCAGGTTTAGAGGACATTTATTGACCAGGAAGTGCTAAGTATTAGGCTTTCCTGTGGCAAAAGTAAGTAAGGAATAGACTGGAAGCCTCTCCCTTTTCTTGAGCTTTTCTATACTGATACAGCTCACGACACTAGGAAGGTCACAGATAACTGTAACTGCCTGATGGACAGCATGCAACATCCACAGAAGACATCCATTTCCAGAGGGGTTTTAGTGCTTTGATATTAATGGTCACATTTAAATTGAAAACAAAGTGCCACCAATCACACTAGCAATGGTTTAGTTCTGCTTCAAGTGCTGCAGTTGTATAACCAGGAGTAAAAATTGGCTGGGTCATCCTTGAGATGAATGTAGAAAACTGTAGCCTGCTGGGCTGCAGCTAAAAAGAAACCCCAGAGCAAAATGAGATCACTACACAGTTTAGCAGAACCTCTTCAGATCTCCAATCCCTTTGGCACTTACCCCTCCAGCCCTAATGAGTTTGCGTCTGAATTCCTTGGTGGGATTGTTGAAAGTCAGTTTCTCACAACGAAGGTGGTTCACAGGTGGATTTCCCTCCAAATTTAAGAACAGGTCATATGTGAAACAAACCTTTTTCGGCTCCTCCTAAAAACAAAAAAGACTTTGGGAAAACGGAAGAAGTTTGGCAAGTACACAAAGTCAGAGGATTCAAACAGACACTCCTGAAAATCCCAAATAAACCACTGAGTAAGTGTTGCCTTTATAGAGTTTTTCATCATGAGATCAGAGCGCTAGAAATGAAACTATTTGTGCCTAAAGTGCCTGAGGTTAACATACTGTTCATCAGAAACTCAGGCATGGCTTTTCACTGCAAAAGCAATGCACGGACAAGGATACTGACTGACAATTGTCTGTTTAAAGCCATTCAAGTCTTCCTAGGAAAGCAGATTCACAAGCTTTATCCACTATTCTGTTTTCACTGAAATTCAGATCCTATCTCCTTTGGGAAGCAGCTGAACTATAAGTATCAATATTAAGAAAAGCATAATCCTTTATTTAGAGAAGGAACAACTTCTAAACTCACAGGACCTCTGCGGGTACTGAGAAAAGATTAAAAGCAATGGTAAAAGGATGACTCGTTTTGTAAAACCCTTTTCAATATGCATATTGCAGGGGCTGAATGGGAACATATCCCAAGCTTTTGAACTTTCCAAGGGCACTTTCACTGAAGAAATCCGGAGTTTGTATGCATGTTGGGGATCATCTGCGCCTCACTGGTTTTGTTCCACCTGCTACAGAAGCACAGCAAATACTCTGCATTTGCAGTAGAGAATGGAAGAAATTTCTTCCTTTTTTTCTCCCCAAATTGCAAATATTGCATACTTATTGTGTATTACAAATATCGATATGACATTTCCTGGTATTATCTTGTATTCTGCATTTCAAGATGAAAACTCAAAACGTGGCAAACCACACAGAGCCTTACAGTACATTCAGTATTTACATGAATGCATCCCACATGCCTCATTCAATGCGCAACATCAAGCAGCTGCACAGCAGTCTTTTCCACAATTCATATCCAGCAGCTTGATTTCCTGGTGTAGTTGCATTGTTGTATGGGAACAGACGCCGCAGGCTTCTAGCTCAAGCCATTAGATTTGCTGAAAATAGGTTGAAGCATCAAACAGCTTCAGACCACACTGATTCCTGCTGTTTGCTTGGTGGATACTAACGTCACTAAAGAAACCATTTCTTGTACAAACTATACCTCTAATAATAAAAAGTGTGGTAACCACACCTGGTTTACATCAAAATCAGTACCCTAAGCTCACCTGGGAGTCAAGGTCTGGTTCTTAACTCCCCAAACAGCGGAAGGCAGACATCTAAGCAGACACATACAATAGAACTGTCTCCCATTAACAAGCAAGAACACTCTACCAACACAAGGGTCTTCAGACCCTCTTTTGGAAAAGTCCTGAAGAATCCATGCACACTTGAAGGGGTTCAATGTCTGCTAAAACAGATGAATGGCAAGAAGAAGAGAAGTACTTGCAAAATACACTGCATTGTCATTTTCCTCTTTTGCTACAACCATTCTCATTAACTGAATCATTAGTGAGCTCTGCATGTGTGTGCTTACACTGGAGTTAAAACAGCAGCTGTAGAGGGTCCCTCAAAGTCTAATAAACTTAAATGAAGGATGAATAGAAAACCAAATGTGGCCTAAGAATGGTTTCTAAAATGCTCTTCCTAGTTTATAACACAGAGTAAATTGATCTTGGTTATATTAGCAAAAGCAGGCTTTAGTCAAAAGCTGTTAAGCCATCACATTATCAGAGCTCTGCTTTGTCATTTGCTTGTTTGCTTCCAGAGCAGGAGAGGGGAAGCAGATTCATTTCCCTTTTATCTTAGGTATCCCATTTTTTATATACACTCAAAAGCAGAGAACCTCCCAAATATTTATTGTACCTCTGTTGAGGAGTTTCCACTTTTTGTAAAATTAAGACAGTTTTTCAACGTGATTTTTCTCCAACTCAGATATCACGACCGCCCTGGGAACCGAGCCCTAGCCAAGTACCACGATCATTAAAATATCCTTTGTATCGTCTCAGGCCATCAGAAGCCCCCCCCCCAAGTGAACAGTTAAGATTACAGCACTCCTAAAAGAACGAGTACAAAAGTCTCAAAGCAAAAAGCTGCAAATAAACATTCTTTCCTTTACTGCCTTCACTGACAGCTAATGATTACAGCTCAAGACACTCCAAAGCTTAACCCATCCGGTCCTCCCTAAAAAGTTCTTCCCTCCAAACAACCACCAAGGGGTGGGGGTGGGGGAGGCAAGGAGGAAAAAAAGAAGCCCCAAACCAAGGAAAATCTCTCTCAATTGACCTGGACCTACACATCTAACTTTAAATGGAAAGCCACACTGAATCCACAGTGCCACACTTCAAAGCCTTTCTAAATCACATGTTGAGATCTACACATCCTGCTGCCTGGAGTTGCAACAGAGTGTAAGTACTTTTTCACTGTAAGAACTTAGGTTCAGGCAGTCTGTTTTCATCCTGCAACACCACTTCAAGTACTCCTGCTTGAGTAGCAGTTATATGCGCAAGCCAAGCTTTACTCTCAGCTGATTCCACCTTCTGATATTCAACCCTTGATGTCAAAAAGTAAAACTGAAAGAGGGAGAGACTTACTTTCTGTGGATATTTTGTTGCCCTCTGAGACCATACCCTATTCTGAATGGCCTTACTTCCAAGAAAGGCTTTAGAAAGAATGGATCACATCCATTTCTAACTGGTAGATATTGCAGTTATTCAGATTAAAATTCATTGGTCAATTTGGACATGCAATGGTTAACCTGGTATGGGATCTCTCAGAAAGCCACCTTAGAACCGCAGTTTATATCTGCCCCTTAAATCTTACGATGCCATAGAAGTAAACTAGAAGTGTGTACCACAGACCTAGGGCCAAGCTTTTATTTGCAGCCGCCATAAATTTCCCTCCAACCAGTGAATCCCCCTACTCCACCTCCAATCTCCAGAGCTGAGCACATCACACTTTATTTTTACTGTTTTCCAGCTTCCTGTCTGCACTGACTGTCACTGCACTGTTACGAACACTAAAGTTGCTTTATTTTTCTTCCGCGTTCTGAAATAATGGGTTAAAGTTCTTTTGGCAAGAGGAGGAATTTTTCAAAGTCTTTTGTTAAAATTTCCTTGTCCTGTTTTTAAGGCAGGGTGTGCCCTTTGCCACTTAACACAAATCAAAAGAATTTCACTGGTAGCGTGCGCATAAAGCTCATAAATCACTTTTAGAAAGCCATAAAGCAAAATTATCTACAAAAATCTAGCACACCAAGGAAGCAGACTCATGGTTATTCAATAACTATAACATCTAACACTACTTCCCTTTTGCCATAGATCCAGCCTGACAGAGTCATTTATCCGTAACCGGTCCATAACGTCTGTATAAATGAAACCCCCTTTCCAGGCTCGTACAACCCGTTCGACTAGTCTTCCACCCCGCTTCAAGACAGGACATTTAAAAGTGAATAGCCCAATATTCATTTTTTGAAGCAAGTAGCCTTATGTTATACTCTGCTAACAAGTCCATGAAACACCCTTGTCTTTTTTGAGATTCTACAGGGTTAAGTAAAATAACAAAGAACAGCATTTTGGAACTCTCCCCCATCTGAAGCCTATTACTTTGTTTCAAAATTAGGAAAATATACTCACTGCTCAAAGACAAGCATTTAATAATTTACTAGCTCTTACAAATACATGATATGATGCTGGCATGGCTAGTAAAGCTGCTACATTCGACAAGGCTTCCTTGCCAGGCACTGCAATGAATTCAGCATATGGAGATGCCTATCGATGTGCCACACTGAACAGCCACCGAAACACACAGAGCCTGGGTGTTTTGGCCAGGAAAACAGTCTGCTCAGATAGAAGAATAGCTAAACTGATAATACATATCAATTTATGACAGAAAAAAGTAAAAAAAAGATTCACCACTCAGCAGCAGCACAAAAGAAATTGCTGCAGGCTTGTAAGTAAGACCATACAGAACAGACCTAAAAAATGTCAGAACAAATGCTTCCACTTCAAGGCTAGACAAAACAACAAGTTTTACTCCTCCTTCCACAACTTTCAGCAACACTGAATAACTAGCAGGTCAAATCTACTCCTCCATTCCCCAAACCTGTGCAGACCCTGCCCCAATAACACACGCATTTGTTAAGTAAAATCAAGTGTTTCATGCAAACACAGGCTCTTCAGCAACCTTCCTTAGGTGTAATTCACAAGCCAATACCTTCCTGATGGCACAGTCCTGACACACAGTTCTAACTGATCTCCAGTTTCACCTACCCTGCCACACGTGCAACCTACATTCCTCTCCACTGAGTTCCTACTTTGAAACATAAGTAATTTTTCCCTTCCCCAGTATTTTTCTATGTATTTTATATCGCACCTCTAAATATTGTAGAAGGGGTAAAACATGCATGTTTTTATTTTGAACCTCACTGGAAAAATCAAACAGATTTCTCTGCTTTCTTTGCTTACCTCCCCTTTCACTAATAGAAAAAGCCCAAGTTACATGTACCCATTATGTAAATACTGGAAGCCTTTTATCTCTAGCACTGAAATTGGGAGGTAGTATCTTTAAAGAGAGTTTAATACAACATCTTATCCATGTTACATTAATATCATCTGCCTTATATCAGAATAGCATGAAAGTATACTAGACCTTTAGCTTTTGGGGGTGGGGGGGATTGATCTAATTTGATCAGGATGCAAAAAATGTAACGGGATGAATACCAAAGTCATACCTGTATTACAGCCTCCAGATTACAACATACACCACTATAAGAGATGTATTTGGAGACAACAATGAGGCCATGAAAAAGTCTCAAGACTGTTGAAATTGAGTGGGGGAGAGGGAAGAGCAGTAGAAAAACAGCAACACATTTATTGTACCCAGTTTGTATTGATTCAAGCACCACAAGCCACTTACAGCAGCCCTCGTTAGAGAAAGGAACACAAAAGATTTAAAAATAAAAATAGCATACTAACATTTTCAGTCCAACAATCCTAAATGATCCACTATCATTAGTCAACTGTGCTTTCAAAAGCTTTATCACTCAACCTACTGAGACCCTGCCATTTGTTTTTCAGGTTCAGTTACAGAGACAAAGGCTCTACCAGGCCACCAATATCAAATAAGACTGCAAGTCCTATGGCCTGTGTAGACCACCGCAACTCTCTAGAAAGCTCAGATATACAAACTGTCCAGGTTCACAGCAATATTCAAAATATATATTCTGTAATTCAAATGACAAGACTGAGAAAGCACCTACTTACTGAGGAACTGAATTACAGCACAGGAAGGACAAACACATGCCAACAAGGCATAACTTCGTAGAGGACAAGAACAGGCTCTTGCACCTTTTTTAATGCTCTGCTGACACTTCCCTGTCTGACAGAAAGGCACCAAAAGCTTCAGGGGGACCAAGAGCACCGACTCTACTACTCCAAACAGACAACAACAATATAAAAAAGCGAGTTAATGGGCAGTTTTATGCAAAGTTGCCTAAAAAAAAAAAAATCCCTCATAAAGTTCATTAAAATCATTCTTAAGCCATTCTTAGTAAAACTGTTCCTCAGCAGTGAACAGGCCCATGATTCTCTAGCCAAAGCAAAGAGTACACTGGCTCTGACAACCACTATTTATCATCCTAGTAACAAATTAGAACAGGGAAAGGAAACGGCTAAGAAAGGAGGCTTAAACTGTGGAAAAAAAATTTTCAGCCAACCATGGCAAAGATCAACCTCCACAGATTAGTTCACTCCCTCTTTAAATCCTTTCTCTTCTCACCCTTACAAAGCTAAACATGCATCGATAAACAAATCCCAAAGCCTTTGCAAGTCTTGTTTCAACTGAGAGGACACACATCAACAAAAACGTGCTAGAATTTAGGGAGCATATGGCCAGAAAGACCCACCCAACGACTCCTGCCCAGCCACCTACAAAATAGCGTTTTCTACCCAATCCCAGAATCAATCCATAACATCTACTTGAAAAGAGTTATTCAAGGATGAGTCCCAAATGCTGCAATCAATTCAGGCAAATTCAGAACAATATATGCTCTACACACAACAGCTGATCCCCACCAGTGTCAACAGGTTTACAGAGATCAGAGTGAACATATGGTCTCAAAGTAGTAAAGACTTATTTATTTGGTGCTTTAATGTCATATTCTTTAATGCAGGAGAAAATAGACTGTATTCTAAAGGCTTTGCCATTCCTCCTCCTCCTCTTTCCCAATCTTTTAAATTGCTGCTCTATCCCAGTCTTTGCTTATCTTTTGTCTTTGCACTTCTATCTTTGCAGATTTACCTCTTATATTTCATTCAACTCCACTTACTGAAAATACTCATAGCTGTTAATATTTCCAGATGGCATTATCACTGGGTAATAGTGGTCAGAGGAGCCAAATTCTTCACATCGTCAGGCAGCTAAGCTTCCAGCAATCATAAGTACCATGTTTAACTTCCAAATGTGCAGAGAATGTAACATTTGCTGACATAAGGATGGAAAAATTACTTTTAAGCAGTAAAAGCAAATTTCAAACAACTTCAGTATAGCTCACGTATTTCAAGTTCATGGTTGAACCTGGGAACATGTCTCTGTTCAAATGACATGCTGGAAGATGGAAGCCATCATGTTTTCCCTCAACCACTGCTTGCCCCAATTTAATAATTGGAGGTGCTGTCTGAATCTCCTTAATTAGTCAATTTGTCAATCAGTTTGAAAGTGGAAAAGAACTTCTCCATAATGCATGCATCTAAAAAACAGGGCAAAAATGAGTATTTTAAAGATTTGTAGTTTTGAAAACAATTCTGCAGCTAAACCTGTTCTCATATTTATTTTTCATGTTTCTGAACACCAAAATGCCAAAACCAAACCGCCTTCTCCTAAATTAACTGCTACTTCCATTGTTTCCAGTAAGAACAGAGACCACCTATTTCCCTTATTTATAAAACCCATCCTATCCCTAACACTAGAAAGAACAACTATGCAGTCACGTGTTCATAGAAACAATGAGAAGTGATGACCCCAGTGGGTGTGAAACCAAGTTATATTCAGAAAAGCTGCCAGTTCCATATTCTGCGAGGAGCATACGAATATAAGGGATGAAGAGAAAGAAAGCATATGAATGCAGTCTACAGTCAATGCAATTAAGTGCACCTACAAAAAAAATACAGGAGAGGCAGAAAGAAGAGAGAAGGATCTGAGGACTTGTGAAAGACAAAGCCATTGGAGACCTGCAGGGAAAAGGCAAGTGTGAGAAAAGACTGGGGGAAGAAAGGAAGGAAAAATAAAAGGTAAGAGTAGAAACAAAGAATAGTTCACCCATCACAGTCATTTGAGATTCCCCTTACAAGAAGTTATCATGGAGAAGTCAACATTTTTCAGTCAGGAACATAAAGGTAGTTTTTAAATCTGATCTAAGCCAACATACAGTGCAGATGAAGAGTTTCCTGATTTCCATCCAAAACCTCAGAAAAGCCACCAGAAGTCAAACTACTTTTAAGCTTTTGAGGGGTTTTTTTTGCATTCAAGCCGTAGTTTTCAGTGTTTGCCAAAAAAGCTGCTTCTATCAACAACCTTCATCCTCTACTCTCTAACTGCCATTTCTCTTCACATCCTTTTGGCTTACCCCAACCACCCAAAAGAAAGTTGCGGGCAAAACGTTCCCAGGTTTAGAAGACAAGACTTCTTGTGGTTCAGTCTCATTATTTGGCTTATTACTCAGACTCATAAAGTGGGGTAAGAGCAATGTGGTAGGCTAAAAAACAAACTAAAATGTTAATTATTCACAAATGACACCACCAGGAGAGTGTTCTGTGCTAGACTGGGGCGAGAAGGAAACAATAGACAGATACATTTGTGGGAGGTACAGTGGAAACGATGCTGGAAAGCTAAATAGAATTAGGTTGTTACATGTGGTCTGCTGTCAGCAAGACCTGGGGTAATGGCTTGTGCTTGGAGTGTTGAGGGGGGTGGGAGCATACATTATAGTGCTGTGGCTTAATGGTCAAATTTTCAGTTTATCTAGGTTCCCTCCTAGGGATGATAACAGCAGTTATTTGCTTTATTTTTTATTTAAGTAGTAATCAAACCCAGAAAGATTCGGTATTCATGTTTAACAAAACAAATTAACTGAAACTGAGTTAATATGAACACAAGTGCCCAAATCCCTATTTTTCATAACCTTCTTCAAGTCATGCAGCACGTGACCTCTGTGGTAAGACTTAAAGCAATCAATAAATCCCAACTTTTAACTTCCATACACTTGTTGGCAATGCATCTTAAGATTTAAAGTACTTGGTGTTTTCTTTTTGGAAGAGTACTGAAACAGAACAACGGTATTTTTAAACATAGCTGTAAATACCTGTCCTATATATGCAAATGTTTGTCTTGGGCCTATACAAATTTTATACCTGTACAGTTAATTTAATAAGATTTCAAATTAAAAAATTGGTTTTTTAATATATTGCCAGTCAACACAGTACTTACAAATGTTTATAAAAATCAGTGGTTTATGTTTATTTACTACCCTATTGGCATAAAATATTTTAAACTGCTTTAGTATTATCCATGCTAGAGAAGCTTGTTACAAGTGGTACAATCTCTGTTCAGAATCTCTAGGACCATCACACTGTCCTGATATTACCTTTCTATACAATTCCATTTCTGCCAAACTCTTTCTTTTGAAGTCTGGCAGGAGCTTCCAACTCTCAGTTAAATTCTATTTATTAGACTAATAAAAAACACACACATAAAACAGTCACATAATTTAGAGTCTTTCTGTCAGGCAGTTTCAGGCTCTGGCACAGCTCAAAACAATTAGAAGACCAGAAATCAGATTCTACCTTATTTTTGAAGTGCACTTCAATGGGCATAATGAAGCCCGCGTAGCCAGACTCTTCCACTTTGTAAGGGGGCTCCTTGCACACTGAAAAGAGAACAGACAAATGTTAACTTTGAATATAATGCAACTTAACCTGAGCCAAAAGGAGGTGCAAGATGAGAAATGGGCCTCTGACAGCTCAGGACACATTTAAAACACTGACCTTTGTGGGGAAGAAAAAAAAAAAAAAAAACCCAAACCAAAATAAGATGGTGGTCATAGGCTTAGCTAAGAACATGAAAATCTGTTCTTAGCTCCTCCCATGGAAAGGAAACATGAAACACTCCATGCCAGAGTCTCCATGAGATTCTTCCCCTCCTTTTGCAGTGAGATACAATTACATTTCTGTGCTGTTCCACAACAATGCAAACTGCCAGTTAAAGCTGTCTCACAAAAAAAGGCAAAGGTCCAAAAGGTGGGAATCGGAAGAGTATGGGAAGCTAAAATTTACTTTGATACTCATATTTATTAATCAAAACACTATACCACGCAAGCGGATTTTTTTTTTCCTTTGAATGCTTTCCTGCAATGCTCAATCCTTGTAATTACGTAATGGCCATACTACAAGCTGCTTCATCCAAACGTGGTAACAAACCTGAAGGGCAGGTAAGCACTGCTATTTATTTCACATACAAGGAAACGGAGAAAGGTTAAACAGTTTGCCGCTAAGGTCACAGCGCTGCTTACTGCAGAAACGTTGATTACAAAAGTTAATCACTTCTAAGATTAATCTGCGTGCTTCCCGCCTCTGTTCCCCCTGTCCCGCTACCTGTTCTTCATGCTACTGAATCCTTCCCATCATCTACCACTGCATTTCAGTATAGTGATAGCTGACTCAAAAGATTCTAGGATCATTTATTGGGCCATGACATAGCTATACATAACAGCTGCCAGAAGAAACTTGAGACCAACACAGATATTCTCCCTCTCAGGAACCGGATGCACTTGCGTATAATTTACGCACTACAATATATGTAAATAAAGTCAATTAAGTAATTAGAGGAATTCAGTGCAAATCTTTTTACTTTCTCTAAAGAATTCCAAGTAATTAATATGATTAGGAAACAGTACCTCAAACCTACAAGGCACACAAATTATTTTTCCTTTAATGTAGATATATTATCCCCAGCTCTGAGCACTTCCACCATGATTAAGGTGCTAGAAAGCAGTACTCAAAATTCAACTGTGAAAAAAAAAAGAACGTATCTCAAAGTAATAAAAATCTCTAGACTTGCTTTAACTTGAATTTCATAGAAGAACCCTATCATTTAGGGGAAAAAGCCCAAAACCAAAGAACCGTGCCAATATGGCAGCAGGAATCTTAAGACTATCTGCCAAGCAGCCTTTGTTCCTTTGCCACTCTATTCTAACAAATTAAAATTACTATACAAGCAATCTGCTAGCAGCACAAGCCTACCTTCACCAGTAGATTTTGCTCCAAGTAAGAACAAACCATCTAAAGAAACCCTTCAAACAAATCTAGAAATAGTATGCATACCATTTATGTACAACCCAGACACACTTCGGTCAAAAGCGAGCTGGCATCATGAGCAAGCTTAAGCAAGCATGCAAAACCTAGAGATCGGAAAAAACTGTCTGTTTAAAGGTAGATGATATGGCAACCAATTGAGCAAAGACCATGTACTACTCCAACACAGTTGTTTGTAATAAAGTAATTACACCAGACGACAAGAATTGTAGCACAGCAGATTGTAACTTTTATTCATAAATTAGCTTTCAGCTCAGTATTGCACTTGCTTGTCATACATCAGTTTTAGTACATCAATTTGAAGGAGATATTATTAACATACAGACTAGATTCACATCCTTATGAGCTGAACACCTTTGAGTTACTTTCCACTGTGGACTCTCACAAATAACCAATGTAGTAGGTAGTCCTAAGACATCCTGCGTGACCAGCAGTCTTCAAAGTAATATTTCAAAGAATGCACATTACGAAGTAATTTACAGCAGTACTCTTAGGCAGCCAGCATTCCTTGTAACACTACATAATAATAACACTGCAGATGCAGTTACACAATCTTAAGCAGATCTAACTCTGCGCTGCTGCCGAAAAGGGCAATTCCTGCTCCTCCACCTCAACCACGCGTTCCTGCTGCCCCATGCCAAGAATCAGGTTCATGCTGCTGCACAGTCAGAAAGAACAAAGAATAGATCCAGCAGAAAATAACACTACAATCTGTATACTCTCCCCAACCATGCTGCCTATCCAGTGCTTGAACACATACATGCAGCTGGAATGTACAGCCAGTGGCAAAGAGATCATCACCCCTTTGGCATCACTGATTTCTGCTGGGTTTAATACTACCTGAACTGGCACCCGAGACCAGAAATTGCAGAAATCCTGATGACTACTTAATGACCAATGCCAAAGTCTACATACTCCAGTATGTATATGAGCCCAGTATCCGAGCATCTCCCACCAATCACATGCTTCCAGCTTGTACTGGCAAATATTAACAAATTAATTCATGTTACAAAATGGGAAGGATGAGTTTATCTCCTGCTGTCACTAAGTGTCTTGAGAACCTGCATGTACTAATGCTTAAGTAAGAGGATAAAGCATCTCACCTCCAGGCCTTTCATCAGAAGAAAGGTCCCATTCTCTCTGACCTTCCTCAAACAAAGACGGTAAAGGTTAAAGCTGAAGCGCACGCAATGTACGTTTTGCTCCTCTTTAAGACGACATTTTACAGAAAAGTGACAGTCCAAGACAACACTGACTTGCACAATGCTCTTTCATACAGAGACCTAATAATGGATCTTTAAAAATACACTCACCTCGCTTGGGTTTTGGGAAGCTCTCATGTAGCCGAAAGACCACCCTTTCCACAAAATGCTGGATGTCACACTGCTCCGGGCCACGGACAAACACCATCCAGTCATGAGTAAACCCTTCGGTGGTGGGCTTTTTTCGCAGTTGGGCTCGGTGCCCCAGCTCCAATTTTACTTGAACCGTGCACTGTTTTAGAACAAAGGTAAGACCATAAGCAAAATGAAACAGCTTACATGTTAGGCATAACGCTGAGCCCCACCGACAGAAGATGCTAGATCACCGCAGGGGAGGAATACAACAGCCTCCATGGAGAGATTAGTCTCATACTGAAAACTACAGTGTTGTCAACAGAAAAGGTACCATAAAAATAGCTCCCAGCACCATTTCATACCTGTTTTCTTCCTAATATTAGCATTGCAGAGAAAACAGCTTTAGAAGAGGGATAGGTTTATCTGCCTCACTTATCATCTAAATTGTCAGCAAAGTCCTAATTGCAGAATCTTTATTTCTAGAAAGTGTCAGAGACAGAACTTGATGTTCACAGCTTACAGAATTCACAGCACTGACAGAAAACTAATGTTAAAACAGGAAAAATTAGATCATGAATTGGTGATTTATGATATTCTCTAGAATCTGTAATCTGTTAAACTATGATGCTCTTTGTATTCTTTTAAATATATTTTAAGACACTTTCAAAGGCCAAGTTAACATATAGCATGCCTTCACAACATCCAACACTAAAATGACCTAATTCCGATTTTCACTCCCGAATCCTACTCTAATCATTGAGTAACAGAGAAGGTGTATTCAATGTCTCACTCAAAGCACAAAAATCCCATTAAATGTCTTAAAAACCAGATTAAATTAATTGTGAAGATCCACATATTATTGCAGACTTCACAGCCAGAAGAAAGGAAATGAATTAAACAGATGTAACAGAGGAAAGGCAAACGTGATTCAGACACAAGTTAAAGCAAGCAAATCTTGGGGCAATATTTGTAGACAGGGAATAACACCTCAGGTATCCAACTACTTACTCATTTTGTGCATATATGTTATACAAACTAGACCAGCAGCTCAGCGATCTCGAACTAAACGCATCAAAATCCACCTTCAGCAACTGGAAGCTTATAAAAAAAGGGGCAGTTTTTAGTCTTTACCCCATTCTTCACCTGAGGCTTAAAAATAAGTGTCATTCTTTCTGGCAGTTCTCAATTACCATTGGGAGAGGCAACATTATTTGTCATTACCTATATTATAGGTGGACACAGAGCCAAACTGAGGGCATGATGTTAGACAACGAACATGGAAAGAGAAAGCTTCCTGAGCTCTAGATGAACGTTTAGGAAAAATATTAAACTCATTTTCCCACTGAGGAACTGCAACAAGGAGTATGACCATGACTAATGCTCAAAAAATATTTTGCATATCCAACCTGACATTTTATGGGAATGTGATTTTTCAGAGCATGGTTAATACTTTCTGAAAAAGCATAAGTCACTCAATCACAGTATGCTTTTCTTTGTAAAGAGATCACCCAGGAGGTCTACAGAGTACCAGGCATCAAAGCTCAACCTCCCAAATTGCAGTCCAGTTCTAATTTCAACTAGAAGCCTTAACACACTCTCTCAGGCAGTTATCTTTATAGCAAAATACCTTCAGCTGCCATCCAACGCATCAATTCTAAGACTCAGGGACAAACTCATCTCATTAATTGCTTCACTGGTATTACTACAACATTTCTTTAGGTTACCTTCCTCTGCAAGTTCTCTTGGCAGGCCATTTTTTTCCCATTCTGCGCTTTAGAGCTTATCTACACTGGCTCCATCTCGCTCCTGCGCTAAAAATGAAGGTACATGGCTGTCTGTTCTTTCATGTCGTATTAAAGAATAAGAAAAAAAGCAAGGTGTGTTTCACTCAAAGCACACCAATCTCTCCTATGGTAGAAGAACAGTATGTGGAGACAGGCTGCCTAAATCCTAAGCTCACATAGAAGGGTGCTTGCAGGCCTGCTTTATCTGGGATACTTCCCACAGTGTTCATGCAAGCGTTCACATCAACTGAGCCAGTCTGTTCTGCAGCTTCACGTTATCGATTCCATAATTACCCTTTAAATTGTGCTACTGTTGCCAGTTACTACCCCTCTCCAGAGAAGTGCAAATGACTGTCAGTCTACAGAATTTGCCTTTCTAGTTGAAACGGCTGAGAAATTTTAGCTGAGAAACAGATGGGACTATGTGGAAGAGAACAAAATTAAACATAAAAGAGAACTGCTTAACTGAGAGTGAAAGTTGTACTTGCTATACTCCTCACATATCGGTCCAATTAACAATCACTACGAATTAAGCCAGAAGTTGAAACACATTTGAAAATAAGATCTCCCAACATAACAAACATCCAAAGTTGCTCCACTGAAAATGGAGGTGTTTTTTTTTCCAAGCGTGTCTCTCAACAAAGGGAAATCAGGATCCTATTCAAACAATTTGTAGTAATACAAAGGAGTCCGCTTTTCAACTTCTCAATAAACATTCTGAAGGCTGCTCCGCTTTTTTGTTTGATGTGCTAATTGCCTGAAAGCCGTAACCAGTTTCCATTCGCTCTCCTTCGGCCGATTATTCAAAGGATAGCGGGGCTCACCTCCTGAACCTCAGGCTCGTAGGTAACCTGTTACCAGCTCGCACGCACTCGCACACAAAAGGCCTGAGCCAGCCTGCTCTAGATCACCTCAGGTAAACTTCCAGCATCCATCCCCGCCCGCTGCAGCACCGCCGCGACCCGTCCGCTAACCGCCGGCTTCCCACCGCCTCCCCGGAGCGCTAGTAACTCTCTCGGTGGCATTAACCCTTTACACCGCCGCTGATGGGGGTAGGAACGCCGGCACCACCCCTCCCCGTAAATAAGCCCGGGCAGGAATTTGCGGGAAATGCTGCTGCTGCTGCCACCCCCCGCCGCGGGCGAGGCTGCAGCTCGGCCGCCCATTAAGGGGCGAGGGCTGAGCAACCCCCCCTCCAAAAAAAAGAAAAGGGGGTGTGGGGAGGGCGTGCGACTCCCCAAAGCGGGGGGCTATGCCCCCCAACACCACCGGGGAGAATCACACCCCCCCATCCCCCTCCAGGACGGGGGTGGGCCCCCCCCCGATGCAAGGCCCCCCTCCCCCGGTGC
>NW_010972593.1:2142939-2144205 GCF_000737465.1 Haliaeetus leucocephalus
GCTTCCCCCGCGGCGGGCGCGGCGTTTCGCTGCGTTCCTGCCCTGCGGCGTGGCCGGGCTCGGGCCCGCGCCCCGTTCCCGGGTGCCTTTCCTGGGCCTGAGCCCCGGACCCCTGGGGCGGTGCAGCACGGCCGCCAACCGGGCACCGGGACCAAGCGCTTGGGCCTTGTCGTGCACCCTGGCCGCTGCGCCAACCCGCCCCTTTTCCTCCCTCGGCCCACGCTTCCCCGCCGCTGGCGGCAGCGAATCTCACCCGTTTATTAATTTCCTACACAAACGAGCTGAGAACAAGGGAAACCACAGCTCCCAGTACAGCGGACACAGCAGTCCAGAATGGCTGGGCAGGGCTGACGCTTGGCTGGGGAGGAAGCTGGCGGCACTGCTCGCCCTCGGTTCTCCTTGTTCTCCCTCAGCCTCTCTCCTTCCTCCTCATTTTCCACCCTCACTGTCCTTCATTTTCCCTCAATGCCCCCCTCCCTTCCCTCATTTCTCCTCAGTTTCTCTTAATTTTTTCCTGTTCTCCCTCATTTCCCCTCACTCTCCTTCATTCTCCCTTGTTCTCCCTCAGTCTCCCTCAGTTTTCCCTTGCTCTCCTCTCAACTGCCCTCGGTCTCCCTCATTTTCTTTCTGTTTCTCTCATTTTTCCCTCAGTCTCCCCCATGTCCCTCGGTCTCCCACATTTTCCCCTCAGTTTCTGATTTGCCCCCTCGGTCTCCTTAATTTTTCCATCGGTGTCCCACATTTTCTTTCAGTTTCTCTCATTTTCCCCCTTGGTCTCCCACATTTTCTCTCATTTTCCCCCTCAGCCTCCCACATTTTCCCTCAGTTGCATTTTCCCCTTGGTCTCCCACATTTCCCCCCCTCAGTCTCCCCCATTTTCTCTCATTGCCCCCCCCTTGGTCTCCCTCATTTCCCCCTTGGTCTCCCTCATTTTGTCTCAGTTTCTTTAATTTCCCCCCTCGCTCTCGACATTCTCTCTCCATCTCCCTCATTTCCTCCCTCAGTCTCCCCCATTTTATCTCATTTCCGCTCCCCTTGGTCTCCCTCATTTTCCCCTTGGGTGTCCCACATTTTCTCTCAGTTTCTCTCATTCCCCCCCTTGGTCTCCCACATTCTTCCTCAATTCCTCCCTCCATCTCCCACATTTTCTCTCATTTTTTCCTTGGTCTCCCTCATTTCCCGCCTCGGTCTCCCAAATTTTCTCTCATTTTCCCCTTGGTCTCCCTCATTTTTCCCTTGGTCTCCCCTCATTTCCCCCCTCGGTCT
>NW_010972593.1:2144215-2180460 GCF_000737465.1 Haliaeetus leucocephalus
GCCGCCGCCGCTCTCCGGCCCGGGCCTCGCGGGCCGCCCGCCGCCTTCCCCCGCCAGCGGCCGTGCCGTGATGGAGACCGCGGGGTAGAGAGGTGTTCGCGGCAGGGTAAACAATATCTCGTTTTCTGGTCTGTAGCGGGAGGCATTTGCAATGCAAATGGACCCAGGGATTCCTTCAGTGAAGCGGTGGTTATCAGCCGCAGGCTCAGCTGGGTGACGAGCCCGGAGGTCACTGTCCTGGCTGAGAAAGGAGCTGCTGGCTGCGGCGGGGGCATCATTAAAAGCCGCCCGCCCTGCAAACGCGGTTTTCTCAGCACCGCTGCTGACTCTGAGCGTGACATTTGCATCTGAAAAGTGGGTTTTGTTTACCTTTTCTTAGAGCTCTAAATGACAAGTTATTGCGCTCGATTTTGTGAGCCTTAAATTAACACCGGACCGTCATTACAAGTGCAATTTGTGACTGTTTCTTGAGCAAATTTTCTTTTAGATGCAAGGCAGAATTTTTTCTTCGTGCAAGTTTCTTTTTTGAAATAGTTTGTTGATCTCTGTAAGGCAGCAGAAAAGTGCGTGTTAGCCAATAACGCTGTGTGTGTTGCTAACTGATTGCCACAGGCAAGGATTAATCGGTTCCCAAATCATTCTAAAGAGCCAGTTTACCTCATCAACCTGATAGAGGATATTAGTAAAGCAAAATGCTTAATCGCTTCAGTTAACAACAACAACAACAAAAAAGAGCCTGATTTGGATTCTTTTAAGTGCTCCAGTTCTAATTTTCCATGTTTCTGTCTGATGCAGTCCCAAGAGACATCTCCTTGGACAGTCTCTTTTCTTCTCCATTGAGACAGGGCCTCTTTCTCTGGGAGTTCTCATTGATATCTTTAATTGTGGACATTATTCCCATGCACATGACTCTTAGGTCTAAATCTTTTATTTTCTAACTCCCAATCCTAGCTATTCACTCACAGCCTCATCACACTCCTTGGTGGTTACATGCTCCCAGGCCTGAATCCTTCCTGGAAATGTCTCCGTCTTTCCCAGCTTTGACTCCACTCTTGCTCTGTTGAATTTCCTTCTTGTGCAAGAGGTATTGCTCAGACACTCAAGACCCTGAACTTCTCCCTTTCCTGAAAAAGTGTCTGTTGACTTCCTCTGAAACATCATTAGAATTTGCTTTTTATTCTAATTCCCATTGGTGACAATGTTCTGTGCCTTTATTTTTGCCCAGCCCGGTGTTAATGGTTGTTTTCATGCTCTCCCAGTGCGGGAGCTGGACTGCCCTCCCACTTCAGCACACCTGTATTTACTTCTGCTGGTTTGGACACAAGTCGCTCCTCCAGCTTCCAGCTGCTCTGTGGCCTGGGGTGGGATCTGAGCAAGAGCTTAGACGCTTCAGGTCAGGGATGGCAAACCCTGAGGTCAGGCGCCTCAGCTTCCATGGCACCTCAGGCAGGCAGTCTGATACATGGCCATTAAACTATACTGAAGAAGTTGGGGTGCCCCATTCAGAGCAAGCACATCATTATATTGACGCCTGCTCCAAGGCAGCACCCCAGGGCTCTGTGCTGGGAAAAGTAGCAAGAGTGGATTAATTTAAAATGAGCCCCAGCTCTCTACAGTCAACTGCAAAAATACTCAAGCAGAGAAATTCCTATAACCAGCCTTTGCTCCACTAGCAGTTCCCAGTTGTGAATGGTTTCCAGCCCAATGACTGATCAAGCTTATCCATGATTTCCTCTTCAAGCTCCCCCTGCCCCCCCCCCAAAAAAAAAAAAATCACAGCCAAGGGTAGAAAATTTGCCAGGCTCTATGGGAGTGTGCTGGGAGTTTTAGGTGCCGGGTAGTGCTGGGGAAGGTGGAGCCAGCAGCCATCCAGGCTCCTCCAAACTTCTAATTTTGCAGGGACATCTCAAGCTAACGAGCTGTCAGCTGAGTGCCTTCGCACCCAAGGCAGCCGTGGGCTGAGCTCCTGTTTCTTTATATCTATTCCAGCAACTTCTGGGTTTTGCAATAAGCGTCTGCAAATCCAATTAGCGTCTTTCTTTGTGGCACTGTATGCTGGCAGAGATCTGCTGTGTTGCTGCCATCTACAGTAGGGCCAGTGCCAATGGATAAGAAACACGTCTTATTTGCATATGCAAATATGCAAATGAAACATGACAGCTCTCCCTAATTTTTGTTTGGGCTTTTTATTTTTCTTTCCAGAGTCTTGCTTCAAAGATCCTTGTCTTGGACTGAAAGGTGTGTGTTTAATCTGGCTTGGCTCCTGATAGGGGACTATGCCAAGGACTGGGTCTGTCCCCTGACAGTTGGGGATGGTGGAAAATAAAGTGGAAAAAAGACTTTGCACTGCACTTGTCCCTGTCTTGGCCAGGTAAACCCAGGGATGGGAAAGATTTCTGGAGCATTTCCCCCAGCACAGGCTAATCTACAGTCCTGGGAAAGTACAACACATCCTTTCTCTTTCCTGCCAGTACACACCACGGCTGCTTTACAGACCAAACCTGGCTGTTCTTGGGGAGCATGAGGGAAGGAGGCAAGAACTGGGGTGTTTGAGAAGAGATGAGTCCTAGTGCTTTGGTGGGGAAAGTCATGTCACATATGAGTTGGGACAGCGCGGCCCACGCTCGGGTGTCCACAGACGCCTCATGGGAGAGGACTGGCCAGCAGGCACTGAACTGTGACTCAGCCCACCCCAGCTTTTCTGAGGCTCTGTCTGGGCAGCAGGCAACAACCGTCAGAACTGCACCTCTCCTCCTTCCTCCTCATCTCCCCCTCTCTGCAGGAACACAACATTGATCCCCCCCAAGTATCCCCCCCACCCCCCGCCAGCAGCCCCCCCCGACAATCCCAATTGCCATGCAACCCAAGATGCCCAAATTGCTTACTCGCCAGCCTCCAAGCAACATCTCTCATTTTGCTGCAAAAGTACTTTCCTGGGCTTAGCATCACTCATCGGGGTGGTTGGCTGTACATCTGCTGTAAGGCCCTATCGTCAATTTGTATGTGTGCATCTGTATGTTTGTGGCTTGCCCTTCCTATCCCTGGAGAAACAAGTTTGTTTCACTGGGTTTTTTTGTCATTCATTATTATTTTCCCATTACTAATTTAGTTGCATCTTTCCTGTTTCCACTCTTGAACTGAAGACCGCAATTTCTGCGGTCAGTCTGTGCTTTGAGTGCCTGGACACCAGCCAGCCAACAAGCACTTAAAGAGTCAGGTAGTGTAGAAAAATGATGGTCTTGTAATAGTCCCACAGACTTAACGATTAAGACACAAATCTTGCATTTGAACAGGGTTTCTCTGAGAAAATACATTCCTCCACTTTGTGTCCATATGCAACATGACTGAGTGGAAAGACCCCCAAGTTCTCTCCTGGGCATGTGTAAGTCACTTCACTGCCTTCTTTTACCAGATGCAAAATTATTATAGTGATCTTCATCTACTTTCATGAAGCACTTCCAATAAGCCAAATACTCTGTGGCGTTTCCAAGATGAACATACCTGCAGTCAAAACAAAGAACTGATGATATTTCAGGTAACAAGGGGCAGACATCTTTCTACTGGTACTTACCATGGCTTTGCCAACAACAGTGTCACGTCCTTACATACAGCCTCAGAAATCGAGAGAGGATTTGGTTTCTCTGGTGGCACCAAGGAGAGCTGGGTGTTGCTTTGGTTTGTGTATGGCTGCCTGTGGCCTCTGTTGTCTTCAGTTCATGGCACAGGCTCACTGCAGGACTTGTCCGTGTTGGCTGCCAGGGAGAAAACAGAACAGGTAGTAACAGAGAGAGAAGCTGTGAGTGAGAAGGAGTTAGTTAGTTCTGCGGTGATGCTCGTTCTGGTGTAGCGGGGCTCCTGGTTTGCTGATCAGCATTGGGATCCCTGCAGGGAAGAGTATTTGTTCAAATCAGCTGTTACTCCTAGCAATATTTATTCTTCTAAAAATGATTTTGTTTTGCCTGTTCTTTGCCTTCCCCTCCTTCTCCAATTCACACTCCACACTACGGTATTCACAGCACATATTTAACACCAGGGTAGTATAGCGAAAGTCCAGATTGTTAATAGCCAAAAACTCTGATTGCCAAAAAGATACTCCTAGCAACTACTAGCTGCATCTGGGAAAAATTACAGACAGCTTGGAAATCCTTAGTTCCCTTATTAATGAAGGACTTAGTAGAAAAAAACCCACACTGTAATACAGTTTAGCTTAACTAAGTTCTTTTGTGCCTGAGGAAAATCTAAATTATAGCGTACTATAGCTACTGAAAAATGCAAAAGGCTTTTAATGTACAATAACCCTCCAAACCAGAAGGAAGAGGGAAAATTTTCTTAGTAAGTGGGAACACAATGAGAATTTATTTTATTCTCTCTGTGTATTTAGTGCTGGTGAAAAGAGCCAGATGAATAGTCACAAATACATCATGTCCCTTGCAGATGCAACATGGGCAGCACAAGCGTCCCCAAACTGCCCCGCTAACGTGCTTCAATTCTGAATGAGAAGGACCAGCTTTCTGGGTGAGAAAGGAGTCTGTCTCTATTCAGTCCCTGACCCCTCTGCTCAAGGCTGTTAATGAAGGGGCCTCATTAACACCAAAGGTGAGGTTGGCATTATAATGTAGCTACTGGTCCACTGCAGGCTGAATTGATACCTATCAATTCGTTTCGCCTGGCTATTGAGCAGCCGTCGGATGACGGTACCTTTCTCTTGTACTCTACAGACAGAGGTCAGGTTTGGCCAAGTGATGTAACGGTCTGTGTCGTGCCAAACCCACCAGCCGGCTGGACCTGCCACGAAGAGCATTTCACAAGCTGGATTTGTCCAACACTGAATACGAGCTGCTGGCAGAAGTGCAGGCTGGAGAAGATGGGCCCAGGCACCTTATGTGCCCGTTGGAGCAAACACAATCATGGTACAATAGGAGGGAGTGAGATTCACTGCCGAAATTTGTGTCTGCTTTGCATGGGGCTTCTTTTGGTTGATGCCAAAGTCATTGAAAGGTGCTCATCTGCATGCTCAGAGAGAGGCCAGCTTCTGACTGGTGACTGTCACCCTAGACAGGGTAACCTTTAGGCCACTGAAAAATACCAGA
The DNA here is from genome assembly GCF_000737465.1 of Haliaeetus leucocephalus. Classification (NCBI taxonomy): domain Eukaryota; kingdom Metazoa; phylum Chordata; class Aves; order Accipitriformes; family Accipitridae; genus Haliaeetus; species Haliaeetus leucocephalus. Next base: position 2,149,306 of record NW_010972593.1, read on the forward strand.
TGGGGGAAAAAAATAGCTTGAAAAGTAGGACATGATAGGAGAAGATCAGCAGGGGAGTCTGACCAGCACCAAAAAGCCTGTTCTGAATTGTTTTCTGGATTGAAGAGTCCAAAAAGCGAGTAGGAATTACTATCCCAGACAAATACACTGTCTGAGATGCAACCTCTCCCAAGGCACTCCCAGTGTTTGGAGTTCCCTAGGGCTCTAATGTAGCAGTCTGATGGCTGCACACTTATGCTTGCCATGTTTCTGAGCATCCTGAGCTCTGGCTTACATTGTGTGGTGCCTTTTCCTCTTGGGACTGGTGTTTCTGCTATTTCTGACCCCAGTAAGTCAGCTTGGTGGTTTTCAGAGCAACTGGCTGTTTCCAACATCAGCAGATACCCAGCCTGGTGGTTTGATCCTCTCTATACTCAGAGCAGATTGTGAGACATCTCAGACCCGGTGGAGCAGCGTTTCAGAGCCTGTAACATTCAAATTAGCATGAATTTCTGATTTTTGTGGATTCTGGGTCAGCTGCTCTCATGACAGATTCCAGCAAAACTAAGCTGTTTTGCTAGAATGGTATGAAATGAGCTTTCACCTGTCTACACAGCAACTGGAGGTGGGGTTGCCACATATGTAAATGTATGCAAACCACCTCTGATCTAGCTAGGTCAGGTACGATAGCAGTTCAGATAATCCCCCACGCTGCAGTATAGGCTATGCAAACTTGCCTATGACCCAGGGAATTTGGCTGGCCCTACCACGCTGAAATTTATCCCGCTGAAACTTAAACATTATCACTGATATCGCCACCTGTGAGACAATAGTGTACCTGATTGCAGCAAAGTCATATCACAGCAGTGTGGCACGTCTCAAACACCTTGGAGCTTGATTTTGTTGCATAAAGGCCCAGCCAGTGCAGTTTCAAGGGAGTCAGGCTGGACTATAAAGCGACATGCGACATAACCATTCCAACCAACACAGGGAGAAGTGGGAATTGTCTCTGTAGCTACACTGTGGAGGCAGAGCTGTAACAAATTCTTTCCCTTTGTTACTCAGGCATCAAAATAAAGCATGTAATACATGCTCATGAGCGAATCCATTACACATACATTTTAGATGCCATCAATATTTTGGATAGATGAAGAATACAATCAATTTGGACACATTTCATGCAATTTTGAAATGCATTATGTAAACATTGCAGATGCAGGCCATTTTCTTCCATTGCCTGTGCATTTTTATATGCTATGAAATCTATTTTAAATATATGCGTGAAATGTGTCATGAAACATCTGACATATGTGGAAAACATATTACTGTACCGTATGGGCAGTGTATAAGGTCGCTCATGAACAGCTTGAAAACAGCAATCATTTGCATATGGATATATAGCTGTTTATATGATGATACCATCATAGGGGAATAAGGGGTATGTCCCAGGTCCATGTAGGTCACTGGCAATTTCGGTACTGTCAGACTCATGGTGAGTAAAGTTATGAGGACACATACACATAGCTAAAGTATTCAGTGCCTGGAAATTTTCATGTGTTCCTCATAACAGATCAATTCACAGAGTTTTGTGGAAGGTAAGGCACGGTAAGCAGGAGAGCAGAATCATGTTTCTAGTGACCCTTTGCTCTGTGATATTTTGATCATTAAGTCATCCTTGTTCACGGCACCTTTCTGCTGTTACAGAGCAGATCCTGTTCTCCCTTTCAAGCATCCACTTCGGACTGGACTCGCTCTCTGGGCTGAATAGAGTTAGTACACATTGGGGATGGTACAAATGGGGTCAGACCCTGTCTTTAATCTCTATGTATGTCTTTCTGTAAGGATGCTAAATGCTATTCAGTGTTACATGAGTAAATCTTTAAGTCAGATAGGATGATTCATGATGAATAACAAATTCAACTTGTTGCCATTTTTGCTCTGTTTCACAGATTTGGTTTTGATTTCACTTGGCAGTACTCTGGTGGATGTTAATACTTGGCAATATTAGGATAGTAAACAGCAAAATCTCACATATATTAATTTTTGCATTTTCACATTACAGTTCTTCATTGATTAATTTTTAAATTGGTCCCAGAAAGCACTTAGAGAAATATTGCAGTTTGCACTTTATTGGCATTACATGGCACTATTTCTGGCTCCAGCCCAGTAAAATATATTCTTAAGTGTAAGCAAGTGCCATTGATATCAATGGAATTATTCATATTCTTAAAATTAAACATATGCTTAAGCATTTTAGTGAACTGAGACAGCTGGTCTCTTATGGAAGGACTATCTAAATAAATGCAGCATCAATTGCAGGTTGTGAATTTTATAACCCAATGCACAATTGAATGTTGCTTTTGGTGACTACTTCAGCATTTGAGATAAATCTTTGCCTTTTGTTAAATATTTGTAATGGTGAAACTAAGCGTGCCATTTCAGAACAACCTGATTCAGTTTTATGCTTAAACACATTTATAAAAACCCATGTGCTTAAGTGAGCTCATGAATCGGGACCCAAGTCACTGAATGTTCATAGAAAGTGAATTAAAGAAAGCAGAGAACAGTCCTAATTGAAACCATGTTTTGAGCTGTAATGTGAAGGCACAGAAAAATTAATCCTCCCATTGTAGGTATTTTGATAGCAGCCATTACTAGAGAATTGAAGTTATTTGAACCACTTTGTCAGACAAATGTGAACTGCTTGTTTTTCTTCTGAAAACAGCAGTGAGAATGTCTTACTAAGTGGAACCAAATCATGGGGTTTTATAGAAACAGCTGAAGAAATCATTTGATCTTGTGATTAAAAATAATTTTTCGTCAACTGGTTTATTTGGCCAAGTAATGGCTGTGCTTCTCCTTACTGAGAAGTGAATTTTACCCACATTTCCTCTATGGTCACTGGTCAAAACCAGCCCCGATTATATGTGCAGCCACCACATGAGCTAATACAGAAAGACATAGGCAGGGGACCTCAAGATCCTGACTGCTGCAAACACGGTGACAGAATATTTGCTGAAATATGACTTTCAGATCCAGACCTGATACCTTTCATCTGTCCAGAATAGCCATCAAAATCTGGAAAATTGTGGCATTCATTTATGTCCCTATGGCTAATTTTGTCTTATGTGAAAAGCGGAGAGCAAGGATGTAGGTGGAACAGTTAAAAAAAGAAGAAACATCTTGCCTAGCAGTTGTGATGCAGGTGTAACAGAACTGCCAGCCCCTGAGTTAGAAATCCTGTGTCAAATCTCAAAAGTAGCACTTAGAGTTGAAAGGACAAAACTTTGAGAGGTCATAATTCTTGAGCTTATCTCTTTCTTTCCTGGGTTCCTTAGCCCTTTGTATTCATGGTTTCAAACTTTTGACTGCAGACTTTGGAGATTAAAACTAAAAAAAAAAAAAAACAAAGCTGAATCAATGTTGTTTTAACATGACTCCAGCAGAGGGTTCTTTAAATCAGTTGTAAAGATTGCCAGGCTGGCAATAAAATCCCAGGACCTAGCGACATCCATTCTGTGTTTCAAAACTATTATCTTCCTTCTCTTTGAGACAGTTAACAAATAAAGATCTTTTGCAAAAGGCATAAGAGACAGTCCAGTGAAGCAATTTCTTCTCCTGGCATTGTTAAGAGCAGGGACTGGGTTATTATTAATTAGTTTTGCATTATTTATGCAGGTCCATGAATGTGCAATGTCTTTTACAGATAAATCACTCTGCCTTGAAAAGTTTCCACTCTGCGAGCCAAATCCTGCAATGTAAATCTGTACCAGCAGGAGACAATTCGGTGCAGCAGAACAGGTAAGTGTTAATCTTTGATGCTGCAGGACTGGTGCGTTATCAACATTATTATTTCATTTGTGTTGCAATTGCACCAAATAGACTCAACTGATGCTGTTGTTTCACAACCTCTTTAATCTGGCACCAGTTGAAAGGAGCAGCCTCTATCCTCTTCCTCATTCCTGCTCCCTTCTCTTGCCTCTTTTCTTGTGGTTTAGGCAGCCACATGGGGACCCAAATCAGGGAAATGATCCGGGTTAAGGCTCATCTGGCAAAAATAAGGAAAGGTTTAATTTTGACCAGTCCTAACTCAAATCCCCGAGTGCACGGGTTTGCAGCTCTTCCTGCCCTGCTTATTTTCCTGTGTTGCTCTGCTGAGTGAGCTGGCTGGTTACACCCGGAGAGGCACTCACATGGCCAAGGGTCCTGGTGCAGAAGGTACCATCAGAACTCCCCATGGCCTGGGGGGGTCAAGAAGCAGCCACTGTTGCCTTTCACCCTCTGAGGGCTCCCAGCTTTACCCGCTCAGCATGCTGGTCATCCCTGCAGGATCCCTTTCAGCTCAAGGCAAAAATGCTCTGACTCATCCCTTTGACAGCCCCGCTCGTTTTTATGGGGTGTTTGTCAGCTCTGCAGTGCAGGCTGCGCCCCACAAGCTGGAGCCGTGGCTCCCTGGCAGGAAGGACAGAGCATCCCCAGCAGCTCAGGGACCTTTTGGAGGTGCGACCCCAGCCTCAGATAACTGGGGACACACTGGTGTCAGGGCTGCTTCGCTTTCTCAGGCTACAGCCCCGCTTGGAGCAGGAGGCCCTGCCTCGGGCGCTGCAGTCCTTTTAAAGCTGCTTTGTGGGTTTCTTTTCTTTTTTCTCTTTCTTTTTTTTTTTTTTTTTTTCCCCCCAGGTTCCCAGGGCTGGGGATTCAGCTTCTGGCTTCATCCAGAAATCCCTGAGGGTTTCAGATCCCCACGAGGCCTCTCAATGTCTTGATCTGCTTGAATAGGCATTTTTAACGCGGCCCTGGCTGTCATCAGGGCCTGTTACAGTCACTCAACTGCAGCAACATTGTTCTCAAGGCAGCGGCGCCTGGGACACCTCCCTTATTACCATACCGCACGGGGGATTTTGCCGCTGGGTTTCTCTGCCGAGCATCACACCAGCTCCGTGGCCGAAGACGGCCAATTAGTCCTCCTCGCCCACGTCCCAGCCTCCATCCATCCCTTCGTGGCTCAAGCATCTCCGGCCTGCTGGCGCCTGTCCATCTCCAGCGGTCCTGTCGGAGGTGAAGGTGACCCCCTTTTCCTGTGCCAGGCTCCCTGGCAACGCGGCCTTTCTTTGCGAGCGGCCTCCTCCACCCCCTGACGGGGAGAGGGGCTGTGAAAGCCCCGCTGCACTTTTGAACTTGCTGCCGGCGCGCTCAGTGGCTGTGCAGGGCAGCGCCGACGGAGGGGCCGAGCCCAGCGGGGACCCGGTGCAATTGCCCAGAAGTTATTAATAGGCTGTAGAAGAATGTGATGGGCTGGGGAAGGGGTGAGGCAGGGGGAGAGCAAGAGGGAGCAAAACAGGGAGGGTCAGCGAAGGGGAGATGGGGTGATGAGGGGAGAGGCAAGAGTGATGGCATGCAGGAGAGACAAAGAGGCAGACAGAGGAGATGGGCACCGGCATGGGGAGGCAAGGGCACACAAAGGCTGGAGGTCTGTGTCCCCCTTGTCCTGCACCTTGTGCAGGTGTCTTATTGCTGGCTGTGCTGGCAGAGAGATGTCTGACCCCGGTGCCAAGGGATGGAGAGGGCAGAGGCACCAGTCCTGGGGGTTCAGTCCTTGCTCAAGGCATCCCTTTCCAGAGATGAAATATTGCTTGGGGTTCATGAGCCAAATTTGCCATCTAGTGGCTCTGGGGACCATTGCAGAGGAACCCACGAGGCAGCAGTGGCCATGGGAGGGCCATGGCATAGGCGCTGCGTGGCATGCTGCGCAGCACCTTCTGCCTCTGAGGTTAAGCCCAGAGTACTTCTGCTTTTGCTTTACTCACAGGGGCCCAAAAATTCTGTGGTCCCTGGAGTGGCATTACCTTGTTCTGTCTGCATTGCAGGGAACCAACCTCAGCCACTCTGCCAGCCTCTTGGTGCTTTCCAGAGACAGTCCCCGCTCGTTGTGCAAGGACCCAGACCCACAACATGGTTCAACTTGTCACTGTAACACAGCAAGGCTCGGAGAGCAAGAGTGTGTCCCGTGGCTGTGAGAGCAATTTCTTTGCTGTTACACTGTGGGGAGAACCTGGAAAGCACCACTTTGTACCCGTGGCACAGCAGTGGTCTTTCTCTGAGGCTTTACATCTTCTCTTTGTTCTTGCAAAGGTACCGATATGTTTATCTAATGTACTGGCTCTTTACCTCACTTTCTGCCACCAGCCAGCCCTTTCAGTAAGCAGAGGAGTCTCCAAGTTGCACATGGCCATTGGAGACTGTCAGAGCTGGGGAGGAACAAGGGCTACTGGGGGTTGAAGAAGGGGTAGAGCCTGGGGTAGAGCACCCCAGGACCTGGGCCAGAAGAGCCTCTTTTGGGCTGTCACCCAGGAGGATTTCTTTTTATAAACCACTCTCCCTAGCTCAGAGAGAGCTTTGGTCACCCTGTCTGTGCGAGTGACTGGCAGATAATGAGGGATGTGGTGCAGTCAGGGAAAAGAAAGGGGCAGTGCAAGTCAGTGTCCATAGCTTTAATGCACAGCCCTCCTGAGCAAGACCACATATATCAATAAATAAAATTAATAATAATAATTACAGCAGCCCCAACAAACCCAGCTGCCACCAGTTTGGCTTCTGTGTTCTCCACTGTGCCCTTGTCAGCAAGGGGTGCCACTGCTTGACTAATGCAGAAGACACAGAAGAAGCACAGTCTCCCTCCCCTTCTCAGTGGGGATCTGCTGGAGGAGGAGATCTTCGGTTCCCCGGACGCCAGTCTGGGCAGAGTCGTCCAGGGCACCTGCGGGTTCCCACCCTGCTTCATGCCCGGCATCATGAGGCCTCAGCTGCTCCCTGCCCCATCCGCTAGCCACATTGCCCTTGTCCGAGGAACAGGCGCACAGCCGAGGTGTTCCCCATGCAGACACACACGTGTGCATCACGCACCCCGTGCCCAAGGGATGCCCGAGGGCAACCGGCTCTAGCACTGCTTGTGGGGTTCTTCCAGGGTAACGTAAGGCACCACGACAGGCCAGGAGTCACTGGGCCAATATTCTAGCTTTGGCTTGAACAATGGCATCTCGTAGCAGACATCAAAGTAGATGACCAGTGGGCAGCAGTATAGGAGGGACATGGCTATCAGCACGTGCCTGGCAAGGAAATGAAAAAGACATGTGTTGGACAGGGGTAACTCCATCTGCTCCTTCTGCACCTTGTAGCGGTGTGTGGCTGGCATTGTCACCGTGAGGCTAGAGCCAAGGGGTACAGTAACGGCAGGCAAAGGTCCCAGTCCTGTGATGCACGAGGGCTGCAGGGAGTGTGGGTCCTGCGGGGTTTGTGCCTATGCGGAAATCCTAGAAGAGCTCTGTGAGCTGGGGCGGGGGCAATTCCTTGTGCAGAGAGGATGGGGTGATATAGGCAACTTAAGCCCTAAACCAAACCACCCATTCCACCTTGCCTGGCCTAGCCCAGCAGCGCTCGGTGTCTGTCCAAGTCATGCCAGTGATTTGTGAGGATTAATCTGAGAATGCACGCTGTGTGCAGCACTTATAGCCACACTTGGCCAGGCACTGAAATATCTTGCCCAAGCAAATCACTGTCTTTCAGTTTGGCTAGTAAAATAACTCAAAGAACATTGCACTTCATACAGCTTCCTGGGAGCAGATGCAGCCCTTTGAAAGCAAGCTGCTTACCTGGAGGGACTTTTAGAACAATTTCACTTGCAAAACACTGTTTGACTGGTGCAGAGGAGGTAAGGGATATTAAGCAGTGATTAGGACCAAATCCTTGACCTGGGGCCAGGGTGAAGAGCAGCATCAATAGCAACAGAGGAAAGGGGGAGAGGGTTGGGCAGAGATGCGGCTGCTCCCTAGTCCAGTATCACACCTCTGCTGCCATTTCTCCCTAGCTGTGGCCCTTCAGCCCCTGAAATGTTTGGGTTGGGGTTCCTGCCTCTATGCTGGAGCCCTTACCAGAAGCTGTGGAAGTAGGGGAAGTTGATCGCCTGCCAGAGCCCACAAAGCCACCTGTCGCTTATCCAGCTGCTGATGGCCAGTACCCACCACAAGACCATGACTGCGGCCATCCGGTGAACCCTTTTGTCATTGCACCTGGAAGACACAGCGAGGGAGAGGAAGCGGAGTATCGTGTTGGAATGAAAGTGAGTTTTAAAGAGGGCTGGTGTCCTGTCTGCAAATGCTGATGCAACAGGGCAAAACCCAGCGAGTCTCTTCTGGAGGGTATTAATCAGAGCACAAGAACTGGAGAAGTGTGGCTCTCTAGACAGGGTTTGTGACTTTCTGTAGGTGAGGATGATGCTAGAGATGCCAAGGCACTCTTATCTTTCTCCCCAAATCCTGGTGGGTTCTCCCAACCCCACACTGGTTCCCAAATCCCCCACAAAGGGGAAAGAGCTGCAGAGTTGGCAGCTGGGGAGGAGGAGATACACTTGTCCCATGGCCTGTCCCCATTCTGTGTGGCACCTGGGCCAGATGGCCTTCTTGTATCCAACCACCCACAGTCCTTCCTGTGCCTCTTCCTGGTCCCTCCCAGGCTGCCCCAATTCTTTGCAGAGCTGATTGATAGTCTAACATGTGGCTGATGAAGACTTAGGCTCAATTCACTGTTGTGCACAGAGTCACTGCCACATGTGAGCCTGCCAAGAGCATGCAATGGTCCTGCAGATAACCCCTTTCAGCCCCCTCCTTACTTTTTCAGCTCACGCCATGTCAGGTACAGCAGGTGGAAGGCGATGCAGTTGAGCACATAGGCATTGAAAGCTGGTTTGATGAAGGACATCAAGGTACTGATCACGGTGGTGATACCACTCAACCAGAAGAAATGCTTCCTAAAGGGAGTTGGGAGTGAGTGTCAGTGCCCCCAAGGCTCACAGTATGGAAAGATAAGGATGGGAGAGGTTCTGCTCATTGTCTGGGAGAGGAAACCCTTCTCCAGCACCTCCAATCTGTTTGCACGTGGCTGACCTCAGCCTCTGCAGTAGTCCTGGCAGGAAGGCTGAGGTATGTGATTATATCTGTGCTTTGCCCAAAGCCACCCAGTTAGTTCATGACAGAGTGGGGAACACAGCCCAGAAGGTAGCTTGTGCACTTCCACGGTGATGCCAGAGAGGAGCATGGAGAGGCAAAGGCATTGGGAGCTTTGCACCGGGAAGGGCTGCAAAGCAGGAGTCCCAACAGTGGCAGGCAGGGGCTTGAGCTGTGCAAACATGCAGATTTGGGCTGACTGAACAACAATAGGGCTCAGAGGGGCCTTTCACATGCAAATCCCTTCCCAAGTGCCTTCCCCTCTCCCCCAGCCATGTCTCCACAGTGAACTCCTGGTGACCTCCTCTTCGGCATGGGAAGAGCAGACCTGGAGCAGGCCTTTGCAAGGCTTCTAACTGGGCTGGCTCAGAGGGCTCCAGCAAGCCTGCCAGGATAGGACCATCCTTTGAGCAAAGCCCTGCTGCGTTTCTGTTTCTGTTCACCCAGTATCCCTGTCCTTTCTGCTGAGCTCCTCTAGCCCAGCCAGCCCTGCAAACAACCTTTGAAATGTGGGGTGTTAACTTGGACCAGCTTGTCCTATGTGAAACCCCATCAGCACCTCTGTGGGAAAGCTCTCTGTGGATGGCAGGGGACGCTGTAACAGTTTGACAGCATGGGTAATTGAATGTCAGTGCTCAGGAACATTTAATTTCCCAATTAATTTTGAAATTCTCCACGCAAAGTTTCCCCTGCAGCTTTGCGAGGCAAGGAACAGCACAGCCCTTCCCTGTGGGAGGGTTTCTTACTCTTCCTCTCTCAGCACATCCACCACTGAGTGATGGAAGGTCTGGTCCTGAAGCAAACCGCAGTAACCTCAAAGCTGACCCCTTGCAGGGGAGCTGGCTGGGGGCTGGAGGGATCTGTGGGTCACACGCATCAATGTCAATGTCCCATCCCTCCCCTCAGAGCCTGCAACCCTATGTCCCTCTGAGTCATACCTGGTCTTGATGCACCTGGGGAAGTAAACCCTCGGGTACCAAAAGGAATATGCCACAGCCAGTGTCCAGAGGATAGAGAGCTCATCCAAGAGTTGTCCTACGTAGCTCAGGGTCATGTGAAAGTACATGGAAAAGATACCTGCGAGGAGCAAGGACAGTTTGTGTCAGCAAAGTTGCATCCTTGCACAAGCCTGTCTGGCCTGGGAAGTTCTCGGGAGCCATTCCTAAAGACACACTGTTCCTGAAGAGCAGGGCATGGACCTTGGTGTTAATGGAGGCCTGAGTGAGTCAGTCCACACAGCACCATGGGGATTTACTGGGCTGGAAGCTGTGCATCCACAGCCAGCAGGAACCATGAGCTGCGGGGCTTCAAACAGACGCGGCTGTTCGGTTTCCCACCCCAGCTTGCCCCTGTGCTTTGGCCACTAAGAACCAGCCTCCAAAGGTATAATGAATGAACAGTCAGGTACTCTGGCAACCTGTCTGGTCTTCTCACAACCTTGGCACCCACCTACGCAGAAAAGCAGGCAGGAGACGACATACATGGGCAAGGCACGGTGCTGACGGTACTGCCGGTTCAGGTAGAGCAAGGCGGGAGAAAGGACAAAGAAGCTTACATTGCTGATCTGAAAAACAAGAGGCGCATTCAGCTTATTGCATGATCTTGGGCAAGTACCATCCCACCATGTGCCTCAGTATCTCCATGTGTGAAGAGGATACGGATCTCTAGTGGAAAGCATCTCATGGAAGCAGGTATTACTCTTGGCACAGGGACAGGGCAGAGGCGTTTCTCGAGAAGTGAGGCTGGAACTGGAAGGACAGCTATTGCTGTGACAGCAATGGCTGCAGACATCTATGATCTCCCTGCAGGCACCTCTGGGGCAAACAAGCCCAGGGTAAGCCGGTGTGCCCCTTTTGGGTGACGGTTTAGTTTCAGCTGCCCAGTGTCTTCAAGCAAGCTGCCAAAGCTCTTCTGTTTGCAGCCATTTCCCTCTCCCATCAACCCGGACCTGCCAGAAACTCCCTGGATGGCTTCTGCCCCTTTCAGCCAGCAGCCAGCCCCCTGCGAGGAGCTGGGTGGGTGTGAGGAGCTAGGCCACCATGGCAAGCCACTGTCAGGAAAAGCATTGTTAACTGGGAGTGGGTGCAGTGGAGAGCAGGACAAGCAGGACGTTGGTAGGTAGGAACAGGCAGGATTGAGGTGACATCCTGTAGTGTCATGTGCAAAGCTACCTGGCCTGGAGCAGGGAGGTATTCTGGACACTAGTAATTACATGAAGTCATAAACCTCCTTTAAACATACATAGCAAATGAATGCAGTGAAAATATTCTGCCCTGATTTCCAACTCCGCAAAATTGCTGCATTGACAGACTTTGATTTGTCTGGGGAGGAGGGCATGGTACTGGGGCTCAGCCTGTTGCAGCTGCCTGGGCTGGTTGAAGGTGCCAGTGCTTTGTGGAATGGCAGATGCTGATGGGCAAAATGTGGGAGCTGGGGAGGAGCAGCAAGTGCCCAAAGTCTGGACCTGTGTGCTGGATCAAGCCCGCTCCACCCTGCGGCTACAGGGGAATGAAGTTTGAAATAATCCTTACCCTCTGTGGGTTCTTACCCTGGCTTTTTCACCTGATTTTGCAAACTCAGTAAAGGGATATCACAGGGAAGCACAGCCTCCCCAGGGAAAATCCTTCTTGCTCATGAAAGGTTGGGACTGTGGTGCCACGTTTTACCTGCCAGACAGCTCTTTGGGGCTTTGGAAGAGCAGGGCAGAGCCATCTGCTAAAATGCCATTTGGCAAGCCACCAGGGTGACTTTTATCTCACCCTGACAATCCTTTTCCTTTCATCTTCCAGTTAGATGCTGACCCAGACCCCAAGCCTGGAATCTGACCTCCACTGCTGGAGTCTCACTCCTCAGCAGCCCTTACATGCACCAGGTAAACTGCAAAATCTACGCTTGGCTTGTGATGTCCCATGGGATCTAAGTTTACAGTAACAGGGCTGCAAATCACAGAGATGTTGTCATATATGTGAAACACACCCTCTCATATTCCAGAGGGAAACACAATTCATGCTTAATGTAAGGTCTCTATTCCCTTTAACACCTGGAGATTAATCTTGAATTTCACTAAGGCTTTCATGAAACAAGTTGATGCTCCCATTAACAGCAATTCTCAGGCCAAGTGTATTGGTTTTCTATAGGTGCTTAGAGCCAAATCCAGGCCTGTTCCCATTCCAGCTATGAAAAGAGAAGTGCTGGTCCCACTTGCACACTCGAGGTCAAACTGTTCGGAAATGATCGAGAAACCAAACTGTGTGTTAAAGTAACAACTGTGTTGCAAACACTTCTTTTCCTGTTAAATGGTTAAAGAGGCTTTTGGAAGACACTCAGGGATAGCAAGAAGAGACAAAATGCTTGCAGAAAAGGCAGCAGTATGCAAGTGCCAGCATGCATGTCAAAGTGAGGAAATGCAGGAGTTTGAGATTGTGTATGAAGAGGTCTGAATCCCTGCTGCAGTGGGCATTGCAACAGTCCTATTAATTACATGATAGCAATGTTATCGCTTCATTAAGTCAGTATGAGATGTGCAAGATCAGATATCAGAGGGGAGGGATAATCAGGGGAACTGTGCCAATAGGGTCAAAAAGATGGAGCGATTCCTTGTAAAGCAGCCAAACTCAGAGCTTAGGGGAGATCTGCTACAAAACTGCATCTGTGGAGGAGGACACAGGGTCTTCATCACTTGTTGGATCCAAGCCCTGATTTGTAAGTGCTGTCTTATATCTTCCCTCTAGGATGTGGCAAGCTCCATCTGAAATGGGCTTAGGAGTGTTTTGTTCACAGTACTCCCATTAGGAAGTTTTTCCAGAGTCTCTGCTCATGTTGAGTCCCCCCAGCACAGCTTCTACTTATACTGGGTTGTACTGGCCAGGAGGCACCAGCTCCCTCTGCCTGGGATGCCAGCGAGATAAGAGAGTGGTAATGGAGCCGAGGTGTCATTTGACCTGTGAGAGTGACTCAGCTCTGTGGCTTTGCACTGTGTGAGCTCACAGTGATGTCCCACTTCCTAACTAGTGTGAATTATTGCTCCAGGTGCCTAAGCCAAGCCCACCTGTATTGGCATTTGCTTCTTTGACTAAGAAAAAAGCAAGACTGGGATCAGTGACATGGCTCTAATACTGGTGCATTAGCAGGACCATGGGAAAGGCCCTAGGGCCTCTGCAACTCAGAACTTTGCAGCCTAAGATGGAGGGAGAGGCCTGCAGAGAATCTGTTTGCATCTCCATCCATGACAGGGTGAGAACAAGCCCCCCATACAGATCGGGACAGGAGGTGCTGGTTTGCAGAGCTCTGCCTGGCTCTGTGAGCACAGCAACAGTGCAACAGCGGCCAAGGCATGTGCCGGTCCTTGCTCAAGACAGGCATTTTCTGCAGTGAAAGGAGATTTCTGCAAGACTCATTGGAGTGCATTCATTCACTTAAAGGCCAGTGAACCAGGTTTAGCTGACAGAAGAGCCCACAGGGCCAAAGACAGAAGTCAATACCTCAGAGGCTCTCCAGACCTGTATAGCAAGTTCCTAATAACCAGTCCTGCGTAGCAGAAGATGAGGCTGCATGTCCTGACATCACAATGTCATGCCATTGCTTTGGGGCAGGAAACAGCTGTTTGTCTGGTGTTTGCAGAGTGCCAGGCAAGGACCTGCCATACTCCTGCATGAGACTTTCTGGGCAGACAAGAGAGCGATGCGTCTGCGAGGCTGAGGGGTTACTGAGCCCGTGCGGAGCGCTGGGGTGCACGCCACGGCTCTGATACACTGAAAGTGCTTCTCTGGGCGTATCTAGGTAATTTGCACCTGCAGTTGAGCTTATCTCCACCAATCGAGCTCTGGCTATACAGCAGTGTCAGAGCTCCTGCTGCTTTGCCAGAGAGACTGCTGAGGATTTGGGTGTCATTACCAGGCATCCTGGATCAGTCATATCAGGAAAGAAATGAGGATAGAAAGACAAGTCCCTGACTGATGACCCTCATGTAGCACAATCGGTTCTCCTATGAACAGTCAGAAGACAATAAATTTCTGGGTCACTGAGTCACTATAAATAGTTACCACTTTGTTGCTGAATTGCATCCAATCATGAGCCACCAAGTATTATTAGGTACTTAAAGATACTGTTTACATTCTTTGCTCATACCCTTGGTGCTTATTTCTAATAAAAAGCATCCAACCCAAGCAGAATTGAGTGAGAATGTGGCTGGCACAGAGGAATTCTCAGCAGCACTTTGCTGCTGCTGGCACAAAACTACCCTGCTTAAGCCCCGGGCAGTTTTGGGAAGAAGACATTGAAGTGGATGCTCCATTAGGAAGCCCTGCTGATTTAGTGGTGCAGGAGTCTTGGGTAGGAGCTGGCTAGATTCCCAGCTAGTCTAAAACTCTGGCAAACTGACGCTGAAGTCAATATTGATATAATTATCTCAGGGCACGCCAGTGAGATAAGGCCCATAAAGTTTGCCGCAGGGAAGAAGCGATCTGAATATGGGGAAAAAACAAATGGAGGAGAGAAGAGAAGGAGATCCAGGCTGTTAGGATCACATCTGAGATGATAGTGCCCTGAGCCCCAGCTGGATCTGCAACATGCTGCCAGCCAGCAGGGATAGCTAAGGATCTCAGTCTGGTCCAATTTCTATAGTCCCCCCTTTAGGGCACATCACAAGGTGCGAGAGAGCCGCAGCATGAAGAGGGCTCCCCTGGTGCTGCTGCAAGGGGTGAGAGCCAGGCAATGCCAGCCAGTGTGTGCAGACTGATGAAAGGGTGTTGCCCATGTAAGTGGTGCTCCTGCCTTCTTTTGGTTACAAGGTCTGGCCCTGAGCATGGTGCAGCCTTTGGGGCTGTTGTCAGATGCTCAGACAGCAGCAATTTTTAGGAGGGTTTGCTCTTTTGTCTCCCCTTGTTTGGACAGGAGATCACATGCCAGCCCTGATGCAGGCAGCTGTCAAGGCAGGTTTAGATCTCTGTTGCTTTCTTTAAATGGGAATCACATCTTAAGACAGAAACTGCAGAAGTGGTACCCTCCACCTGCACAGGCACTCTGCTGAGCTCCATGGTCTGGTAAAAGGGAGACTGGCAAGAAGGAGATCAGTGCAGGAACCAAAAAAAGCTCCTCTGCTGGGAAAGAGGTGCCCTGAGTTCACATGTGGAGAAGAACAAGGGCTAGTTTGATCACTGGAAAAAATCCTGCAGGGTTTGCTCTGCCCAAATCTCTCTGTGTTCCTCAGTATTGCACTAGTTTGCATCTGTGCAGAAACATGCATTGGAGAAGATTTCCTCTCCTGGAGGAAAGCTGTGTCTGAGTCCTACCCCGTGAAAATTCATCCCAACAAGCCCAGTATCTTGAAGGTGGTGTAGTCTGGAAACATGAGATGTGGCTGTGGCTAGTAGGGACCTCAGTCCAGAACTAGGCACCTGGGTAAGATTTTCAGGACTAGCTACATAATTTAGAAACCTGTGCCACAAAATGAACTAGGCAGCTAAGAGTTAATGTTTTATGGGAATTAGAGGGCTTTGGGTTCTAAGAAAGATAGTTATGCATCTGGCCACACACCAACCGGTGTCTAGCAGTGTGCCGCAGAGAAGTTAGACACATAAGTGCTTTTGGAAAGCTCCTGAGATCTTCTTGGTGTGTTAAGAGTCCTGAGCCACTTTGACAGTCTGGGTATAAATCAGGATCTTTGTGAAAATGGGGTCTCAGCTCCAAAGACATGTTTGAAAAATGCTGTCTATGTACTAAACTAGGAGGTGAGGCAAATTTATGTCCCAGAATGCATTCTGATTAAAAACTCTCATAACTTTCACACTTCCTGCTGTTTGTGTAAATCAACCCCTCCCTGTGTTGCCAGTGACACTCCAAAACACAGAGTCCTTTGGCATCTCCAGCTGTATTTGAAATGCTGATGTGAGTATAAGTGATTTCTGTACCTCCTTGCTAGTTATGCCTTGCTCTGCAGCTCTGAGCCCATCTGACAAGGATGCAGTGCCAGTAAACAGGCAACAGCACAACACATTCAGTTAGATGCCAGAGGGAAGCAGTATTTGGTCTGGACTGGCAGACCTTTATTTGTTAGCTGTCTCAAAGAAAAGGGACTATATACAGCCCAAGCATCCCTCCTCTGAGACCCTGGCTGGGCAATTAGGGCTGGGAGCTGTGGGACTCGGGTGAGGGAATTATCGTTATTATAGGCAATTTATTAAAGGCAGGAAATGCTTTGAAAAAAGAGGAAGAGACTTTTCCATGAGAACAAGAACTTCCAGTGTTAGACAGTAATTGCTAAATGTTGTAAACAAGGCCTTTGGAAGGTTGTAAATCCACATGCCTCACACCCCTGCTAGCCTGTAATTGCACTGGGGTAGAAGGACACGCTTGCAGAGACCGGTTATCTACTGAGTCCTCTGCAGACAGAGATGGATGCTTCTAGCCACACTTAAGCCAGGAGGCTGCATTCAAGGGACTGGTGCTGGATGGAGCCTGAATTATAAAGGATCATAGGAGGTGAAACTGGCTCATGCATCAGCTTTCCTCCGTCTTGAGTTCCGGATTCCCAACCTGCCTGACACGGTTCATGCAAGTGCTGTCTCTCATTTTGCCACTCCTGTACATTTAGCTGGAATATATGCGCCCTGTGTGGGACTTACCCCAGTTGGCAGGAGAGCTGCAGGACTGGTATAACAGGATCTCACAAATCTGGGCTAAGGAGCACTGCCAGAGTTTTCTCACTGGGAACTCAGCCCCACACGTGCCAGAAGTCCCCCTGACGCCAGCTCGTTTTGTGAGCAACTGACTGTTGTAAGCAATAAAAGTCCCATGATTTACCTGAAGCTCAGAAAGTATTCCCCATACCAGCACCCTCCAACACCAGGAATTTCAAAGGAGTGAGCAGGGGGAGAGAAAGCAAGGTTGTCCCTTCTCATCTCCCCAAAGCAGCTCCTGGGTGCCCAGAGCCATCTGCCTTCGCGCCCCAGCCTGCCCTTCGGATGCGCCCGCACTCACGGTGTTGTAGTACTCCGCAATGACTGTTGAGCGCTCAAAGTTGCCTTCACACCAGTCGACTTCGGCGCTCTGGTAGGAAAATATGCTCGGCATTGTTGGGCCACCTTTGTAAAAGGGAGAGGAGCACGTTAGTTTTGCACACGGGGAAGGAGTGTGCTGCACACCCAAAGGGAAGGTGGAGAAGCACACTCTGCCTGCCTGCTTCTTGCACACATGCACGCTTGCGTTGCACCAGTCTGCTCAAGCACAGCATCCTTACCCTGCTACGAAAGACTCACCCTCTTCCCAGCACGCATCACGTTGCAGAATATTTCCTCATCTATCCCCACAATGCAGGAGAGGCAAATCACCCTAGGAAATGTTCTTGAACTCTGAGCCTGGGAATGCTCACCACAGCCCCATCCACAGCATTAACATCTCTCATCAGGGGTCGTCGCTGCCACATGATGCTTCCCCATTTCAGCCTTGTCCTTGTCACCCTGTCTTCTCCCTTCTCTTCACTTTCTTTATGACTCAGATCTTTCTGCCAAGAGGACTTCCCTGTACTTTGTAGGCTGTGAGCTACCTTTTGGGAGTGGACAACTCTACAGGGTTTATTGCTCATTGGCTCTGTTCTTCTTAGTTGTTTCTCAGCATCTTCCTGAGGGCTGGAGCTCACTTTATGCAAGCTCAGCCCTGGAGCACCAGCATAGGCCCTAGGTATTACCAGAGTCCTGGGGGGGTAGAGCAAAGGCATTGGGAGGTGTTTCTTCAGTGGCAGTGATTTCACTTTGAATGCACTCCCATGCAAGCTCCATCCTGGTTTCCTAGTCTTTCACAGAGCTTTACACCTCAAGTGGGCTCTCCACAGCCAGGTTCCCAAGCCTGGCCTCTCGTAGTGGCAGAAGCTGCAGTTACAAGTGGGATTCTAAAAAAAAAATCTAACCTTTTGCCTGTTTTTCTTCCCCATGCTAAAGACTTTCCTATCTTCAGTGTGAGCATCTCAGCCCTCTTATTCATTTGAAAAAGTAAAAGTCCTGATAAAGTAAAAGTTTCCTATCTGGCATATTTTATTTCAGATCCTTGAGACTGTGGAGGTATTTTAGAAGCTGATGGATGGGTTCCAACCTTAGAGGTGTTTGGAAGCATCATCCAAACCCTAGCAGCTGGGTATTTGGTACACGAGAGCCACAGAAATTCCCTGGAGCTGAGCAGCTAAGTCCCTGGATGCAGTGTCGAACTAACTCATCCGGCTGTGCTTCCCTAGCTCTGCAGAATGAGCAGGTACCAGGGTGACACCAAGTGCTTCAGTAGCATCTCTGAGCTCCTGAGGCACTGGTGGAAAACAGAGCTTTCTTTTCTTTGAAAATCCTTTCAGCTTTGAGTCTAATGGAGGAGAGGGAAGTTTATCTCAAAACCACTCATCAGTTGATCAGGTTCTTGCAGAGAAAGTCAAGTCCTTGTTTACACTGGTGTCAGCTGAGCAGCACCACTAAGTTCAACAGTTACTGTAGGTGTGTAGTGGTGTGAAGGTACCACAGCTTCCTCTGCTTCTCTTCCCAAGCAGAAGTTCAAAGGGAGAAAACACAGGAGTGTAACACTAATACAAACAAGCTCTTCTGTAACCTCCTGCTCCAACCAGATAAACTGACTTGTGGATAAACCTCCACCATTCTTTTACAATTGCAAGTTCATGATGCCCTCTATGTAATCCAGGCTGACTGGTTCCCCAGAGCAGGTGAGATCACAGCTACAGAAGAAAAATAAAATAGATGGCAGGCAGATTGGTTTGAGGTCTGCCTCTTCGTGATCTTGGGTTTCCATGTGCTCATCCATTCACACCATATTGACTCTCTGCTGATCCCTGGTGCTCTGCATTACGCTTTTACAGTGATGCAAGGGTAAAAAAAGAATCAGACCCAAGATGGTAAATCCCATCTTCTAGCTGAACAGACATGTCGAGAGATGGTGAAGGGATGGAGGAAACATGAGACGGAAGAAGAAAAGGAGAACAGAAAAATCGAAGCAGTGACCAGAGTGCCCAGCGGTTGTTGGCTTGCTGCTTGCCTCTCATCCCAGCCTGGCTTACCTGTGTTCCCTTGAGACGGACCAGCACTGCTTCCACGCGGTGAGGCGAAGCGTCGGGAGCTCCAAGGTTTCTAGCAAAGCTGGAGCAGTAACCTGCCCTGCCACTCTAGCTCTGAAGGAGTGCCCACGGTGTGAGCTCACCGGGAGCAGCCGCCAGGAAATACCCTTGCTCTGGCTCTAGGGAAAGCGTTGGGATGAGACAAGAGCCATGCGCATCCTCCAGGCAAACCTTCCAGTCCCCCAACGGAAACATAGTGGCTGGAGGGTTTATATCTGTGCACCCAAATGGGCAGGGGCAGAGAGGGAGGGCAGAGAAGCATGAGCTGGAAAGGTTGGAAGAGCGGGTAGAAATGCAGTCTGAAATCATCCATGTGCCCCTAGGCAGGTTACCTGCGCACGCGCACACACCCTTATCCTAACCCTGTTTTTCCCAGAGGAGGGACTGATCCATACAACCTCCCTCACAGAGCTGGTTAAAACCCAATAACAGTTTTCACCAAAAAACACACAGCAAGCTGATGCTGCCTTGTTTTCAAGCCACTTTTCAACTTTTCCCCAACTACTGTTTTATTATAAAAAATAATTTTATTATAAAAAATAATTCACATTTCCTCTAGCTAGTTTATTTTGTTATTTAGTTAAAGAATTTGCTGAATAGGATACTTTTGGGTGACTGCTTTGCAAACATTTTCCTCCTGAATCCCATTCAGTATGTCAAGAAAATTGGCAGCAGTTAAACTTTTCCCCCAAATCAACGTTTTTTCCTCCACATAAAAAAAAAAGAAATAAATATGTTAATAAGAAATAAGAAGAAATATGTTGCTCTCTTAAACATAAAAGCTCATTATTTGGTCAGGTCTTCCTGCTGAAGCAGAGGAGACACCACGTTCAGCATCACAGGGCAGGGTCAGACCAAGATCCAAGGTGTCCCTGTCCATGTGCTCCCTGAAGAGTAGGGATCAAACAGCAGCCTTTGCTGTCACACTTCAGATTTGCCCTGGGGATTGGCTCTTTGGGAAGCTTAGCCATTTATTTTGATAATTCTATGAAAAGGAGCATACCTGGGAGACCTGAGCTGTGCAATACCTCCTAAAGATGCCAGGGCTTACAAAAGCCTCACAAATCCACATCCATTTTGAAATGAGAGGGTAATTAACCACTGAAGCGGCGTATATTACGACATGGTGGAGCCTCCGCTACATGCAACTAAGTCAAGGCTGGGTGTCTTTCTAGGACAGACAATGCAGCTTGGCACAGATCAGAGGCAATCCCCAGCAAGCTGCTCTCAGCCCCTGGATGGCCGCACAGCGGTGTCTGTGCTGAGGAAGCCCAGGGTGAATTTGCTTCTTATTCACTTATAACTCCTGAATGGAGTGTGTGAATAGGAGACTGAGATCGCATGCTGAAAGAAGGTACCCAGTACCCCAGGGCATCTCAGTGAGAAGCAAGCGGTGACTTGCCCATCCCATCGCGAAGGGAGGCAGGTGAGGTACAGTGTCAGCCAGGGGAGGTGGCAGAGGTGAATTTGAAAATAAGACGGATCATTGCCCAGACACATGATGCCTGGCCTATATGAACATCTTTGAAAAGAATGAGTTTTCCCACCCCAAAACCTCTGGCATCCTTGGCATGAGAAAAGCACCCAAGCATCACTGATATATCCTGTGCCACACAATTAATAAATAACTGGGGAGGATGTCACAAATCTGCATCTTCCCTGATTCATCAATAAGTAGCATTCAGGTCATAAAGAGAGGCTGATTTCCTGGTGAGTCCTCCTTCCCAGCTCCTCCTAATGGTCACATCCTCCTGCCTGTTGTCAGAAGGGCCTGGGATGCTGAGGATGCTGACATGGGAGTGGGCTGGGGAGAAGAGGGTGCCCAGGGAGCACAGGGGTGAAGCTTTCTGGGCCTCATGTGAGAGTTACACAAAGAAACTCTCCTAATTCTCCCTGTATTTGAGACTTCTTTCTCTCAAAGCTTCACCCAAAGTCCTCACATCCATGCTAAGATTTGCTGCCTCCTCTCCACCTTTCTTCTAACATGCGACATCCCAGCTTGCTCAGATGTGTCTCTTCTGCACCAGGATCTGCCAGGAAACCTCATGGATGAGGTTTGTTCCTCATCCTGTCCCCATAGCTGTTCCCTTCCCACTACTGGGGACTGATGCTGTCTTGCAAGACCCCCCATCCCAGAGGCAACATCCCAGGCTTTGAGATATGGGACATGCTTTAGTCTGGAGAGCCTCATCCCAGCTCCTCTGCCTCTCTGTCATCCCTTGGCCAGGCAGCAAGGTCTGAGGGTATTGCACCAAGACAGCTGAGAGCAGGCAGTGGAAGGGACAGGGCCTTTGAAAGGAGTTGAGCCTGCAGCCTCAGGGCCCAACTACAAGTGTTTTATAACTGTGTACTCACAAGCTGTGGTGAGGGAGCAGTTCTGCTGCTGGTGCCACCAAAACAGGGAAGTGGCGACCCTGGCGGGCAAGTTTGGGAGAATCCGGTTGCTTAACTTGAGGTTGTTCCTACCTGTCTTGTACTATGGCACCTCGGATGGAGGCTTCCACCTGAACTGCTGATGGTGAGGGATTTTTTTAAAAAAGCCCATTGAGAGAAGCTGTGGCTCAGAGGCACGTGTCTGTCTTTATTGCCTTGGCTGGTCTGGGGCTGTGACTGTCAGCAGAGGGGCAGTAACAAACAGCTGGGGCAGGGAGGATGAGGTGGGAGTGCTGGCATCCCACATCCCTGCTGCTGTTTGCTCAGTAAGCATGAGTCAGAGCCCTAGGGTGGAAGGAGGTGAAATTACTTAGCTCCATTCTCACAGCAAGGCAGTGGGTGAGACGGGAAGGGAACCCAGGCATTTTGGCTCACCAGTGCCTTGCTGCATCCCTCTGCCTGTGTCCAGGAAGCCCTGAAGCAGCCTGAACAGGCTCCATCCTGCTGCCACCTCCTTTGCTTTTGGTACATGACTTTAGTACATTGCTCCAGGGCTGCAATTTCATGCTTCCAGGCATAAAAACACAGGCAGGTGACCTGGGAGCCTTGCTAACACTGAACAGTTAGATAATCCCTGTTGTTCGTGGCTCCACAGGGCAGGAATCATGTCCTCTGCTTGGTTTGGAAGCTGTTTAGCAAATCGCGGTCTGGAAGAAATAACAACAGCAGCAGGAGACATGCTAAAACTGCATGTGCTTTACACAGCCAAATGAAAGCATTCATCTCCATTGCTGCTGTATAGCCTACCGGGAGCAATGTACCCATTCTTATTCACATCTGCAGAGCTGTAAATATCTGTGTTTCTTCACCAGGTAGGGCAGAGGCTCCAGGCAACCAAAAAGCATCAGTACCAACAGCAAAGACAGATTGCACCCCACACGAGGTGTGGCTTTAAAGTCTCAAATGTCTGAAACACCTGCTCTTTACAACATCATGGCCCTGGTACTTGTGCAAGTCAGCCTCCAGAGGGGCAGAGCACAAGCCTTGTCAGGCCTCAGAGGGCTGGTCTCAGGGTCCAAGAGAAATGCCCCACCAATCCATCATCATTGAGCAATCACCCAGGCACTCTATTATCATTACTCCAGGCAGGATGCCATACCAGTTAACCCAATAGTCTTTGCCAATCTGACCACTCCGTGCTTGTTTTGAAATGCAGACAGGTTTAAAACAAATGCCTTAATTGCTAATAGTAACAACAATAACAGTAATAATTAAAGGAAGTTCTCCCAGCATGGTCATCTGTCACATGCGCTTCTCGCTGCGGTTGTGTATACGCTGCAGAAACTTTGGCTTATGTAACTCAGCAGAAGCTGCTGGATGTGCAGGGGCTAAGCAGAGACTTTTTTCTCATTCTCCCCTTCCTGTAGATGAAAATATAAGCTATCTAAATCAGGAGAGAGAAAAATCACCTTATTCTTGGCAGTGCTGTAACAGCACAACCAGGGCTCTCTCACTTAGTTGCGGGCCACAGACACAGTGAGGGCTGCCTTGAGTCCAGGAAGGTTTCAAATTTAGCAGACACAGAGCAGGGAGGTACCTCTTCCCAAACCAAACCCCTGCATGTAGCAACTTTTCACCCTTTCTTACTGGCAGGAATCTTGACTCTGAAGAGATGTGAAAATGAAAGGAGATGAAGAGAAAGTTCCTTTTTGCTTCAGCTGAGCCTGCAGCTTTACGTCACAGCTGGCAGAGGCTTGGCAGTGCTTTGCACCCAGGTAGATGTGTTTATCTAACGTCGCAATCCTTTCTCAGTGGTGCAAAGCTTTGGCAGGAGACAGCGATGGTTTGTGCAAGTTTTGCGAGAGACTTAATAACAGAGTCTGCAACGGACCCTGGGAACCAGAGGCTTCCTCATCCAGGTCTGTCTCTGAGTACTCAAAGAGGAGACCCCCCCAGCCCCTCTTTACTCTTTGCTCCCCACTGGGCAGAAAGCAGGAGCTGCTGTCTCTGTTTCAGGAAGGGAGAAGCTTCGTCTTGGTTCATGGTGACAGATGGGGTATTGGTGCATTTGTTAAAACTCTGTAAGCACCTAAGAAGGCAGAAAGTTTGCCTCTGACTCTGACTGTTGGAAAGAATGTAAGAAGGAAGACAAGAAGGAAATAATCCTGCCCCATCTTCTGGTGGTCAGTGACTTAATAATTCCTTAGCTGGAGGTCCTGGACCATCATGTTTAACCAGTCACGACAGACGAATCCTGCATATATCAAGCTTTTAAAGGTTTTTTTCTGAGGTCATATCCTATGGCAATGAGGTCCAGTTTAATTAGGTGCTGGATGAATTAGTACCTCCTTTTGCCTATCTGCTCTCTGATGGCTGCACTGGGTGCCCTCCAGCTGGGCCAATTCTGGAGTGGGAAATCACGTATAGTTGTTCCCCGTTCCCATCCTCCAGGCGTCTTTGCTGCATCTCCCTACAACCTCCCTGTCTCATGCTGGTCATTCCCAGTGGGCATCCCTGTGCCTTGTTTAGTTTCCCGTCTCTACTGAAAGCAGCACATCCCATCCCAGATGCTTTGAAATCTCTATCTGCCTACAAAGATAAAGGGAGACTAATATTTAACACAATCTCTCTTTGTGCATTATTTTGAACACAGAAATTTGGTGTGAGTGCCTCATGGGCAGACAAGAGGGGTTGTTATAACAAGGACATGGTGACGCTTAGAAGCACCACTAAAAAAAACCTCTTGGAAGAGTTTGTCACCTGAAACAGGAAAGCACAGAAATGCCCCCAGCAGCCACAGAGCAGATCCAGCAGGAGTGTGTGCAGAGGCCTTGTCCCACTCTCTTTATTCTTGGTTCGGTGCCTGGGCTCTGAGACCATGAGGAAAACCCTCTCCATCCTCCTGCAACCACCACCTGGCACAAACCTCCCTCTTGTTTCCGAAAGCAGATGAGATCTTCTCATAGCAGAGAGCATCCCTTGTGATTCAAACTCAACCCCAACAGATAACAAGCAATACTTGTGTCCTCCTGTGAGCTATTTAACAGCCTCTGCCTGTGTGCCCGTGCCCAGGCAGTGGTCTGAGTGCAGCTCCCTGCACAATAAAACACATTCACATCAAGACCACGCCACGCTCCTGCAGATCCCGTTCTTGGTGGCAGAGCTGGATGCATCCCTGAAGATGGCTCCTTCTCTGTGCACACTCCATAGGAAGCTCCTGATGCTATTTGCTGGGTTGTGCCAGCTCTGATCTGTTGGCAAGTATGTGCTCTTCTCTCAGCGGCTGCCCCAGGGACCCTGCTGGCAGTCACCAAACACGGGCAACTGATGGGCCGAACTCTGGGGAGAAGCTGGTTGAGAATGTGCCTTCCATTGAACATCCATTCCTTCCCACAGCGGCCCTCACCAGCATAGACATTTCCTTTATTCATTTAATAACTCTCCAGTTCTTGACTATGTTATTCACTTTTTTAATTTCCAGCTTTCCCTGGGAACACAGAGGGACTAAAAACCATCTCTAAATAATAAAACCAACTAGTCCTGAGAGTTTAAGAGTCTGCACGCAACTCAGAGGTAAATCTGAAGGGCCCAAAATAACCCCAGGTTGGTGCAATTCACTTGACTTCCTGCTTGCATCAGGGCTGAGCGGGGCTCCGAAATAGCTGTGAGGTATAAAATTGGCCCTGCCTGCCTCCAGCGTGATCTGGCTGCCTCGTCCCATCTCCGAAGGCGCACAGGGCGTGCAAGGGGCCAACGCCGTGCCGTCGTGTGGCCGCAGCCGGGGTGTGTGAGGCTGGAGCGTGTGCTGCCCAGCATGGAGCAAAGGAGGGAGCCCGCAGTGCTCTCCCGCGCTGCGGTGCCAGTGCGGAGCTGTTTCCCAAGCTCAGCTGCACCCTGAGCAGCACCCACCTGCGAGGGTTTCTGCCCACACCCTTTGCAGGGAGGGCGAGAGGGTTGCACAACAGCCGGTGACAGAGAAGGCTGCTCTGGGAACCCAGCCTCCAGGCTAGGTCCTTGCCTATCTCCCCCGTGCAGCCCTGTTGAGAGTGGGAAACTGGGATGGGAACTGGGAGTCGAAGCCCTCCCACCCACAGCATGCCTTTCCCCAGTGCACCCGTGGGACTATTTGCCAAAGAGCGGAGTTTCCCAAATCCTATTTGCATGTCCTGAAATCTCACTGCGGCCTGTGAATGGAGCACAGCGGCATCCCCCATGCTCTGGCATGGCGGAGGTGATGAGGATGAACTCTGTTTCTTCTGGAGATGCTCTTATTGTGATGTTACTCCTGCAAGGAAGCAGAATATTAGCACAAACTTTGCAAATCAGGGGCAAGTGCAGCTCTGACTGAGCAGCGGTGTCATACCAAACTGAGAAATCCTGATTTTTCCTACCTTTTCACAGAAATCCTCCAGACAAGACAAATAGGTGGAGGGGCAGACTTTTTAAGCCTGGAAGCAGGAAGTTTTGCAGCACTGGAGCTGGGGGGTGGCAAGGTGTGTAAGCCTGGGCCAGAGGAGGGAAAGACCTCAGGGTTTACCCATCAATGCCCACGCTGCACAGAAATGTCATGAGCTGGCTAAGACCTGAGGCAGTTGAAGCGTAATCCAGGTGGCAAGAAAATGATGCAGGGACAGGGATGCTGTGGGTCTTGGTGGTATTCTGAAGGAGGTGGTGGGTTTCTGTTCCAACCATGTATTTCTGAGATATGAAGCAAAGAGCAGTAGCATTAGAGAATCCTACACACAGACTTCCTGCCTATTTTCTTGCATGTATCGTCCTTCAGGACTGAAGTGTCCGCTGCAGCTCTTGTGGGGGGATGAGGGGTGTTTCATGGCGGGGGGGTTCTCTGGAATCCCAGCAGACACAGCATTACTTAATCCTAACATCAGGGGTGCATCTTGGGGCCTGAGGCACCTGAAGTCCATTTCCCAACTGTGTCACATGCCTTTTGTAAGCATTTTGGGACAGGTTTTCTCTGTGGTCTCTCTGGGTGTTGGCTCCTTTACAGGGGATCCAAAATCCTGTGGTAGTGCAAAGCAGTAATAGCCATGATGATAGTTCCTGGCGTTGTTATTGCTTAGTCCAGCTGAGCTGGGAGACATTGCGGAATTGGTAAAAACAGTAATTATCCACCACCCTTCTTCTTTTTTTACCAAGTATTGTGAACAGCCTGGGATGTGCTGGGGCAGCTTGGAGGTGATAACTCCTTGTGCGGGATGAGGTGGGGATGGTGCCCGCCTGGCCGAAGGCAGCCCCGTCTCCCCACATCCCACCCCAGGTACATCCCCGCTGCCTCTCTCTCTTTTCCCTGGGGCTATAGCCAGACCTATTCCCAGCCTGTGTTTCCAAGACACTGATTGCGATGGAAATGATGCTGAGTGTATTTGCTGGGAGAAGCTGGTCCGAAGGGCACTGTCTCTCTACAGGGTGCTGGTGGATAAATACCTTCCCCGCTACACAGCTCAGCTTCCCTATCGGAAAGTTCAGATAAGGATCTGCAAGGTGCCTCCAGATCTGCTTTGGGATAGGAGCTGGGTGTTGTTATATGGTTACGCTGCATAAAGATGCCAATATCCACAGCTAATTACTGTAGGGCAAAGCTAATGACTGCAGAGCAGAGAGAACAAACCATCCTGGGCTGAGGAACCCCTTGTCCGGGATAATAAGCCCCATATTCAGAGAGTCCAAAGGAACCTGCCAGCTGTCTGGGTGTTTCAAACCAGGTACAGACTGTTGTGAGGGACAGGACATGACAGGGAAGTTCCAGGGAGAATGGTTGGATTTTCTTTTTCAGTCACTGGCTGGCTGATAAAATATTAAGGTGCAAACTACACAGCTTGCAAGGCCTTGCTGTGCAGAAAGCTCAAGGGAGACTGGCTGATAGCCCTGCTGTACCGTTAAGAGAATCACTAATAAATGAGAAACACTGCAAATATGAGAGAATCATGACTTTACCTTACGCTGGGGAAACACTGTGTGTAAACTGGAGTGCCAGCCCCACGCCTCTCTCTCTGCTTGACTACTAATCCTGCACGCTCTCGGAAAGACAGTGTTCAGGGCAAACCCAGGCACAGCTCTTTCTGGAAGTGCCTCCTTCTCCCTGCTGCCTTTTGGGAGCCTCTAGACAACAAGTCCCGTTTCAGGCGCTTCTGCCAAGTGCCTGGAGGGAGGCTGGTGGCATCCAAACTCTTTGGGCACCTCCGCCTTGCCCCAAAATATGGAAAGCTGCCTGGCCATCATGTGTCCCATGGACAAGGGTTGCAGAGCCCAGGCGGGAGACACCAGCACTGGCTTTACCCCAGAGGAGGACCACTTTTTCCAGCTGCACCTCGGATACTCCAGCCACGCTCAGGTTCTCCTTCTGCAGAGGTATTTGCTCCCACTCCCCCCTTTCTCGGGTTCCCCCCAGGACCCTTCAAGGCTGGACTCCAGCCCCCGGGGGACCTGGCCGGGCTACCGGGGCCCCTCTCCCCGTATCACCGGGGGGATGCTTCCCTCTGCCGGCAGCGGAGCAGCTCTGCAGCGGGGAGAACCGGCGGGGCACGGCCCGGCCGGGAAGCAGAGGGAGAGGAGGTCCCCGGGGAGCCAGCACATCAGGCCCTGCAAGTTTTAGATCCCCGATTTCCACCAGTGAAGCAAACAAAGAAAAATCATGGGAATTTCCTCTAAAGGCTACCGAGGACTGTGGTAACCTTAATTTGCATCCTCCTTGGGAGGTTGTTGGGGTGCACGTGGGCACTGGTTTTTTTGCTCTCCCAGTCGATGCCTTATTGGCTTGTAAATCAAATTTAATTAATTGCCTGATCACATCTTCCAGCTACAGGAGATCACCGGACATCCCCAAACCACCCTGAAGGTCTCTGGAGCAAGTCGCCTTGGTGGAACAGCTCAGCCATGAAGGGACCAGTAGATGATGAGCTCCTGGCTCCCACAGGAGAAGCTGTTGCAGCTGGTTTGATGTACCCATCGTTCTCCTGCAGCCAGATGCCAGTATGTCCCAGCAGGATCCCAGCAGGATCTACAGCCACCAGGAGATCTGAGGGAATCTTGTCCCTGTTTTGAGGACAGGAAAGTACAGGGTGGTGAGAAGGTCCTTGCGGTGCAGACATCAGTAACGGGCCGTTTATACAGGATTCACTCTCAGGAGGCTCTGGGCTAGGAACGAAGTAGTTAAAGCAGCGCAAAACGCAAACAGATAATATTGTGTTGTATAATAGACAGATAATACGTTATTCCGAGCATCTGTGCTCCAGCTTGCGTGAAAAGCTCCAGACCTGAATTTCAATCCATGTCAGCATTTACAGTCCAGCCTTCCAGTTGCTGTCACTTGCACAGTAAATTACCAGCTTCACGTTAATCTGCCCAAACACAGAAGATCTAGATCTGTTTAAATGCATCTACCAGACATCAAATACCAGACGCAGCTTTAAAATCAATTCGGTTAAATCAGAGCAGGGTTTTGTATTTTAAGACAAACATAAAGCTCAGCTCCCGAGGGAGTGCAGCCCACGGGAGGGGAGATAAAGCCACCCTGGGACGGGCGGGGGGGTGGGGGGGGAGCATTGTTTTCTACAAAGAACAGGAAACGAGCCTCAAAGAGTACATGAAAGAGACCTTAAAACAAATGCAGATCAGCAAGGGGGGACCTCTCCGCTCATCTCCCAGCTGCTCTGCCCGGGGGCAGCCTGCTGAAGCTGCTGCTGTAGCTGGCGAGGGGTGCGTGGGTGGGTGGTGGGTGTCTCCTAGCAGGGGACACCCGGGGACCCCTGGGGTGCCGGGACCTGCTTTTCCCTCCTGAGTAGGTCTCGGTGAAGCCCAAAAGGGCCAGACGAGCCTGGGTTTATCCTGCAAAGGAAGGACCCGCTTACGGTTGGATCTTAAAGGTCTTTTCTAACCTAAATGATTCTATAATTCTATGACCCGCCTTGCTGCTTCACCCCTGGGGATGTGATTAACCCAGACAGGGCAGTAAGAGGATGCTCTGGGTCTTGAAGCCAGGCCCGTCCCAGACGTGGGCTGCTCTCCCTGCTCCTTCAGTGCCCCCACCCCACATTTTGTCCTCCGCAGCGTCTGCCCACCTCCACGCAGCCTCAGTGCTGGGAGTTTCAGATCCTTAGGGGCACATGGAGGAAAGGAGTGACTGGAGCAGTGCCCCGCGGACTGCTCGGTCCATGGCGGAGCACCAGGAGCTCTCTGGCGTGCAGCTGGGCTGGAGAAACTGAGCCAGGGTCAGCGAGGGAGCCGGGGAGATCACAGAGATGCAAAAAACGCACCAACGTTAAAGGTGGTTTTTCTTCATGGAGATGTCCCTTATCTGCTCTTAAAAAAACCCCTGGTTTGGCCCCTTTGGAGCGTAAACCGCTCTGCTGAATGTCGCCATTTCATTTTGCTACTCTAATAAAATAAGGTTCATGTTAGAGCCAACTGGCAAAAATTAACTGCAATGTACCAGAAAGCCATTTCCTCCCATACAAGGCAAGCCGGTGGCCTGCTGCCAAAGGGGACAATGAGGGACTATGAGGCTGGTCCTGCGCGCCCTCGTGTTCCTGTTTACTTGGAGGCTTGGTCGTTGATCAGAGAGATTTCTCTGGGTATTTTTTAAGGTAATTTTTAATGAAGTCATTGCCAGCAGTGCCCACATCCTGCAGGAATCCTCCTCCTCCTCCTGCACGGGGTTCCTGGGAATGGTGGCACCATGTCACGGTGGGGGACCTTCCCGAGCCCCGTGCAGCAAGTCCCACCAGCTCCATTGCACCCTTTAAGCTTGACCGGGCCCAAAAGCACCGGTTGGGCCAGGCGATCCCGCAGCCATGAACCTCCCGGGCTGCCGGTGCCCTGCTGAGCCTCGCCTCGCCTGTCCCATGATGGCAGGATTCCCGGCTCACTATGTTTGCAGCCGGAGCGCAGCCAGGGTGAGCCACCGGCCTCTGCGTGCTGCCCATCAGATGAGAGAAAGGAAAACCATCATCGTAACCCTCGTAGTAACGAGGGAGTTCCCGCTGTTATCTCGTGGTTCCTTTAGCAGAAAGCCCGACCAACACCCCGGCTTTATCAGCCTCCCCGGCTGCAGCACCGCTGGCAGGCGTAGCCTCAGCAGCGGCTGAAAGAGGAGGCTTGGCATGGGGATGGGAACGTGGCGCCTGGGGATGCAAAAGTGGTTCTGAGGATGGGAATGTCGTTCTGTGGATGGGAATGTCGTTCTGTGGATGGGAATGTGGTGCTGGGGATGGGGACGTGGTGCCTGGGAAAGGGAGTGTGGTGCTGAGAATGGGAATGTGGTGCTGGAGATGGGAACGTGGCATGCTGGGGATGGGAGAATGGTGCCTGGGGATGGGAACATGGTGCCTGGGGATAGGAATGTGGTGCCTGGGGATGGGAACGTGGTGCCTGGGAAAGGGAGTGAGGTGCTGAGAACGGGAATGTGGTGCTGGGGATGGGAATGTGGTGCTGGGGACGGGAAGATGGTGCCGGGGATGGGAAGATGGTTCCGGGGATAGGAACTTGGTGCTGGGGACGGGAACACGGTGCCTGGCGATGGGCACGTGGTGCTGAGGATGGTCACATGGTGCCGGCGATGGGCACATGGCACCCGGCCACGTGAACGTGGCACCGGGGCCGGGGGTCTCCGTAGGCGGGACCCCCCCAATCCCGCTCGCTGAGCGCGGCCTGGCCCTCCTCAGGGCGGCGGGTCGGCTCGGGGCA
>NW_010972593.1:2180470-2189773 GCF_000737465.1 Haliaeetus leucocephalus
GGGGTCCGCGCTGTCAGAACTCGGCGGTCGCCTCAGCGCCGGTCGGGCAGCGGGTGTCCCGGTGGGCAGCGACGGTACCGAGGCCCGAGCGGGGTCTGGCCCGGAGGCCCGGGGGTGTGTGTGTGTGCGCGGAGGGGAAAGCTGGGTGCCGGTTCGCGGACACGAAGAGCGGAGCTGAGGTGCTCCGTGGCGTGGGCAAGGGGCTGAGGCGGCGGCCGAGCCGCCCTCCCCTCAACTTGCCGCCTCCCGGGGAGGACGTCCCGCCCGGCTCCGCTGCCCCTCAGCTGGCAGCCGTGGGGCCGGGACTCCGCAACCTCTCGAAGCGTTTTCCTTCGTCCTTCAGGCCTGCGTTCCCGGAACCGGTTCCCGGCTTGGGAAAGGCGGTCGTTCCCTTATCGGGGTCAGGCCGGCGGCCCCGCTCGGTGCCTTGCAGGGAGATAGCTGGTGGTGGCTGTCACTCGGCTTGGAGGGACGACAGGTCGCCATGTCGTGGCAGCGTGCGGGCCGTGGGCAGCTTAAAATCGAGCGTGAGGCGGATGGGTTGTAAGTGGAGCTTTTGGTAGAGATTAAAGCTGCTCTGTGGATGGCGAAGGGATTTGCAGGACGAGAATGATTTGAGGAGTAGAAGCGTCCCTCCGAGGCTGCAAGCTGCGGGTCTCCTCTAGTTTGACACCAGGAATTTGAGCGACTGACGCTCTGCAGAGGCGAGTGGGGTCAGAGCGTGCGTGCCCTGGGACCAAAGCCGGTGTGAGCCAGCCTTGCTGCTGGGAGAAGCCGTCCTGGCTGCTTCATCCTGCTGCAGTGCTTGCTCTGCGATCCAGGGCAGGGGCCTGGTCCGGGTTAAAGCTGGCCTCAGCCAGGTTAGTTCATGACCCGATAACGTTCAGGCTCGCCTCTGTGCCCGCACCAACGAAGCGACTGCGGCGGAAGGCTGGCTTTGGCCACCTTTACACCCACCGTGGTGACAGAGTCTCGCTTCAGCTGGAGGCTTGTCTGAGGTGTTGGGAGCAAAACGAGCTCAGCTACAAAACTCCTGGCTGAGCCTCTGCTGCTCAACTCGGAGCCCTGACCAGCGATGCCACTTTTGGAGTTTTAAGCATTAATTTGCTTGGAGCTTATACTGCGAAGATGGCATGGCAGCCCCGAAACTCTGCTGCCAGTAAGGCTAAGTGATTTTAAAGTGATTCCCTAATAGTTGGCTGATCTGAGAGGAGAGGTAAAATGGGAGTGCTGCAAAGGAGGAATTCGGAGAGCATCATGATCCTTCTGGACAAGGCTCATTTTTGCATCTTGCTGTGAAGAATGTATGGGGTGAAGGCAAGTTTTGGAAGTGGCCTGTGAGAGCTGGGGCTTGAGCACTCACCTGCACTTTGGGGGAGAGGGGGCTGCCAGGTACGTTTACCTTCCAGGTGTTTAGGGTTGGGAGCAGTTCTGTACTGGTGCTTCATGGTCCTAATGCCACAGGGGGGTTGATTTCTGTGCTGAAGTACCAGGTAGCGATGGCTTCTGCGTGTGTAGTCTGTGCTGGGCAAAATATTTGATGCCATCAGTGGTCCTGCACTACGAGCTTGAGGCTGAGCTCATCTGCTTAGAGACCTGCCTAGGCAGATGTGTCACCCCTGCGTGGAGACTGTCACAGGGACATGAATCTGCTGGAGGCAGGTTTTCCAGTACCCCAGTGGCATGGGGGAGAGAGTTGAAGGGGACAAAGCCAGATGACCTTGTTTGACCTCGTTAGTGAAACCCGAAGCGTGACTCTTGAGAGCTTTTTGATGCCTTGTGCACGGAACGTTTTGATGCAACTTCATGGTTTGGCCCCTTAATGCTTCTTAGTGGAGAAGGTGGACCTTGGTTGGAGCCACAGGGTGTGGGGTGGCACAGGGGTCGCATGTTGCAGGGCTCGTGCTTAAAGGGTGAAGTCCTAACCACCGTGAGGGATTCTCACCTTGTGCCCTCGCAGAAGTTATTTGGCTTTAAGATCTTGTGTGTCCCTTAATATGAGAAAGGAGGACCTTCAGACACACCTGCTGCTTTGAAGTGTCAGTCACTCTGCCTGATGTCAGCTTGGCAGACTCGAGTTGAGGCTTAGCCAGGTGGGATGAAAGCTGCTGGGTGTCTCTGTTGGCAGGTGAAGGAGCTGGTTCTTGATAACTGCCGTTCGGACGATGGGAAGATCGTTGGTCTCTCTTCAGATTTTGAGAACCTGGAGTTCCTCAGCATGATCAACATCAACTTGCTGTCCGTCTCCAATCTCCCCAAACTCAACAAACTCCGGAAGGTGAGTCAGACCTGTGGTCCCATCTCCAGCAGTCCTTGCTCTGAGCCTTCTGCTGCCCTGTCTCTGGTGACAGTTGTTTTTCCTGTATTTGCCAGAAAAAGGCCATTTGATTTTGCTTTTTCCTCTGTAGCCTATAATCTGAGCAAGTGAAAGAGGTTGTTTTTTAGTATGCAACAAAATGCTTTTGAGCTCATTATGTGTTTAGTGTCCTTTCTCTCTTGCTTTTGCTGTTGTGCTACTGTCAGAAGCTTCAGTAACATCATAAATATTTCAGATTTTAGAGCATGTACCCCTGTGTCCTGCAGTACAGAGGTGGCTGGGGGTGCTGTGTTACTGTGGGAAGGGGGTTTTACGTGAAAACATGAACTGCTGCTTTACGGCGTGGTCTCACAAACAGGGTCTGGAGCTTGGGTGCTTATTGTAGTCCCGTTATCTGGGTGATTTTATTCCCCATGTCACAAGCCGAGATACTTCGTGACCATGTGATATTCCCTCCTGGCAGCTGGAGCTGAGTGATAACAGGATTTCTGGTGGCCTTGAAGTTCTAGCAGAGAGAACTCCTAACCTGACACACTTGAATCTAAGCGGCAACAAGATCAAAGACATCAATACCCTGGAGCCCTTGGTGAGTGGAAGGCTGTGCTGGAATCTAAGGGATGACGTTGTTTCCTTTGGGGAGCATGTCTGTGCAGCAGAAGTCCAACGTCTTGGTAACTGTTCCAACAGCACTTCGTGGTTCTGATGGGAACAGATGAGTGGGTCCAATTTGAGGCTGGGCTAATAGTTAATGGCTCCTCTGTCTGGAAAACCAGCAGCCAGTTGCTAAAAGAAGCATGAAATTGGGCTGGATGAGTAAAACTGTGGATGCAGTGCTCAGTGTCCATCTGAGAAAGGACCGTTAATGGGTCGGATGCAGTTTGAGGTAGGTGGCACCTGGGGTGTCATGGAGATGAGTTGCTTGGACACCAAGTGAGGGTGTCCATCACATCAGTCCAAAGGCGCCGTTGTGCTGGGCTGGGACCCTCTCGCCCTGGGTGCTGTCACAGCGTGCGTTGCAGGGGGTTCCCATTGCATCTGAACTGCCCCAAAGAAGACTCTTGCCTTGCGATCCTGACTCTATAGCTGAAAGGTCTGATCTAGGGCATGTGCCTCATTAGCTGTTGCCTTTGGTCCCTCTGTCCCCTGCAGAAAGCTTGAAACTGTTTTACTCCTCCTTTGCTTGGCCAGCTGCACGGTGCTATGGCCTGAGCGGGAGAGTGGCCGTGGCTGTGCCGAAAGGCACACAGGCGCAGTCTGCAGGTCTCCCTGTGTTGTGCTCTTGGGTATTTTGCCTGATGTTTTGGGCAGGATGAGTCCAGCTCAGTGATTCCTCTTGCTGGGGCAGCTGGACTTTCTGTGGTTGTTGCCCACCCTGTTCAGAAGGGAGTAAGATTTGCAAATGGTTTTACAGGGAGCTGGCTCCAGGGAGGGTAAACTAGGACAGAGGAGCTGAAAAGAAATCTTCTTTGCCTGCACTTAGCAAGAGCAATAACTTCTCTCCATCTGATGAGCACATGGTGCAAATAATGCATGCAAAGACACTTCTGTACTAGATCTGGGTAGCAAACCAGCTGTTCTCTGATGGCTGCCTGATCTTCAAACAGCATCAACTTGTAAGTAATCTAACGAATTGATCTTTGCAGAAAAAGTTGCCAAACCTCCATAGTCTGGACCTCTTCAACTGTGAGGTGACAATGCTTATCAACTACCGGGAGAGCGTGTTCACCCTTCTGCCCCAGCTCACCTACCTAGACGGATTTGATGCTGATGACCAGGAAGCCCCTGACTCAGACCCTGAAGCAGATGGGGATGGACTGGAAGATGAGTATGAGAATGGGGAAGGTGAGGATTTTCTCCTCTTGGTTTTCTTGCTGGGGAACAACCCATTTTCCCCTTCTGCATGGTCACGTTGCTAAATAAATGGTGATAATAACTTGCCACTAAAGTAGGGGCTGTGTGGGTAACCCCACTCCCCCCTTTGGCAGGCTGCGTAAGAAATGAGACTTGCTGCAAGCTGACAGGGCTTGTTGCTGGCACTCCTTGTGCATGCTTCTGCGTGATTTCCTGCCCATTGCACACGGAGCACTGCGGTTGGAGCTGTGAGCATATTGTCTGGGAATAGTGAGTGTTTGGGAACCGTAACACTTACCTCCCTCTCCTTTTGGTAGAAGGTGAGGAAGAGGATGATGATGATGAGGAAGATGATTTGGATGAAGAAGTCATTGATGATGAAGAAGATGAAGATGATGATCTGGAAGGTGAAGAGGAGGAAGATGGAGTAGATGATGAGGTGAGGCTTTCTGTCATCGGTACAAATCCGCAGCACCACGTTGCTATGTTCGGTAGTGCATTTGTCCCTTAATCTGGTGATCCATCTGACCAGATGTCCCAGATGCCTCTTTGTGGGCAGATCTGAGGAGTGCTGCCGTGTGCTCTAGCTTTTCCTGTACACCTTTTGACTCGTGGTCTGCAAAATTCGCCAGTTTGGACTTGTTTACTGCTGGGCCTGGTACTTCCTGTGACTTCAGGTGATAAAGCTGTACAGCACCCTTCGTAGGGATGCAAGAAGCTATTTGGGAACTGACAGCTTCTCCCTGCTCGGCTTGTACCTGCCACCCTGAGGTTATAGAGTAGGGCGGGAGCAGAGGTGAAGGAAGATGTTGCTGTGGAATTACACCTTGGTCATGGGATTGTGGTTCTTGCAACAACGCGTCTTGTTTTGACTCTAGGAGGAAGATGAGGAGGAAGATGGTGAGGATGATGAAGAAGATGAAGCTGATGATGGTGAGTCGAATCCTAGCAAACTAAGTGCTTGCAAAGCTGCCTCAACGGTCTCACGCATTTGCTGGTTTTGTAGAGCTTCCCAAGTTCCAGTGCAGTGCTGTTGTTGCCTGCAGCTTTTCCCCGATAGAAAGTACGGCATTTCTGCTTACGGGCACTGCTGAAACTGTTGCTTGTTTCTAAGTTGATTATTGAGTAGTGGTTATAACCAAAGGGTCACACAGTGGTGATGGGGAAACAGGTTTCAGTACTTCTAATACCAACCAAGCTGGGTAAGTCTGCCAAATACTAAAGAGGCAAATTGCCTAGAAAACCAGTTCTAAGTAGCTTGAGTGGATAGTCTGTGCAGGAGCAGGGCTTCTGTCACAGGAGGAGGAGGAAATGTGTGAGGAAATGCTTTTGGAGACATGTTTGTCTCCTCTCGGCTGTAGAGAGGAGGGTAGCCCCGACTTGAGTCCAGACTCTTCTGGTTATAACAAACTTCAAACACCTGAATGGATGCTGACAGAATATGGTGGCTGGCATGACCTCAAATGATCTCGTATGAGCTTGGTCAGAAGTGACTGAATTCTGCAGATGATACGTTTTTGGGGGTGGTCAACAAAAAAAAGCCCATTTTCAAGCAGCTGTTGAAATGTGGGATGCTTGGAGGGCATAGAAAGTAGTTAATGTCTCATGCTAGTCCAGGCTTTTCTGGGTGCCATGAGAAGCTGGGCAGGGTGGATCTCCGCTCCAAAATGGTGCCAGTCTAGTCTGTGCTTGTTCACCAGCAATCTGTGGCTGACGCGGCTTGAAGCCACAGTTGAAATGTTGTTCCACAAGACTGAACAGAGCTTTATGCTTCGCCTCTTTTTGCAGACCTTCCGCGAGGGGAAAAGAGAAAACGAAATCTAGAGGATGAAGGAGAGGAAGATCCAGAAGACGAAGAGGACGATGAGGATGACTGATCCGAGCGAGCCAATCAGTTTTACAGACTATGACTGTGCTTGTCTTAACCTCCCCGTTGTGTCTATGTGAGACTGTAAATCCCCGTCTCCCACTCCTCCCCCCTTTGTATGGCTGCAGCGTCCACAATATATTTTTTTAAGATGTAGAATACTGTAGGCATTCAGGGGAATCTTCCATACAAGGCTTACTTTCTCACAAGTATCTCATGACCAAAGGCTTTCTCCGTTCTGTGGTTTGTGCAGCAGTTTGCAAAAAAAAAAAAAAAAAAAAAAAAAAAAAAAAAAAATCAAAAAAAAAAGAAAAAAAAATTCCTCCTAGGGTATCTTTCGTGTCTGAAATCAGCCTTGCCACACTGGACCCAGAGCTCCAGCTCGCCACCCTGCCTGACAGCAAAGAAGGCGTGTTTGCTATCCGCATGCCCTCAGACCAGCTTTCTGAAGACACTTGAGCCATCTTGAGCAGTGGGTGCAAATCTGGTTCATCTAAATGGACTCAAAGCGAACGATCACTGAGGTCTCTCTGATCAGAAATAATGGTGATGTGATCTCTGGAGATGCTTGAAGATACTTTAGTGCTGGGGATGTGGGGTGCCTGGGGTCTTGGGGAGAGGGGGGGGGTTGGCTGCTTGCAAGACCTGGTACCTCTGACGATGCACCTTGCAGTAGCCCTGCACTTGCTTTCCTATTTTTTTAAAAACTGGAATATTTTTCCTGGTGGCCACCTAGTAACTTCCACTTGGATGTCCAAGTAAGTCTGATTCTTGCGGCTGTGAGCGTCTTCGCTGTGATGAGGCTTCTCGTCACCCCATAGCAGCCTCTCCCTTTAGGAAGAGATAGGAAATAGCAGGTTAAGGGATACTGCACTTCTGTCAAACTCCATTTCGCACTGTACAGAACACGTTCAACCAGTATCACTGTGATGCACCTAACTCGGCGTTCCCCGGGAGACCGTGTTAGCCTATATATTCTCAGGGTCCTTCTGCTAGCCAGTACCAGCTCTGGACAGTTGCCTCAGCGCTAGCCTGGTGTCCGCATCCTCCTCCTCTTTCCTTTTCAGCATGAAGAAATGTGCATTGATCAGAAATCCAGCTCTCTCCCACTTGTGTTTATGCTCTGCGGGAGCACAGATGGTGCCGCAGAGCATGTGTCCCCCCACCCTGCGGTGGCTGGAAGGAGGAAGGGGTGGATTCAGCCAGGTGTAGCTCTCCGCCGGAGGGTTTCTGACCCCTTGCCCACCCTTCCTCTGCCTGGAGGTGTTCAGCCGGCACATCCGTTAGCTTCTGGGGAGCACTGGCCCCGTGGCATCCAAGGGATGGTAACTGCTCGGTGCTGGGTGCCGGAGAGCCGTGCTGGGGCGGGAGTAACTGCTGTTCCTCCTGCTGTTGAGGCTCTCCACGGGTGCAGACGCACTGGCACTTTGTGGCGTTCCCGGTGGTTGCTCTGGGCAATCTGTCGGCACCCTGCGCTCGGAGGCGAGACTCGCAGCGGTTCCTTCAGAGGAGGGGTGTGTGTTGCAGCACATCCGAGTTTCTCTTGCTTTGTTCTGTCCTTGCTGTTGTCTCTTGCATTGTACAGTAGCTGTAACCATTCGGAGAAGAACTAGTCCTGTAAAATGCAAACTGAGTAACTTATAAATGTTAAAGGAATTTTTAAAAGAAATTTCAGAGCAGCAGTTACTTCTAATTTTTCCCTGCATTTTTAGCAGATCGTATGGATTTTATATTAGCTTAGTAACTGTCAGGTTTTGATTGGTCAGACTAGTCCCAGAAATAAGGATCTCCAGCCCTTTTGTATCTTTTGTTACAAAATTTGGATAAAACTTTTAATAAAGACTTCAGTTTTTAAAAATCCATTGCAATGAACGTTGTCTTCGCTGCCTCTGCTCTAGGAACATCCGAGGTGCAGTCAGCCTGCAGGAACACTTGGTGGAAGTTTTGGGGCAGTTTTTCTTGAGTCTCTTCTGGCAGCAGTGACTGTTCCGTGGCCGCAGTGTGGTCTGCTTTTGCTCTGAGCCCCAGCTGGGTGGATGCTTGGTAAGTGCAGCTCGGCTGGTGGGGCTGATTTGGGCATGTCAGGGTTGCTTGTGGGGTGGGGATGGGGACGGAGCGGGGGGGCTCTGGTGTGGGCTGGAGTACCACAGACTGTGCTGGTGCAGAGGAGTCCCAGCACAAATGCATCTGCAGGAGCTGCACAGGACAGAGCAGCCCCTGCTGCGCTCACTGCCTTTGGATGTGGCTGTAGCTGGGCTCACAGGGTCAGGGAGAGATTGGGGAAGGGTCCTGCTGCTGGATTTTAGGGTGGGCACCTCCACTGACTAGAGGAGGAAGCCGGGTGTTCAGGGTACAAACACACGCAGGGAGGTGGAAACCTACTGCAGGAAGGATCAGGGCAGCTGCCTGTGCGTGCTGCGGCTGGAGGGGTCCAAGCTGTGCCTGGTGTCACGGTGCTCCCCCCCGTCCTGGGGGCTGGGGTGGTCCTGCTTGGCTTTGTAATGAGTTGCTGCTCCATTAGGTCTCAGCAGGCAGGGGCTTCAGCTCAGGCTTCTCACTTCAGCATATCTGTGCCCCTGCTCAGAGCCTGGGGCAATGGGGGGGGTCCATGCTGGACCCGGGTGGGGGGGCAGCCCCTGGCCCTGCGTGGACCGGAGCCGGGAGGCAGAGCAGTGCTGCGGCTGCTCCCGGTCCCACTCCTCGCTGCTGGCTTGAGGGGCTGCTGCACCCCAGTGCTGCCCATGCAGCCCCCTCCCAGCCCTCCCACCTTGGGTGAGGGGCTCCCCTTTCAAATACAGCCTCGCTGCCCCCTCCCCACCCAGGTGGGTGGCTGCAGGGCTGCCCCACTGCAGTGGGGAGCAACTCGCTCCTGTGCACAGAGGCAGCGGTGCTGGAACTGCAGCTCCATCTGTCCGGCCTGGTCTGTCTGTCCAGCTGGTTCTCCGTTTCCCCTGGTTTATCTCCATCCTTGCCGTCCTTGTCCGTGGCCGGTGCTGCCTCTGGCCAGCGACTCCCCTGGGATGCAGTCCCCACTGGTGTCTGGGGAAGGCATCGTGGCGAGGGGTGCAAGCAGGAGTGAACCGTGGCAGTGTGGGATGCTGCTCGGCTGTGGGCAGGGACTGCAGCCGGAGGAAGGCACCTCCACCCCAGTCAGGCTGCTGTCGGACCCCTCTTGAGCCCCCATCAAGGGCAGAGCTGCAGGCACTGGGGCTTGGCTCTGTGTCCCCCCCCCGGTTTGGGGTACCCACGGCGGGGGGGGGGGGGGGGT
>NW_010972593.1:2189783-2199319 GCF_000737465.1 Haliaeetus leucocephalus
CCCCGGGGGGGGGGGGGGGGCTGTACACTTGCTACTGGCAGCAGGGGGTGGGTGGGAAGGTGAAGCTCCCCTCCCTGCGTGGGACTTGTGTTCTGGGGGGGGAATGTGTCTGGGAAAAGGGCAGCTCTGTGTGCAAGAGCCAGGGGAAAAAAAAAAAAAAAACCAAAACAACACTTCCCCTGGGATTTGTGTCCCCTCCTGGGGCTGGCGGCAGCACCTGACCCGGGGGTGCAGAGCAGCGGGGTGCTGGTTCTCCCGTCCCTTGCTCCGGCGGCGGCTGGCGCCTGGCCAGAGCCAGCGTGGGCACTGGCATGTAGCGGCACGCCTTTGCTCAAACCAGTTTGGAGCAAACTTTTCACCTCACTGGGATGGGGCTGGCACCTGCGCAGGCAAAGTGGGACCTGGGGAGCCCTGGGGTGAGAACGTGCAGCTGCGTGGCTCCCACGGGGGGGGGGGGTGTGTGCAGGGGGCTGTGCAGGCCCCCCAGGGCTGGGGACCAGGGCACAGTGGAGCTGTTGGGATGGGGCAGGAGCCCTGTATCTCCACTTGCTGCCCAGCGCTGAGTGGCCTCCTGGCACCTCTGCCTGTGGTGGGGTTGGGACAGGCACGGAGGCTGGCTGGATGCTGGACAAGGAGACTGGAGTTCTACCCCAGTTTGGGTGCCCAATCTGGGTGCTGGGATGCAGGTGGCAGAAGCTCCAACTCTGCTTCTCAGGAGCCTTTTGTGGTTTGGAATGTGTTGATGGCCTGGGGGGGGTGGCAGGCAGCACCCCTTCCCTTTCCCCTTCCCCAAACCTGCCCTGTGCAGGGCCAGCCTGGGAGCAGAGTCAGGCTGGGACACATACCCCCTGTCCCCCCCCCCCCTCTGCCCCCTCCTTAAGGGCAACATCACTCCCCCATCACCCCCAGCCGCCGCAGGGACTGACAGAGGCTCTCCCAGCAGCTGCTCCTGTACAATTCCCATTTATTATTAGGAGACCTTATTTCAGAGAAGTCCACTAACTCCTGAGCAACCTACCGGGCTCCCCCCAGAGCCCCTGGAGCTGAAGCAATGAAACCTTTAGGGGAGGGAGACATGGGGTTCCGGGTGCTTAGAGTTTCCAAAAACAAAAGGGAGGGTAGAAATTCAAGAGAAAAAAAAAAAACCATCTGCCCCTCTGCAACCCCGTGCTGGGGGATGCTCCTGGTACCTAGAAGGGGTCCCTATCCCAGTGCAGTGGCATGGGGCTGTGCAGTGCCCCCCTGCCTGGCTGGAGCAGGGGGAGAGGGATGGGGAGATGCAGGAGCAGTTCCGTGGGAGCCGGGGGCATCAGAGCTGGGAGTACAGGGAGTTCTCCATCTCCGGCGTCAGCTTGGCGTGGAAGGAGGCGAGGCCCACCCCGAAATCTGAAGGGAGAGGGAAGAGAGCAGTCAGCACTGCAGCCCAGACCCTTGCACCCTGGCTCCCACAGGAGGCTGCTCAGGGGCTGGGGAGGGCATATGGACCCCCCCCGGGGCATCGCTGCAGGCTGGGAAGCCAGGAGCCTGAAGCCCAGCGTCCACCCCAGCAGCTGATCACCCCCCTCCAGGACAGAGGGACTGGGGTACGCGTTGTCCATGCGGGGCAGATCAAGCCCGCTCCCCACCAGTATCCCAGCAGTTGGGGGTCCCTCCTGCCACCTCTCCCCCCCCGGGCCGTACCCATCTCTGTGTCCAGGCGCCCGGGTGGCGGGGGGTTCTTGCGGTGGTCCTCGATGTGCAGGGTCATCTCCTCCCGCGAGGCGGTGGAGTAGGGACACTGCATGCAGGTGTAGCGGCCCCGCGTGTGCTCCCACACGATGCGGCTGTTGGAGGAGTGCCCTGCAAGGACGGGCGAGGAGGGAAGCACAGTGCTCGCCCGTCGGCCCCCCGCCACGGCCTGGGGGGGCTGTGCCCAGGAGCCCCCACTGCCGGCGGGAGCCGTGCAAAGCGGTGCAGGGCAGGCGGCCCCGGGTGCCGGTTGCATCGTGCTGGGTGCCACGGGGCTCGGATCAGCTGGTGCTATGGGGGCAGGAGCCCCCCTCCGCTCCAAGTCCCACATGCACGGAGATCCCCTTCCCAAGGGAGGAACCCCATATCTGGGAGCGGGGAGCAAGGCTGTGCCCCCGGGTCCTGACCTCCCTTTGGCCATCGTCTCTCTGCATCCCACGGAGCAAAGGGCAGCGGGTTCCAGCCCGGCCTCGGGACTGGGGCAACTGGGAAGACTCAAGCCCAAGCAGCTGCTGCAGCTCCTTCTCCTGCTGCTTCTGCCCTTGGGTGCCGGAGGAACCAGCTTGGGTGATTCCTGCGGCTGGGGGGGGTGCAACTGGCAACCCCTCCCATCTCCGAGCCTACCTAGGCAGCATCCCCTCTCCGCGTGGCTCCCAAAAACGAGGGAGCCCGCCCTCCCCCTCTGCTCTCCGGGAGCATGGCGGCACCTCGTGGGGCCTCTCCCATTCCCTGTGGCCCCCCCCCACCCCCCCCCAACCCCCCCCCAGTGACAGAAAGCAGCCCCCAACCAGTAGGTGCCAAACTAACCTGGAGTCACTCCTGAGCCAAAGCATGGGAGGAGTGGGCTGACACTCACACCTGCGGAGGGAATCGAGGGGCAAGACAAGCATTAGGTCTTCCCCTCCCTGGGGGGGGACACGTGGGAGGGCAGGCCTGGCCCGGCCCCCCCGCCTCGCACCCCCAGCACGCCGGGGAGCAGCAGGGCTGGGAAAATTTAGAGGCTTGTTTTTGGTGGTTGCTGGTGCTTTCTCCAATTGAGCATCCCTATGGGTGGGATGGAGGGGTGGGGTGGAGGTGGGATGGGGCCGGGGGGGGGCCAGGTTGGCCCTGCGTGGGGCCAGGAGGAGGGGGATCCTCGGCTGGCCGACGGTGGGTCCTCCTCCGGGAGCTGCTGGTCAAGGCAGGAGCAGAAGAAGGTTTGCCCGAACGGCCCCGCGCGCTCACCTTGGCTTTTCTTCCAGACGGCGTTGGAGATGGGGGGGCCGTGGCCCGGCATGTAGGGCCGGAGGCGATGCTGCGCCGGGGGCTGGGGCAAGCTGTAGGGCGAAGGGTGCACGTAGGACAGGAACGGCCCCGGCACCGAGGAGGGGGGTGGCCCCGAAAACCGAGTCAAGGACGACGGCCCGAAAAGGCTGGGTTCCAGCAGCGGGAAGGGGTGGGGGGCCGGCGAGACCAGCGGCAGGGCCTCCAGCGAGCCGGGCAGCTCGGGGAGGCTGGTGGGGAGCGCGGCGGGGGCCGCCGGGGCAGTGTCCGCGCCAGGGAGGATGGCTTCTTTCTCCGGGGGCCGGATAACGCTCGGGAGCTTGGGCAACCCCTCGGGTGGCTTGGCCGGGGGTTCCTTCTCCAGGGCAGAGGTAGCAGGCAGGACGGGCTTGTCAGCTTTGGGGGGTGGTGCGGGGTTGCTGGCGCTGTCGGAGCAGACGTGCAGGTGCTTGAAGAGGGAGCGGTGCGTCCGGAAGCGCAGCATGCAGTTCTCACACCTGCGGGGCCGAGGAGGCAACGTCAGCGGCGACGCTCCCCTCTGCATCATCCCCAAAGCCCCGGCAACCCTGGCCCTGGGGGTCTGCCGCTGAGATGGTGGTGGTGGTGGGGGGGTCTGCAAAGGTGGGAGCCCATGTGCCTGGGGCTGTTTGAGAGCTGCCGGGTGCCCCCAGATAGGTCACGCCGTGGGAGGTGTCTGCAGGGAGATGGCAGGGTGGCATGGGATGGGGATGGGGACCAGCGGGACTCACTTGAAGTAGCGGTTTGGCTTGTAGTGCACCTTCATGTGGGCCATGAGGTCCTGCATGCTGGGGAAGGTCTCTGTGCAGCCCAGCGTGGGACAGTGGAAGGTTTTGCCTAAGCAAAGAAATAGGGCAGAGATTCAGCAACAGCCCGGCTGTGCTGCACCACCTGGGGCTGGGGGTAGCCCCACTGGTGGGTGTCCAGCACCTCCCACGCTCTCCCCATTCCCATCTGGTGCTGTGCAGCATCTCCTGGAGGTACAGGCACCACCACCAGTGCTGCCTCAGCTTTAAGCCCCGCTTTGCCACCTCCCAGGCGAAAAAGGGTACCCCGGAGTGACGCAGGGTGTCACGGCCTTACCCTCGAGGGACTGCGTGGGTCTGTAGTGAACCTTCAGGTGGTCCATCAGCTCCTGCATGCTGGGGAAGGCCAGTTTGCAGCCATAGCTCGAGCACTGGTAGTGCTTCCCTGGAAG
Organism: Haliaeetus leucocephalus; assembly: GCF_000737465.1. NCBI lineage: Eukaryota > Metazoa > Chordata > Aves > Accipitriformes > Accipitridae > Haliaeetus > Haliaeetus leucocephalus. The sequence goes on from NW_010972593.1 coordinate 2,193,991, forward strand.
GAGACAGATCCGTTGGCCTCGTTCCCTTGCCCTGGCCATTGCCATCACCTCCCCGGGGCGGGGCTGGGACTCGGCTCACCTGGGACAGGTCTGCGCTTCAGCGGCCGCAGGTCCGGGGCTGGGGTCCCTCCGCTCCCTGCCACCGGCATGGGGCCGCCGGGCAGAGCCGCTTCGCTGCAACCTGCCGGGGAGAGGCCGTTAGGCAGCGGGCGCCGGCTGCCGTGGGCAGAGACAAGCCTCGGCCCCTGCCTAAACCACCTCCCTCTTTGCTCTCCTTCCTACCCTTTACAAAGAGGGGTTCAGGCAATTGAGGGGGGGGGGGCTGGTGGGGTCTGGCTTGGAAGGGGCCAGAGAGGCAGGAGCCCTCCAGGGTGGTTAGAGACGGGTGGGTCTTTGCTCTAGAAAAAGCTGCTGGTACGAAGACAAAGCTTGCTGGCATCTTGAACACACGGGGTGATGCCACGTGTACACCCCTGCACAACCATGTGCACCCATGCACAGCCACGCAACCCCTCAGGGTGCTCCCAGCCACCCCTCTGGGTGTGATTTGGCCAAAGGGACCACACAGCAACAGGACTGAAGGCTTCTACCCCCTGTCCTGCCTTGACTCCTCTCACCAACCCCCCCCGCCGTGGCACAAGAGACTCACCTGCCCCCTCTCCGGTATATTTACCCCCCAGGGAGAAGGTGGGCACAGCCTCGTCCTTCTCCGTCTTCATGGTGGTGGGCACGGGGTGAGGCACGCACTGCCGACGGCGTCTTCTCCCGGCGATGCTATACCGAGGGCAAGGGTGAGAGGTTAAAGCCCAGCAAGGAGCGATGTCGACTGCCTCTTCCTCCTCCTTGGTGTCCCGTGGCTGTGGGACCAACCCTCCTGCCTGGGGACCTCCAGGGCCAAGCTGGCAGGAGATCCCGGCTTCACAAGGCTCTGCAGCACCTCTGTGGGGTGGATGCGCTGCAACAGGGCTTTGAGTGTGGCCCCCCCAAGGGGAGCAGTGGCCAGGCTTTGAAGCCAAAGCTGTCATCATCCCTTCCTGCTTCTCCCACCCCAGGGGTGGTCCAAAGCCCGCAAAAGGTCCCCCTCCAGCTGCCATCTGGCACAGCCTGACCCACGCATCACCAGACTCCCACTTTGTGGTAACATACAGCCCACAGCGTCTATAGTCAAAAATCCCCCCCCCCCCAAAAACCACAGGACCCCCCCAAAGCAGGGACTGCAGGAGCTGCTCCAGCCTCTCTTGCTCCCAGCTGGGCTGGGGTCTTGATGGATGCTCCCCCCACCCGCTTCCAACCACAATTTCAAAGGGTTTTCCAGCTGAGAAGAGCAGCAGGTCCCATTGCATGACTGGGAGCATAGGCAGCAGGGCCCGATGCTGAGGCGTGTGCGAGGACAGTTCCTTCACACAAACTACATCAGATGGGCCCCAAAATTAAATCGGCTTGGCCTCACAGAGCCTCAGCACGAGGCTTCGACACGCAAAAGCCAAACACTGACTCCCAGCAAAAAGCATCCAAAAATTCCCTCACTTTGGGAGATTTCTCACAGTGTCTTAATATCAAAGTTAAAAAGAAAAGAAAACAACAATAATGATGATAACAACAACAACAACAATAATGATAATAATAATAATAAATAATCAGTGCCAGGGCTGCAGAGTGGCCGCAACATGTACATCTGCAGTTGGTTAGAGGGTTAATGTTTCCCCAAGAGCTCAATGACTCCCAAAGCAAACGTCCCTTGGGAACCTCCCCAGAGATCAGCCTTGCTGGGTGCAATGAGGTGCGCCCGCATCCAGCCCATCCCTCCTGGCCTTGCTGGACCTGACCTACCCATTAGCATCTATTCAAGAGGCATTTTCTGAGCTTTTCCGCTCCAGCCCAGCTCCCGGCCGGTTGCACACAGCCGGGCTTTAGCCTGGCAAAGACGGGCTCAGCGGCTGTTACTGCAGCAACCGGCAGTGCTGGGATTGCAACCCATCAGGCAATAAATCAGAGGCGGGGCGGGGGGGGAAATCCATGCGGGATTATTTCTCTGGCTGCCCCCAGGCTTGCGGCTTTGTTTGGGGGTTGCACTGCTTTTTGTTTTGTTTTGTTTTTGTTTTCTCAGCTCAGCGGCTTCTGCTGGCACTGTGGGATGCAACCTGCACCGAGGCTGGGACCAGCTGGAGGGTGGGTCGGCCACAGAGTGGGGGGTTTGGGGCAGAGCCAGGGGCTGATCGTGTCCCGGGAGGGGAAATTCAGCCCTGACCGGAGGGGTTGGTTTGCTCGAAGCAGCACGGCCAAGACAGGGTAAACACCGCGCAGAAAGTTCACAGCAGTTTTGATGGAGCTTTGTTTTATCAGGAGGGGGAAATGCAGTTTTTGGTGGGGAAAAAAGGTCTTGGGAATCTTCTTTCGAGGGAGAAAGCATTAAAAGAGTCGAGGCAGGGCTGCATCTTCCTGCTCAGCCCCTTGTGCAGCATCCGTGCGGCACCGCCACGTTTCGGTGGCCGTCCCTGAAGCCACTGAGCTTCGGTGCTCCTGGAGCACTGCCTGATAGCGTGAGTCCTTGAGACTAGTGAACCTCCCCCCAGGTCCCCACTTCCCCACTGGAAACGCTGACTCTGGATCAATCGCTGATGCCACTGCCTGTCCCCAGGGCCTGCTGACAGTGCCCTGGGGACCGATGGTCTCCGACAGCCTCCAGATGAGGCCGTAAGGCAGCAGGATGCCCGCGCCCACCCCACCAAGAGCTCAGCTGGAACACAGGCAAGTTTTTTCAAGAAACCAGGAAATTCTTCCTTGGCAAAATTGCAGCAGGGCTGTCATCTCCCAGAGCAGGGTGCTCCGACCTCCCGGTGCTCCAGTGTCAAACCCAGCGGTGCCTTCAGATGTTACAGCTCTTGCTGAAACCTCCCTCCGCTCCCTCTCGGATGTGCTGTCTGATGCCGCTCTCCATTTCCCAGTTGCAGGCGGTACCCCAGTAATGCGTTTTAAGCTCATTTTTTTTTTCTCCAGAAAAGCTGGGAAAATGCTTCTTGAGCAGATGCTAACGGGCAGGTCCGGTGAGGGCAGGCGGGATGGATGCAGGCACACCTCGTTGCAGCCAGCATGCCTGCACCCGCCTGCACCCGGCTTGCGGCCCCACCAACGTCCCACCAGAGCAAAGCTGTTCAACGCGGGTGCGTTTTCAGCAGCAAACATGACAGCAGCACCGTAGCATCATGGTACGCTCGGCCCAGGCCCTGCTTTTCAGGGAGCTGGTGCCACCTGTATCATTTTGCTGTCATTTGTCACCTCCCGCGGGATGGTGTCCAACACTTTTCATTCTCCAGGACCCTCTATTCTGCAACCCTGAGCATGATGCTCTGGCCCAGGTGCCACTGACCTGTGACTGTCCCCAGCCCCAGTGACTCCACATGGCCACTGGAGATGTGACTCCCCCAGCGCTGGTACAAACCCTGCTCTGGAAACCCAAATCCTGGAGCCATGGCAAATTTGGTGTTGCTTTTCGCAGGGTTTTCCTGCCACAGGTCCAGCCTCCCTGAAAACCTGCTGGCACCAAACTCCCTCGCTCTGGCTGCCGTGGTAAACAGGGACCCTGGAAAAATCCTTTCAGGGAGCTGACAGCAACGAGGGTGAGCAGGAGGGTTTGCAGCTACTGGTCACCCAAGAGCAGCCTCCTGGTGCTGATTCAGTTAATAATTAATACAGCTCATCTCTCTCAAATGAACCAGGGGGTTTATACATATCGCCAAGCACAGAAGACTTTTACAAACCCTCCCCGGGAGGATAAATAGGACAAATAATCCTATTTGAGCATCTCTGCATGGTCTATGGCCAGAGGTTGCAGAAGCTTCCCAAAATGCAGCTCCTCGGCGTAGGAGATGAGAGACAAAGACTCCGAACAAGGGGCTCATGTGATCGCTCAGCCGGTGAGCGCCGAGCGGCGCGGAGGGAGGAAGCACAGGCTGTGACAGCAGCACGGCTCCTGCCAGCACGGCGAGCCCCCCACCCACCCCGGCACACGCTCCAGCCACCGGTCACGGGGGTTAAAATGCATGTCATAAATTAAAACGTACATCATAAATTCTCCTGTTGCCTTCAGGCATCACAGAGAGCCCTGCAAGAGTTGCTGGGGGGCGGGGAAGATGCACTGGGGCATCTCTGCTGCCCGGCAGCCCCTGCTTTGCGATGCCCACTGCAACTTGGGTGCCCTAATCCCAACTTGGGCTGGAGCAAAGCTGCTGCCTTGATGTTTTAATGTTTTATCCCTCCACCTGGCTCCGAGGGCAGGCTCCCTGCTTTCCAACTCAGAAAATCTGCCCGGAGAGCCCCGCGGAGCCCACTCCGAACCCTGCTGCAGCTGCTGCCAGTGGCAGCGTGGGCATCCAAGGGGGTGAGCACCAAGCCTTGTGCACAGCCACCATGCCACATCCCCACGGCAGATGCGGGGGGCAGCTTGGCTGAAGCCTTTCAGTGGTTCCTTGGGAAACATCTTTCAGCCTTCCCCCCAGAGCCGCCCTCGGCAGCCTGGGGGTCTCTGCCATCCCCCTGGCTTTCTCCAAGCCATCAGCGACATAGGTGGCACGTGAATGGAGAATAACCGTGCTGCCATTTCCCCACATCCCCGCACCATCCTGGTGCCCACCTTTACCTGCTTGCCCACGACCGGCTGATCCACTGGGCTACATCAGCTCTTCAGCTGGAAAAAAACCCCTCTCTCCTTTCGGGAGCCATCTGGGGAGGATGGACCCTCATCCCTGAGCCTGGACAAAGCTGCCCCCTGAGCCGGTGACCCTGGCCCGGCTTAAGTTCACACCATGGCCAAGGTGTGGGAAGCCCCTTGCTCCAGCAGCGGACGAGCAGCCGCATCCCCAGCCCCTGACAGCAACAAAGCGGCTCCCACGTGTGTGGGAAGACGGAGGGACCATGGGGAGACCCCGGTGGGCGCAGCCCCGGGATGCTCGGGGTGGTGAAGCGGGTCCCGGTGCTCCCACGGGCCACACACGCCTCCAAAGACCGGGGGGCTAACAGCTCCCGTGGCTAGCTGTCCTTGTGCTACTAGCCCCACAGGTGGTAACCCCCTGGCTAGCAGCCCCCCCCCCATGGATAGCACCTCCACGGCTAGCGGTTTCTGTGGCCAGTAGCCCCCCATGGGTAACACACCCGTGGCTACCAGCCCCTGTACACAACAACACAGCCCCCATGACTAGTCGCCCCACTGCTAGTGGCCCCCATCACCTAGAGCCCCCCCCGTGGGCAGCAGCCCCACGGCTAGTGCCCCCCCCCTCTACGGGCAGGGCAGCTTTACCCGGACCCCCTCCCCAAATCCTCGGTGCACGTCCCA
>NW_010972593.1:2199510-2269384 GCF_000737465.1 Haliaeetus leucocephalus
CGGGTGGTTCAGCCCGGCCCCGCCCCGGCCCGGTGCCCCCCCGGCTGTTTTTTCCTGTGTGTTTTTGCCCTCTCCCCCCCCGCCGAGCGGTTGGAATATCCCGGGGGGCTCGGAGCACCCCGGGGGCCTTCAGAGCACCCTGAGCCCCTTAGAGCATCCCAGGGTTCCCCCAAGCCTTCTGGAGCTCCCCAAACCTCTCAGAGCACCCTGGACCCCCCCTTAGAGCATCCCAGGGTACCCCCAAGCCTTCTGGAGCTCCCCAAACCTCTCAGCGCACCCTGGGCCCCCCCCTTAGAGCACCCTGGACCCCCCCTTAGAGCATCCCAGGGTACCCCCAAGCCTTCTGGAGCTCCCCGAACCTCTCAGAGCACCCTGGCCCCCCCCCTTAGAGCACCCTGGACCCCCCCTTAGAGCATCCCAGGGTTCCCCCAAGCCTTCTGGAGCTCCCCAAACCTCTCAGAGCAGCCTGGACCCCCCCTTAGAGCATCCCAGTGCCCTCTGAGCACCCCAAGTTCCTTGGAGCACCCTGGATTCCTGGGAGCACCCCGGATTCCTGGGAGCACCCCGAGCCTGTCAGATCACTCATGGCCCCTAAGAGCAGCCCAAGTCCCTTGGAGCCTCCCAGGACCCTCAGAGACCCCCCAAGTCCCTCGGAGCCCCTCGGAGCACCCGGAGCCCTTCGGAGCACCCCAGTGAGTGCCTGAACTGGCCCAGCTCCCGCTTGCCAGCAGGGCCGAGTGGGAGCATCCCACTTGCACAGCACCCACTGCCAGGGTGCTGCCCCCCCCCCCGCCTCCCCCCTCTCCTCCAGCCCCAAAGAAGGGCTGGAAGGCACAGGAAGGAGTTTCCTAAATCCCCAGAGTTTCCAAAGCCCATTTTTTTTCAATAAAATAAAACCAGAGGCTCTGACTGCTTCCCCTGCCGTCCGCCGCCACCCCCCCCCAAGCTCTGCAGCGCAAGGGCTCCTAAAAACCCGTGATTCACAGAAAAAAATCACCCCAAGGACCACAAGGATTGTAAAAACCCGTAATGGGGAGGCCCAACCACCGTTTGCAGTGTGGGGCCGTGGAGGACTTCACATCCCAGCAGCCTCCTGCCTTGGGCCATCCCTACCCTGGGGGAAACAGGGTGCCCTGAACCCCTCAACTACCCCCCCCATTTCTGGGGCAGGGGGATCTGCCTGGCTGGGGGGGGGCAACCCCGGTGGGGGCTGCGGGAGGGAGAGAGGAAGAGGAGGGCTGGGACGTGAGGCTGAGGCAGGGCTGTGCTGGAGCAAGCTGTCGTCATTTCCTCCGGCTGTCCGGCACAGCGGGGGGAGCGGGGGGCAGGCAAGGACGAGCCCCGACATGTCGGCACCGTTCGTCCCTCTCCCTGCTGCAAAACTCCTGGAACAACCCCAGGTCGGACTCAGCCTCCCCTCCCAAGACACCCCCCCCCCAGCCCCAGCTGTCCCTCTTGTCCTGGGGGGGGTCAGAGCAGAGAGAGGCCCCCAAATCCCAAAGCCGGTGCAACCGAGGATGGCGGTTTCCACCCCATGTGTTGACCCTGGTCCCCCACGGATGAGACTCCCCCCTTGCCTTGCGAATCGTGGGGGTCCCAGCAGCCCTCTGACCACCATCAAAAAAAGCTGCTACAGCTCGGTGGGCTTTGGCTAAGCGGTCCTCCCGGCTTTTCCTATAAGAAACCAGGGAACAGCGATGGCACCCCGATCCTGCTGCGCCCCGTTGCCCCGCTTTGCCTCGCCGCTGCCCTGGCAGCTCCCGGCCGGCCGTGCTGAGTGGTCCGGGGTCACGCCGGGATGTGGAGATGCCTCAGCCAGGTTCCTGGGGGAGTTGGTTTCCGTATTCAGCTTCTTCGGGAGGGTTCAAGGTGGGGGGAACGGGGCTAACTCCAACGTGTGTCTGCCCACGTCCCCACATGCGGACACGTGAGTGCAGGGCTCTTGTCACGGGGCCAGCGGGAACCACGGGCTGGCACCAGGGTGAAATACAAACTCCAGGCTCAATTTCTGAGTCAGACTGAGATTTGCTGAGTCTGATTATTTACGATAATTATTAACAATAATCCTATTTATACCCCAGAATCACCGGAGCAGTCCCACTCCCAGGGTACGAATAAGCAGCAAAGAACCAGTCCTCGCTGCAGGGAGGCCACATCTAAACCAGCTGCGGGCTTCAGTGGTTGGCACCGGCACAGCCCGGCTGCCGGCACAGGCCAGGGGGGCTCGTGAGGCAGCACCCGTGAGATGCCAACATTGGCAGAGAGCCGCCGCAGAGCCACCACCGGCCCCTTCGGCACTGCCTCGGCGGAGGTGGGGTGGGAGGATGGCAATTCCCTCCTTGCCTCCGGCCATTGCGCCCGGCTCAGATCTTCTGCACATAGTTCCCAGGGAAAAGTCCTTCTTTGCCGTGTAGCCGGCCTTTCCACCAGCCGGAGATATCTGGGAAGAGGGGGGGGAAAAAGAGCTGGGTCAGGCGTGGTGCTGCCACAGGGCACAGTGGGGAGAAGCTGGGTAGGGCAGGAGTCCGGCGGTACCTTCCAGCAGGATGTCGATGATGTCCCCCACGTTGAAGCTGAGCTCATCCACGTCCTGCCCGATGTACTGGTAGAGCGCCTGGCAGCGCGGCACGGCCGCCTTGGGCTGCGGCTTGGGACGCCTAGCCGGGGGCGGCCGCTGGCTCAGGCTTCGCCGGCGCTGCATGCTGCGGGGCCGGGAGAAACGGCGTTCACACCGGGGAGGGCAGGAAGGCGCGGGATGTGCTGCACCCTCCTTCCCATCCCGCTCTCCTCCACCAACGGGATGCTCTGTGCATGCAGCGTGGGTGGGTCTTCCCAGCGCGGGGACTGGGAGAACTGGGTTGTGCAAGAGTCTGGGAGATGATGTCCTGCCAGCAAAGCTAGATTGCCCGGACCTGGTCGGGCTGTTGCTCCGTTGGGCAGTCAAGCTGCTCAGAGGCGAAAGAGCATCTCCCGGGGCTGGCAGCAGTGGAAAGGGAGGATGGGGCAGGGAGGGGGACACCGGCACCGGTACACGACCTACCCAGCCACCCCCTGGTCAGGCACATTGAGGAAATCCATGTTCTGCTCGGACGGGGGTCGCGTCTTTGTCTGGCGGCTGGGGTTTCGGTGGGGAAGTGCCGCAGCTGGTGGCCCCCGCGCCTGCTTCTGGGGTGTCGTGTAGGTGTCCCGCTGAGCCCGGCTGTTGCTGCGTGGGAACTGGGGTGCCCCGTTCCTGCAGGCTCCTGGAGGATCCCGCCCTGGGATGGTGCGTTACAGGGGGCCCATGCTCAGCCTGCACACCCCCAGGAGTGCAGCGCTGGCTGGATCCAGGCTGGGGTCTCCCCTCCCCAACACCCCCCCCCTTGGCACTGCCCTTCTCACCTCTGGGTGCTGGTGGGGCGCTTCGGGAGGGTGCTGGATACCTTCTGCCACCTCTGCTCTGCGTCGCTCCCTTCCTCGTGGGCTCTAGGGGGGACACGAGCCCCCGTTAGGTGATGGTCTTCAGAGCCTGTCCCTGCAGTTTGTACCCAGCTGCCCTTTTCCCCGAAACGCCCTGTGCTGCCCCATCACCCAAGCAGAAGCAGGTCTCTCCTGGGTGAAACGAAACCCCGCAGGACCGGGGCACACGCTGGCTCACCCCAATGTTCCCAAGCCTCCAGCTGTGCCCTGAGGCCCCAGCGCTCCTGTCCCCCCTCCCCGCCACCCCCCCCGGGCACCCCAGCACTCACTGGCATTCCTGGGGAGCCCATCCCCAATGGTGACCGTAAGGGTTTTGCCTCCGGCTTTGAGGGTGGCCACGTCGCCCTGTCCTCTGACAAAGGTGACGTTGCGGGTGCCGCCACCGCCCCAGCCCTCCTTCTTCACCCGAAACTGTAGTCTAGGGGAAAGAGAGGCCGTGAGGCCACAGTGACAGGACTCTGTCCTCCTTTGTCACCTCTCCTGGCCTCCATACTTACGTGTCCTTGAAGGAGAGGCACAGCTTGGTGCGGGTGAGCTCCTCGTAGCGTTTGCACAGCAGGCTGATCAGCTCCGTCTTGAAGATGGACTCCAAGAAATTGTCGGCATCGTTCTCGTGGAGGATGAAGAAATCATCCTGCCTGGTGCTGGAGGAGCAACCCCGGTGCAGGGGCATCAGCCGTGGGGGAGGAAGGCTGGTGCCAGCCAGCACTGGAGGGGAGCTGGGACACCTGTTGGGCCTGGATCCACCCCGAGGAAATTTGGAGGGAGATTTAGCTGGAAATCTCCCTGATTTCCAAAGCCCCATCTGCAGAGCACTCTGCGAGGAGCCTCCTCCCCACGGCCCGATGCCCGCCTGCCTCCATGGGCGAGGGGCTGGGGCCCAGCCGGTGGCACCAGAGGATGAAGAGGCTGGTGGAGCTGATGGATGAAGCCTGACTGCGTGGACCCCCCCTGTGCGGAGCCCGTGCTAAGGGACGCACCTCAGCGAGACGCCGCTCACCGCCTGGAGCTCCACCTTCTTCTTGAGCACCTCCTTGATCTGCCCCTTCTCAGGACCTTTCTTCACCTTCTCCCGCCCGATCAGGTAGAAGTACTTGGGGGTGAGGATGAAGTCCCGCTTGATGGGCTGGGAAAGGGCAGAAGCATGGGGTGAGGGGGTGTTTGGAGGGGGGTACAAGCCCCCTCCACACCCCCCACACAAGGGCAGCCACCATGAACCACAGCTTGGTCTGTCCCAAGCCCCTGGCAGGTCCACATACCTTGAACCTCCGGTCGTACTTAGTGACAGAGTCGGCAAAGTCTATCCGCTCCCGCTTGGCCAGGAATTGGCGCAGCTCCGGCCGCTCCTCCATGCCCAGGTAATCGCCCACGAAATTCCTGTTGATGCTGTTCCTCCTCCTCTCTTTGAAGTTGTAGAGGATGTTGGAGGCTGTGAGGGACCCCGAAGCGATACTGGTTAGATGGGGCTCTGCGCTGGCAGCTCAGTCCTCAGCCCCTGCCTGCCTGCCCAGCCAGTGCCTGCCCTCCCAAACTGGCTCTGGGAGCTGTGGGAACTGTCACACGGATCGTGGCAGCAAGAAGTGGGGCTCGTTTTATGCCATGGGAGAAATCCAAGCTGCTTGAGCTTGGCTGGCTTTGAAACCCATTAATTGCCTTCAAAAAACCTTGTCCTGTGGGAGGGAGGGAGGGAGGCAGCTGCTTTCTGGGTTTTCCTCAATTTTTCGCTGCACACTTGGGAGGGTGGGAAAACACCCATGATGGGGTCAGGCAGTGACCACTAGTCTTTCCCATCCCTCTGCAAATGCTGACTCCCAGCTACTCCTCTCCATCCCTTTGCAGGCAATGAAATGCAAAGCGAGACAGTGCAAGGATCTCGTTTCTGTCCTAGGACCCCTCCCAGGGCTGGAAATAGGAGCAAGAAATCCATGTCCTCCTTTAAGATGTAGGAAAAGACCCCGGGCGTCTCATGGTCTGGTCCATCCTTACCCCCCCTTCCTTGTTAGTGCCACAATTACGAGCCAGGCTGCCGCTTTCCTGCCGCTCTGGCAGCTGGGCTGTCCCCAGCAAAGGGCACCCTAAAAGGGGTGCTGGGGTGCTGGTGTCCCCATCCCTGCCTGGCCTTACCCTCCTCTCGCATCTGCTCATATTTCCGGATGGCAATGTGCCGGCGCCAGGCCTTCTGGATCACCCGGGCGAAGCCGTCGAATTTTCGCTCCCGCATCTCTTCGAGAAGGAAGAGCTGGGAGGGACACGAGGTGCTGAGCATGGCCGGCCAGGGGCCACCAAGCCCCAGCTGCGTTGCTTCTGCTGCACATTGGCACCCCAAACCCTCCCCAGTGTTGCCCAAAGCGATGCTCAGCTGTGTGCAGTGTCCCCTGGGGATGCAGGGATACAGGACGAGGAGCAGAGCCGGATCACCTACCGATTCGGGGTTCTTGACAAACACCTTGCTCCGACCCATCTGGTACTGGTCTGGGTCCATGTTGACGGAGCGCAGCAAGTGCTGCACCCCTTGCCGCTCGTCCCCGCGCCAGGACGGCCACGTCTCGGGGGTGAGGATGGCATAGCTGTGGGGAGAGGGGATGTGAGACACGGCCAGGCTGCAGGAACCTGCCATTCCCCATCCTGGTGGTCACTCACCGTTGCAGGAATTTGTGGAAGAGGCGGCGGTAGGCGAAACCTGCCCGTCGCACCCGGATGTTTTCCTTCAGCCCCAGGTACTCGACTTGGTGCTTCACCCTGCAGAGCCGGGAGGGACACGCTCGGCATGGGATGGCAGGTCGGTGGGGGACCTGCTTGGGCCCTTCAGCCGCTGCTTTGCACAGGGATGCTTGTGGCTGTGCGTGTGTGAGAGCTTCTTTGGGCTCAGATGGAGCCTCTGGGTGATGCACGTAGAGGGGCATGTGTCCCCCCGCACGCTCCTCAGCACCCACCTTGTGCTCCCCTGGGTCTGCGGGCAGCACAAAGGGACCTGACCGGGGGTGCAGTTTTTGGAGGAAGGCCACTCCTGGCCACATCTCCACGGTTGGGTCCCATTCCCCGGGGCTCTGTGGGCTCCCTGATAACGAGGGGCCTCTGTTACCTGCTCTCCTCCCAGTCCCGGGGTTTCTTGGTCTCGTTGGGCTTGATGCAGCGGATGTAGTGTGGCGTGCACTTCATTAGCGTGTTCACCAGGTCGTTGGCCTGTTTCTGTTGCAAGGATTGACCTCTGTAGCATTAAAGGCATTGGTGGGAGCCCATCACCCTGCTGCTGCCCCAGAGGCAGCTACTGTCCTGCAGCCTCCGGGACGTACCTTGATTTTGGAGCCTGCAGTGGTCGGTCGTCCCTTTTTGTCAGAATCAAGCTTTTCTGGGAAAAGCATCCGGATGAAACCGCTGAAAAGCAGGTGACAGTCCCCAGGTGAGAGCTGCCAGGGTCCCCAAGCTCAGCACGTGCTGAGCTGAAACCAGCTCCAGCTCTGCTTTCTGCTGCTTGGAAATCCTGCACCGTGGCTAAGCCCGTCCCCCCCGACTACCCCCAGGCTGAGCAGGATTGATGCTGGTGGATGAGCACACCTGTGCCCAGCCCTGCAGCCCCTGGGTGCCACTGCACTCGATGGGGGGATGCCACTGGTGCCCACAGGGCGATGCAGTATACTGAGCACCCCGAGCTGTGGCTCCGGCAGAGGCAGGACCAGCAAAGCTTTATGGTCTGGATGTTGAGGATGCTGCCCTCTGCCCCAGCCCTTTTGGGGTGGTTTCTGGGACCACAGCGCTGCCAGGACTCACTATTCACTGCTCTGCATGAGCTCGATCAAGTCGGTGAAGAGCACATCCCGGTTGCGCTCACAGAAGCCGTTCACGTCATAGGAGACCTGGGGACAAGGAGGAGAGCTCAGCCCCGTGCCGCTGTGGCCAGGGCCATGGAGTGTGGGATGTGGGGCGTGGGATGTGGGGCGTGGGGTGCCATACCTTGCCTGCGTAGTGGTGGATGACGAAGCCTGAGCTCCAGCTGTTGAAGTGCTCATGGGTGCCCACGGCTGCCTGCAGCTTCTGCAGCAGGGTCTGGTCCGCCCCCTCGCCGGTGGCGTGCATGGTGGCACAGACATCATCCAGGACACTCATGATCCCAGGGGGGTTCTGGGAGAGGGTAAGTGAAGCCATGGGTGTCCAAAGGCTGTGGGCAGGGCCCAATCCTGCATCTGGCTGTGCTCAAGTGCCCCACACTGGTCAAAGCTGCTTCATGCTGAACTGCAGCTTAGATGAAGGACGCAGAGCTGCTGCTCTCCCAGGCATGCTCCCCGGCATGACCGGCTTCTGCCACCCATCCTTGACAGCACCCAGCCCATCCAGCACCCCTCTCTCTGGGTGCCTCGGCTCCCTGAGAAAGCCTCCCCTGGAGGAGGGGACCCCACTCACCAGCTTGTTCTCTATCAGGTCGCACACCACCTTGTTGTTGAAATACTGGATCTGGGTCCACTTGATCCCCTCCTGCACGTATTCCTCCTGGGGAAGCACAAGGAGAGTTAGGTGGGCCCCTGACCCATGGCATATGCTGCAGTCCCCCCGATCCAGCCATGGTGCCAGGACCGGCTGGTGGCGGGGGTGCACAGGGTGCAGGAATCGGGGCGCTGGTGTAGCCCCGCAGCCCAGCCCCCCTGTACCTGCTCTGCCTTCAGGGTCAGCTCTATGAAGATTTGCTGCAGCTTCTCGTTCACAAAGTTAATGCAGAATTGCTCAAAGCCATTTTTCTGCAAAAGGACAAAAGGTGAAAGAGAAGATGGGATTGAGTTGGCTTCTGCTCCTCTCACTTCATTGAGGGGACCCCAAACAGCAGATAACAGCCCCCTGCTCCAGCCGCTCTCCTTGCTGTGGGAACAGAGAAGGACATTGCCCAGCTGGGCTCCTACAGCAAAGCACCACATACCTGGAATATTTCGAAGCCATAGATGTCCAGCACCCCAATGCTGTACTCCTCATATGGCTTCTGCATAGCCCGGTTGATAGACTGCAGGGAGAGACGGGATGAGCCACCTTCATCAGGGCCGTAGGGCAGTGGGGCTGGCTGAATGCAGGAGCGGATGGTGAGCATTCCCTCCACACCGCAGCCACGCTTGGCCCAGCCTGCCAGGACCACGCACCTCCACGAGAAAGTCGAAGATGCGTGCGTAGAGCCCCTTGGCCAGGGCATCTCGGGTGTAAGCTGCCTGTTCCACGTTGAGGGTGACCGTGATGGACTCGGAGCGGCCGCCCCACTTGCTGTCCATTTTCCTGCTGGTGACCTTCTCGTTGAGGCGGTCCTGGTCGATCCCCAGCAGGTAGGCAGGGAAGGCCAGGGCTGGGCAGAGTGGGGGAGGGCAGTCAGGGCTGCCTGCTCCCTGTACACCCCTGGCACGCTGCCCGCAGGCACTGCTGGACACCCCCAGACACATCCGAGTGCAAAGGACAGCAGCGGTGCAGCGAACGGGGATGTGGGAGCTGGTCCTCCCTCTGCTAAATCACAGCAAGGGACTCCTGGCATCTGTCCCCCCGCTAATTAAGCGCTGGTTGTGCCATTTGCTTGCTGCCTCAGTTTCCCCATGTCTAACGTGGGGAAGATGCTGACACTGCCTCTCTCCTCTGCCAGGGGATTTGTGCTATAAAGAGTCTGCAATTCATTGCCAAGGGTCTCTACGAGCATCCCCACTTGCCCCCCCTGGAGCAGGGGAAGTTGGCTACTCACAGTCAGCATTTTCCACTCGAGCATAGTTGCCTTCCTCCCGAAAGCTGATGTTTCCCAGGTGAAGGATCCCAGCCACAATCTGCAGCACCAGCTGCTGCTCCTCACCCCGGATGCCGACAACCTGCATGGCGTTCTGGGGGTGGGGGGACCCCGTCAGCCCCTGCCTGGCTGCAGCTGGCTTTGGGGACTCCCCCCCCACAGGCACTCACCATGGTCTCATGGAAGTCACTGCGGTCATCCGTGCCCTCCACCTGGTACGTGTCCGACTGGTTTAGATAGTAGTAATAATCCGGGCTCATGATGCCCAGGTTCTGCCGCTGCTCTTGGGATGCCCCTTCGATGAGCTGGGAGAGAAACGGGAGCTGAGGTTACCCGGCCCCTGGCCCCTGTGGCAGCCCGGCTGGCTCTGTGCACCCCATACCTGATAGTAGATGTGGAAATTCCTCTCGCACTCATTCTGGCTCACCACCCGCGACTTCTCCAGCAGAAAGTTGGAGATCTTCCCCCCGTCAGGTTCGCCGCCCCGGCTGAACTGGATCTCGAAGTACTTCCCCTGCCCCGGCACAGCTCCCGCTCAGAGCCATGGCCCTGGCTGGGGGGACTCCTCGATCCCCCCAGCCCCGGCTCCTCTCCCCGTCCTCCCACCACACTAGGAGCATTGCTGGGACAGATCCTGGCTGTGGCGCTGACCCTCTGCACCCACCCTGGTGACTTACAAAGCGGCTGGAGTTGTTATTCCGGACGGTTTTGGCATTTCCGAAGGCTTCCAGCAGCGGGTTGGACTGCAGGATGATGTCCTTCACATGCTGGGGGCAGAAGAGGGAGAGGGCTGAGCAGGGGGGCTGCATGCCTGCACCCCACTGCAGCAGCCCTGCCTTGGGGCTGGGGACAGACCCAGGGCTTTGCATGTCCCCAGCCCTGGAGCTGGGACTGCTCCGTGTGCCACCATCAGATGGGGGGAGCGAGGGTGGTGGGGAGCGGTTGGGAGGTGAAGCAATGTGTGGCTTTAAGGGTGGGGGGTAGACATACCTGTACTTTCTCGCCACCCCCGGACACTTTGGAGATGTAGCCCATGATGTATTTCGCTGCCACTGTTTTCCCAGCCCCGCTTTCTCCACTGTGCAAATGGCAAAGCAGAGGAGACATGAAACGGCCTCACCAGAGTCGCCCATCCTGGGGTGCTTCGGGGTGGGATGCTGGAGCAGGGCTGGGGGGTGACAGCGGGTGGCGGGGGCTGTGGCCTCCCTCCTGCTGCGTAATCTGAGCGTGCGGCAGCACTAGTGCCAGGGATGGGGCTGCCCGGGTGCTCTGGGGGTGCTCTGGAATATAAGCAGGGCTGGAGCAAGGCTGGGTGAGGAGCTGCTCCAGGAGATGTTGGATTTCTTATTGCTGGATTTTGGAGGGGAGGAGGAACACTTGGGAGCCTCAAGGGGAAGTCTCTGGCCTTGCCCCACATCCTGACCATTTCCCTTGCAACACTCAGCCGGAAAGGTGCATTGCACAAGGCTCGGTCCCTGCCTGGGACAACCTGGTCACAGCCCCGGCTGGTGCTCTTGGCCCAGGACATTGGGGTCCCTCCAGGCATCCCCACATACTGGGTCCCCCAGGACCCACCACTGGGCTTCAGCCACCTCTTGCTGCTGCCCAGCACCTGCGTTTAGCTGGGATGCCCCCAGGGTGTGGGGAGAAATGGTGATGGGGGCAGCCGGCCCCAGAGTGGTGGCACAGGGTCCCCAGCTGCACCCTGCGTACCCCCTACCTGATGATGACGCACTGGTTCTCCCCGTCGATCAGCATATTGCGGTACATGTTGTCGGTCAGGGCGTAGATATGGGGGGGATTTTCATACTGAGCCTAAACAGGGGACAAGGACAGCAGTGCTGAGCACAGAGCAGCCATCAGCTCCCCGCCCTGAGTCCCCTCCCCAAATCCCCTTAACTCTGCCCATGCATTACACAAGGCAGTGGCACACAGCAGGAATGGGGAATTAGTCTCTTGCCACAAACATGAGCTAATCAGCAGCATGTCAGATGTTTTTTTAACTCTCCCCTCCTCTTTGGGAAGCTCGTTGTGGCAGTGCCAGTCACTTAGGCTGCATTTTACCATGTTTGGGTTGCTCTGGTGTGTATTTATGAGCTGAATTTCCCAGGAATGTGGATTTGCTCCTAAGTCTCGTTACTGACTCTCCATCAATCTGTTTGGGAGCGCTGACCCCTGCAGCACCCAAAGGGCTGGGGAGGATGGGGACACTCATGGGACAACCTCCAGGTGTTTTGCACCAAATTAAACCAAAAGAACCCTTGGCCAAACCCCGCCAGCTGGCACGCAGCAGCCTCACCGCCCCCTGGTACAGCTCGATCTCCCGGTCGGTGAAGTACGGCATCTGCTTGAAGGGGTTGACGGAGATGAGCACCGGCCCAATGTAGGTCTGAGTGGCAGGTTAAGGTCTGTGTGTCCTTTCTTGTGTTCCCCCTTCCCGCTGTCCCTTCCTGCCCTGCAGGCAGTGTCAGTGAGAGCAATGGCAGGAAGGTGGTTGGGGAGGGTCCCTGCCTCATCCTGGAAGCTGCACCAGGAATACCACAAGGGTTTTCAGCTCAGGTGCAGGCAGAGCTGCTGCCATGACTTGGTGCTCTCCTGGCCACGGGGCCCCAGTGTTTCACTCCCTCGGCCCCGAGGTGTCCCCCACAGAGTGATCAGTGCAGCAAGAGTATCCCCCTCAGCTCCCTGGCCTCTGGCTGAGGATCGGCCCCAAAACCGGCATTTCCAGCATCCCACATCCTCCTGGAATTCACCCTCTGCTCAGCCGCTCATGCTCCATCTGTGGCTTTTGCAGCAGGAGATCGTCTCCATTTTATAACGAGGGAAACTGAGGCACGGAGAGGAAAAAAACTGCCAGCTTCTGCCTTTCCCTGGCCACCCAGCCACTCCGCCTCCCTCGGCCCCTGCCTGCAGCATCCCCCAGTCACCCAGGTGTGGGCAGGGGAATGGAAAAGTGGGGAATTGTGACTGGAAATGATGCAGCAGCAAGATGGGGATGAGCTCCCAGCACCCCGGGGCAGGTGCTGGGGAGATGGAGGTCAGGGATGGACCAGTGCCAGTGGGGTTACCCTGAGCCCTTGATATCCTATTTTTGGCCCACCTGACAGTGCAGTGGGGAAAGAGCAGCCGAAAGGCAGGAAGAGGGGTTTTTCTGGGAAATGCAGAAGCGCGGGGCTTTGAGTCATGGCTAGATGGGAGCCCTGCGCGGCAGCACAAAAAAAGGAAGAAAGAGGCTGCGTGGGGTATTTTTTTCCTCCAAAAAAAAAAAAGCCAACCCCAAACCCAACCCCTAAACACATTTAAAGCCCCAGGGCTGCCGAAAGAGCGGGGAGGATGGCTGCGTCACCGATGGCCCGGGACAGAGCATCGCCTTGTAAGGACAGAGCCACATCTTCAAGGAAACCACAGCCACTTGCAGAAGTGTGAGCAAGCGGCTCAGCCCCGTGCTCAGCCCCACTGCTGCCCGAGCCCCTGCCATGCCCTGCTCTGCACAACAGGGATTTTGTCCTCTTCCCCATCAGAGCCGGCCACACACCGGAGCTGGGGTGCAGGCGAAGCGTGTGCAATGGTGCCGGGGTGCTGAGCCGGCCGCATCCCCAGGCAGGTGTGGGGCGAGCAAGGCAAGGGCTCAGCACCTCAAATTGTGGGTGTGGGGATATCCCCCCCATCCGCACCGCAGAGCCTGAGAGCCGCCGAGCCTCATGCACGGCGCTCAGCAGGGTCAACTCTGTGATGGGAGCCAGTGACTGCAAAAGCCTCTGGGCTGGGGGATGACGCAGCGGGGGCAACTCTGGGCAGGGTGGGAGCTTTGCGCCCCATGCTGGCTTGATGGTGTCCCATGTGGCCTGACACCAGTGGAGAGTGATGGGTGGCACCTCATCCCCATATCTGCAGGGATGCTCCTGCTCCATCCAGGGTTTGCTTGGATTTGCTGTGGGTGCAGAGCTGCCAGGGCATGTTGTGGGCATTGGGGGGGTCGGGTGACAGCAACAGGGGACGATGGCCACTACTGCCACTGGCGTCTGGCCCCCTTGGCACAGGCAGGTGGGTCTCCAGTGTGCAGGAGCAGTGGGAAACAGCAGATGAGGGGTTTTGCTCAGTGCTCTTTGCCTAGGTCTTTGTGGCCACAAAGGAAGGACCAAAGTGGGTCCCAGGGCATGGCAGGATGCGGGTCACGGTTGCGGTCTCTCTGTCGAGTGCAACTCAGCTTGGGAACGGTGGCATTCCCCCAGCTGATCCCAATCTTGTCCCACCACAGTGTGAGGATGGGATACTCTGCAAGCATTGGGGCAACCCCAGTTTGGCCCACGCCCTGGCAAAGCCTTGGAGCACAGCCCTGTCTCTCCCTGGCCCTGTCCCGCTGCCCTGGGAAGGATACAAAGATGTAATCGTCCATAAATCGCTTCTTGAGGTTCTCCACGATGGCCTCCTCGGAGATCTTGGAGAGCAGGACCATGTCGTCCACGCCGCTCTGCTTGACATTGTGGCTCTGCCAGTGGAAGCGCTCCTTGCTGCCCTGCGGGGAGAGGGCCACAGTGACTGCACTGGGGCCACCACCGACGGGAAAGGGGCTCCAGGCCTGGATCTGGCCCCAGCTCCCCCTGAGCTGCTGGTAGCTATAACTGGCCCCGGCTCCAGCTGTGGCTCCAAAAAAGGGTGCAAAGAGGGGTGTTTTGGCCACGCTGGGAACTTGCAAAGCTCAAAATCCCAGCGCTGCTGCCCCTGGGCTTGCCCCATTCCTCTGGTTGGATCCTGCCTCACTGCAGGTCTGGCACCCTGGAGAGGAGCAAGCCTGGCACTGACAGCCTGCAGGCATGTTTGTAACATCACCCCTGCTTGCTATGGCGGTAACGAAGGACTAACGAAGCAACTGCTGTGCAGGCTCTGCTTATGAGTCAAAGGGGCAGCAAAAATAACCCAGGAGAAGGGCAAAAATTGCAGCTGGTGGGGGCATCCCCGGTACTGCACATCCTCCGCACCCCCACATCCCCTTTGCACCAGGGCAGAGGTGCAACTGTATCCCCATCACCTTTTCCTCTCTGCCCAGGGAGATACCATCACCTGCTTTCCAGCCGCCCCCCAACTCGCCCAGCTCTGTCCTCCAGGGGCCGTGGGGAAGCAGGAAAACTGTGGGCTATGATTTAAGCCATTGTGGGGCTAAACACAGCCTTGGGCTGGGAGGGGAGGGTAAGGTTTCACCGTGCCAAAAGAAAACTACTCAAAGGCTCCTTGTCTTTGATGCTGCAGAGGGAACTTGCTGAACAGAGCCGCGGTGCCCGTGCGGTCCCTGGTGCGGTACCCAGGAGGGGACACCTCATCTGGACCTGCCAGCGGCTCCTCTGTGCCTGTCCCGCAGCCCCCGCAGTTCCGCTTTCACCCCAGTGCTCCCAGCACCGATTTCACTTCTCCTCTCCCCATCACCCCCGGCGTCTTACTCTTTCCATTTCCCTTTTCTTCTCTTCCCCTTTTGCTTCATTTTCCTGCTGGCTCTCAAGATTTGAGGCCTCTAGACCCCCATGCCTTTGCACCCTCCTGTCGACCCCTGATATTCGCAGGTGGCCTGTAGCCCCCCTGCACCCACCTTCAGATGCTTGGCAGAACCCGGCACCATCGCGATGGGGGACAGAGGGACCGTCATGGAGCGTGGAGGAGCTCAGCAGCATTGTGCTGCTCCCCCCGACCGCCTCCATCGCCGCTGGGCTGCTGGGCTTTGCAACCCAAAATACCATCCGTGCCCCCTCAAACCCCAAGTACAGCTCAAGTTCCTGTAGCTGGTGGAGGGGCTTTTGGCTTCATTGTCCCACCACCTTCCCTTGGGATGCATGGACTTGGGTCAGCTCAGGGGGTCCAGAGGGGATCAGGGCTGCTCACGCAGCCTGAAACCACGTGGGGAACTTCTCCGCTTCCTCCTGTTTGTTGTTTATGGGCCTTTTTCTTGCCTTCCCCTCCTCTTCCTCCCCTCCATCCTAATAAGCCACTAGAAAAGCCACCCAGAAAAATGCAGGGGGGCTCAGTCATCCACTCCAGGTCACCGTGCTGTCACCCAGGGAGCTGTCAGTGACCCCAGGAGCTGCCCAGCTTCAACCCAACCTGGCCAAAACCTTGTGCTTCAGGTGGAGAGGAGTGGGTTGGGAGGAGCCCATGGGGAGCCCTACACCTTGGTTCCCCGTTCCCTGCCTGCATTGCCCTGAGCCCTCTGGCACAGGCACCCTGGCCTCATGTGCCTGGTTATGGCACCAAATTAAGGCAAATATAGGCATTTCCTGTATTGCAAGCTTGGTGCTTTTGAGCTGACAACCGGAGTTTCTCCTTCAGTCAAATGACTGCTCAGAGCTGTCAGTGGCAAGTGCGTGCCCTTGCAACACCTCCTCTTCCTCCGGGCGCAGGTTAGGTGCTTTCCTGGCTCAGCTGGGGCACCTGATGCAGCACAGCTGCAGGGAAAACACCAGCTCACTTTAAATGAAGGTTTTGTCCCGGCTATCTGCAAGGCCGTGAGTGTTTCCGCCCTGTTTCTGGGAGCACAAAGTCTGCCTTTCCTCAGAACATCCCAAGAGGCGGCATGGGGGGTTCGCAGGGCCAGGGCTCACTAAGCTGGGTAAAAGTCTTGTGGGGAGGATGAAGAGGAATGATGCTCCCTCAAAACTGTAGCATTGCCCAAACTCAGCATCCAGCGAGCCCTCGTGGGGTGGGGCCTGCAGGCGGCATCCCTGTGGGGAGCGGGGCAACAAACAGAATTTGTTTTCAGAGGTTTGGAGCAGCAGTTCCTCAGTCCCCTCCTCTGTCCCAGGCCAAAGCGAGTGATGAGCCAGAAAGCAGCGACTCGACAGCCTCCACCATGGGGGTCCCCAGGGAAGGGGACTGATGAGCAGCCTGGACCAAACACCATCCGTGAAGCCACTTCATCCTCAAGCCGAGTGGCGAGCAGCTTTCGGCAGCCCTTGGTCTGGGCTTCCAGGTGCAGTTTGCAGCCGCTTTGCACAAGGGACTTCGCTCTGACGGTGGTCCCATGCATGAGGGGTGCGTTCATGGGGACCCCCAGGAACACCCCAGCCAAGGGCTGTGGGATGGGGACTGTCAGCATCGCAGCCACCACCTGCGCCTGGGGCTGTGGATGCACCCGGTGCTCACGATAGGATCGCTGAGGCAGGGAGTGGAGTAACTCTGCAGCAGCAATTGCAAAAACATCATCTGTTTTTCTTCAAAGCTCAGGTCTGAACCATCAAAAAAACCCTGCAAGCCCTGAGTGGGGAGCGGACACAGCCCAAGGTGGCACCTTTTTTCTCGAGATGGGGCAAGCCCAGATGCAGCCAACACCTTAAAACCACCGGAAGCCTTGAGAAGAGCGGCACGGGGTGTTGCATTGCTGCCACAACCCTGCAAGGTGTCAGGCACAGGCAGGGTTTGGGGATGGGGCATTTCCCCCAGTGTTTTGGGGATGAGAGCTGGCCACAGACCTGGGGTCCGGCAGGGTTCAGGGTCATGGCTGCACAGACCTTCGCGAAGCCACAAAGCTCCTTCAGGTCTTGTGTGGCAGTGTGGAGGGGATGGTATTTGCATCTTGTGGGGGACAGCATCTGAGCAGTCTCTCAGAGGTGGCAACCGCAACTATGGGTGGGAAAAGGCTCTGTTTCAGCCTGACCACTGTCCCCTTCCTGGCTGGGTTGAAAAATCTGGGGACAGCATCACTCCAAGACACAGAGGGAGCAGAGCCATGGGCTGAAGGACATGGCTGCAGCCCCACCTTGCAGACCCTTACTCCATGCCTGAGCATCTCCCTAATTTTGAGAGCTTTCACCTTTCTCTTCTGCCTCCAAATCAACTTCCAGCCCTGGCCACCGCCCTTTCAGCAGCCTCACATCCTGCCTGCAGCCCATGTTCCCTGCACGTTCCAGGGTGCAAGGTCCAACCCTGGGCACTAACACCCAGAGGGTCCTTCCTGGCTTGAGCTGGCCTGGAGGGTACAGCTGCCCCCAGCAGCCCCTGCCACCCCACTGCACTCTGCCTGAACACCCTGCTGGCACCATGAGCGCTGAAACCACAAACACTGGTGGGAAGTTGGGCCAAGAGGAACATAAGGGTTCTCCTATGGGTACCGCACCGGCAACAGCAAAATCAAAACCACTTTGTGTCAGCCCAGCCTCACCGCCTGGTGCCCTCCATCCTGCTCGGGTCAGTGCTCCTGGGACCACCGACCCTGCACCCAGCACCCATCCCCAATCCCTGTCTGCTCCCTACCACTGTACCCTGCTCCAGTGCCTCACCCAGCCCCAGCTCTGCTCCCCGTCCCCAAGCCTGGGTAGCACTGTCCCCTCTGCAGTGGGGACATCGGGTGGGCTCCTGCCACCTCCCGGAAAGCAGCAAGGCACCATGATGGGTGCAGGAGACGATAGGGCTAAGATAGCCCTGAGGTGGCAGGAAGAGAGGGTGACATCCCCAGGGTGCCAAAGGGAGACAGGGTTGGGGGGCGGCCAGCGAGGGCCCCACTTGCACTCACCATGGTGTCCCTGTGTCTTGCCCCCCGGGGACGTGGCGGGTCGGGGCTCTTGTCACCGAGGGCCCAGGGCCATCCTGAAGCACTTTGCTTTTGTGTTTCTGCTGCAACTACAAACCTTTTCCTCCTCCCACTTCCTCATTTTGTGCCGGTTTGCCGGGGGTGGGGAGGATGAGGGTGGCTCTCTGCTGCCGGGGGTGGCCCTACCCAGGGTGACCCTGTCTCTGCTGCAGACGTGTGCTGCTGGTGCCAGGGGGCACTGATCTGGGTAAGTGGGTGGGTGCTGGGTAGAGTCCAGCAGGGATGCTCAGAGCTTCCACAAAACCTTTCCCCACACTCCGACGTGATAGCTTGAGGTGCCCCCCTCCAGCAGTAGGCAGTCACTGCTAGGGGATTCTCTGCTTCAAGGTACTTTTAGGAGCGTTATGCTTTGGTAGCTTGTTTTTTAGGTCTTTTGAGTAAAAAAGGCCATACTTGAGGAAATGTTATGGCTAAAAATGGGCTGAAGCCATTTCGAAAAGACCATTGCGGGAGCTGTGTGAGGAACAGCCGCGATGGTGCCCCCACCACAACTGCAGAGCTGGTGCTGCTGCAATCCTGCACACACACAGACCCATCTTCATGCAACACCCCTGGGGAGAAAATGAATGAATCTCGGGAAGCCCTGGCTCGTTGCGATGGTTCGTCAATGCCAATCCAAGGCTATGCGTAAAGAAGGGAGCCCGTCGCGATGAGCGTTTCTGGCCCTACTCAACAGTCTATTGGCGCGGGCCCAACGACGTGACAGCGGTCAGCCAATTAAAAAGGCAGCCCTGCACATACCAGCAGCGCCAGCAGTGGAGCGGGACAGTAGCAGGGAAGCATCAGGCAGCAACTGGCAGCTTCTGGGTGCTGCGTCCTGACGCCCAAGGAGTCTTCGAAATAAAGTGTCAGGGCAACCACAAGAGGTGCCAAACCACAGAGGACGTGTGGAAGCTCTTAGGCTGGGACGACACGGAGCCCATGGAGGTTGACCCAGTGGGAGATGAGGAGGAGCCCATGGAGGTTGACCCAGTGGGAGATGAGGAGGAGCCCATGGAGGTCGATCCAATTCCAGCAGACCTAGTTGCGCTCTGCACTGCCGGTTCCAGGCTATGCCCGAAGAAGGGAGCCCGTCGCACTGGGAAGATGTGGCCCCACCCAAGACTCTACCGGCGCGGGACCACCTCCTCACCACTGGGCAGGTATATGCTTGGGGGTGGTGGGAAGCCACGGCCTTGGCGGACCCAGCCTGTGCGTGGCTCCCAGCCATCACTCGACCATTTCCTCTCTCTCCCTTGAAACATGGTGGAGCTTCAAGCGCCGCTTGGGCTCTTCCTCCCCACCCTGCACTCCCCCGCTGCCCCAGATATTCATCAGGTATCTCCCCTGCCTTTTCCAGCGTGTGGGTGGCACAGCACCGGAGGGTCACGCTACGGAGACCATCCGCGGCGAACAGACACCGCGTGCTGGGCACCAGTCTCGCCAGCAGAGTTTGCAGAACCCAGAGGGTCAAAGCCTTCTTCAGATCCCTTCTCCTCAAATAAACCTCTTCCAACCTTGGCTTTGTGGCACTTTCTTGGGGTGGGGGGGGAAGAGCTGGAACAAGAGGGGGCAACGCTTTGTGGAGGCCTAGCACCCAAGACCGGCTCAGGGCCCTGAGCTTTGGAAATGGCCTCTCTCTCCTTCTCGAGACCATCATCTCAGTCACTCGCAGCCCGGTTAGAGTCGGAGAATCATAGACTCACAGAATGGTTTGGGTGAGAAGGGAACTTTAAAGGTCATCTAATCCAATCTCCTGCCATGAGCAGGGACACCTTCAACTAGAGCAGGTTNCTCAGAGTCCTGTCCAATCTGACCTTGAATGTTTCCAGGGATGGGGCAGCTACCGCCTCTCTGGCCAACCGATGCCCGTATTTCTCCACCCTCATTCCCTGCACCTAGTCTGAATCTCTCCTCTTTTAGTATAAAATCCTCACCCCTCTTTTAGTTTAAAACCATCAACCCTTGTTTTGTTGCAACAGGCCCTACTGACGAGTCTGTCCTCTGGTTCTCCAGAGCCACAAGATATGGTGCAAACCTTTGAGCCAATCCCCACACAAACCAGCTCAAGGGATTCAGGGAAGCATCGGCGATGTTGCAGACACGTAGTTCTTCAAAGAGTCCCCCCCCGCCCCGTTAAAATCCCAAACCGGCACCACCAACACGGGGGTTCTGTGTGCCCCCGGGGTGGACAGCCCACCCACGAGGGGTCTGCCAAGGGAAGCCTGTTCCTACGTGCCACGCAGCAACTCTGAGCGAATCTCCACCTCTCCCATCCGCTCTGGTCACTCGCGGCTGCTGGGAGAAGCCTCCCCTGCTGCCCAAACCTCTCCTCCAGTGTGACCACAAGGAGCACTGTCGTGTGGGGCTGCCCAGAGCCCAGGCTTGTTGCTTGAGAAACAAGACTGGGACCAGAAGCTGCACCTGGGATCGTAGCTACTCCTTTATTATAAATCATGCTGTTACGTCGCTCCTCCTCAGAGTTAGTACGTTAAACATTTTTCATTATATATATATCTCATCTATATAAAAAGGTGAAAACACCCCCTCCCCTCACCAAAATGTCAGAAGGGAGCGTGGCACCGGGAAGGAAGACAAAGGAAGGCCCGCTCGACAGCCAAGTGGGATTTGCTGAGCACCAGAGAAGCTGCGATTGGCTGATGAGCGGGTAAAAATACAGATGGTAGAATAACACATGATGGCTGGTAGGGCAGAGAGGTTTGTTCTGGTTAAAGAGGGCTCTCCCCCTCCCTGCACCCTAGGGATGACCCCTATGGGGAGCAGAACATAGCTTGGACAAGATCTCCCTTCTTCGTGATGCAGAAAGGCCTGAAAATATTAATAATAATGACAATAATGATAATAAAAAACACATGCTTTGTCGATTGGGAATTCAGGTCTCCTCCGCAGGCCGTGGTGGCCCACGGAGAAGACATGTGTCAGGTGTCAGCCCAAATTTGGCCAGGAGGTGTCCTGGAGGAATTTCAAGCCTGCTCCTTTCCCATCACTGGAGGTCTCCTGGGGGCAGAGGAGTGGGTGGCACTGGGACCTATAGCCCAAGTCCACAGCGGCGTGCAACAAGGCTGCCTTTGGAGGCAAAGCACCTTTCGGAGGCAAAGCACCTTTCAGAGGCAAAGCACCTTTGGAATAAAGCACCTTTGGAGGCAAAGCAGCCGTGGAGGCCGTGGCGTTTGCTGGGGAGGGCCCTGCCAGGACCAGGCAGAGTGGTCCTGCAGTTACGGCTCGGCAATGGGGACACAGTGACCAAGACAGTTCTTGTCCTGCATCCTCCTTTGCTTTGCTTCCTGCAGCCCGGCACGTCCTTGATGCCTGTTAAGTGACTGCAACCCTGAGCACGACTGGGCCATGACCTCAGCTCGTGCTTCGAGGTGTTTCTGGAATAAAAAATGGTCATAAGAGTGATAAGGACTTTAAGGAAAAATAGGGGGACACCCCAATCAAAGTAGGTTGTTAAGAGAGTTTGAATAACCCCCCTCTCCCAGTTAAACTGGTGTCACTGCTCTGCTCACTGAGTGACCTGCTCTCTGTCCCCTGCTGCACGTCCCAAGGTGACAGGATGCAAACCAATAAAACAAAATTCCTGCTCCAGCCCCACTGCCCACAGCAGCTCATCTTCATCCATCGCCCAGAGGCCACAAGCCACGCTTGTCACCCGTGGCACCTGAAACCTCCTCCCTGTCTGCCCTGGGATCCCGGAGGGAAAGGCAGCAGCCCCCGGTGCGCTCAGCCTCCCCGGGGAGGCCCCACTGTAGGCCACGATGCCCCGTGATGCCCTCGGGACACGGGCGCGGAACAGGACAGGGCAAGAGCAGGGCGAGTGGTGCCGCTTTGGTGGCTGTCTCGGCGTCTGCAGGACCTGGGTCCGCTACTAATAAATAACAATGTCAGAATTTCAAGTAATGTCCCTGCTGCTGCGCTCTGCCCAGCTTCTCCCTCTCCCACCGCTCATCGACCGGCTCCTGTCACACTGGGCCGTGGCAGTGTCTGCAGCGGCTGGCAGTGGTTTAACTGGGAACCTGCCATTGTGAAGCTCGGGGGCGAAGGGTGCATGTCTTTGGGGGACGGGTTTGGGTGACGCCGGCTCCCACTGGAAGCACGACCAGTGTCTGTGTTGGACCCAGGGGAGATTGCCGGGGCGGAGAGGAAGGGCGCAGCTCGGCGGTCCTCCGGCGTAGTTTTTGCCTTCCAGTTTTCCCATGGGGGTCACACTGCATCCCTAGTGCCCCTGGCATGTTTTACAGCACATCTGTCGGAAGTAGGTCCGGCTGCAGAACTTGAACTTCAGGACGAGAGGGCAGTAGGCCACCTTGTTCACATCCTTGCACTCTGGATGGGCGACAGAGGGAAGCAGGGTTACAGCTGCCTTGAGGAGCCCCAGGGGGGACTTCTAACCAGCACTATGCAAGCTCTTTTTGCACCCTGATGCCCAGCTCCTGGAGGCTTTTCTCCAGGAAGCAGCAAGAGGCAGCCGTGTTGAAGAAGCTACTGAGAACCTCTCTACCGAAAGCCTCTCTTTGCCAAGGTGCAGTTACTTCATTTATCAGTGTCACGGCATGCCAGTTTGGCCTGGGACCAGAGGGGACAGCATCAGGTCTCCCCATGAGAGCCTCACCCCACAGCACCTAGACCCCAACTGGGGCTGTGCTGGCTCCAGTGTCCCTGTACCCCATAGCCCCCCAAGGCTACCAGTGCTCTGCATTTCCCTCCCCAGTCCCCCGTCTCCCTCATACCTTCAGGGTTGTCCGTAGGTCCCGATTCGCACTTGGTCTCGCACTGCTGCATGCCGGGTGGCTGGAGGGTCTCCACACAGTCGCTGGACGGCTGCCCGGTGTGAGCCAGGCACTGGACGGATCTTCTTTGCTGGCCAAGGCCACACTGCGCAGAGCACTGTGGGGAAACAGCACAGCATGGAGCTGTGGTGGCTGCCATGGCTTTAATAACGTGGGGGGAGAAGGCACAGCCAGGTCTTAGGAGGTGCAAAGGGTGCTGGATGCAGTTGTCCCTTCCCTCACCAGCAGCTGCAGGGACCTTGCTGGTACGGCTGAGTGGGCGGCCCTGCTTCCTGAAAAGCTTGGTTCGAACCTCCAGGACTCAGCGAGGGTCTCTCCATCCAGCCCTAAATCACCAGCCTTTCCCAGGCCTCCTGCAACCCAGTGTCACCCTGCAGCTTGAGGGGTGTTAGAGGGAAGAGAGGACTGTCAGCATCACCCCGCTGTAGGCACCAGGCTGGGCTGTGGCAGGGGGACCAGCAGTGGCCCCGCTTGCAGCCAGCCCAGCCCGCCTTTGCAGCCCATTGCTCCCACTGCACTGCACTGCTCCCTGTCCTCACTGCCCTGCTGCCCCCCAGATACCCGTGGGGGCCCTCCAACAACTTCTGTGGGGCCCTGCTAGGCCCAGGAGACTCCATGAACCAGCTGTGCACTTGGGCCACCACCGCAATGGCCTCCTGAGCCAAAGGAGGGCAAAGAACTGCCACAGAGTTCTGCTGCCCCCCAGATAGTTGTGGTGGCCACATTGAGTTCTGCTGGCAGGTAAAAGCCTCGTGTGACTAGGATTTGAGGGGCTGGGGAGACAGAGTCTTCTTCAAAGACCTCATGGGAAGGATTGTCCCTACCTCTCCCCACTCGCCAGTCACCCAGCGTGGCGGTGGGCAGCGCCGCAGGTTGCACCTCATGCTGGTCGGTGGCTTGGAGCCTTCATAGCACTGGGAGGTGGGCAGAGTTGCACTGTGGTCACCACTCTTGCAGAGGACGATGCGGTGGCGGAAACCTGGTCCACAGCTTGGGGTGCACTGCAAAGAGAGGACACATGCGGTCAGGATGTATGGCAAAGAGCAGAGAGAGGCAGCACTGGCTCTCCCCACCAGTGCTCCCACCTTGCCTGTCTCCTGAGCTTCAAGACCATTTCCCACATTATGCTCTCCATGCAGCCATCGCTAATGCTCTGGCCTAGCGATTGACTCTGTCCCCCTAAGGACCAGTGCTATCAGAGAGGTGAGGGCCAATGTTAAGCACTTACCTCAGACCAGTCCAGAGCAACCCACTCTGGAGGACACGTCTGGTTATTGCAAGGCTCAAGCATCTTTGGCCGTGGATAGGTGCAAGAAGCATCATCCAAGGTCTTCTCTTCAGTGGCAGAGATCTTACGCTTGCAGAAGACACTGCGTGTGCGGACACCTTCATTGCAACTTCGGCTGCATTCAGACCAGTTCCCAATCACCCAGCTGGAGACAGGTAAAACAGCAAAGTTGTGAGGGGCACAGTGGTCCATGCTTGTCCCCATACTCCAGTACACAGCCCTGTTCCTACTCTGGCCACAGCCTCCCAGGCAGCTGTGGTTGAGTCAGAGTTCCTCCACATCTCCCTTTCCCCTTCAAGAGAGGGGCAAGGGCCAGCCAGGGAGGGGCTGGGACAATTTCTGAGGAACCACACTGAGTATCTGCTCTGCACCAAAGGACCAGATGGGGAGGGCTCCTTTCTGCAAGTAGCTCAGTAGCGCAGGGAGGAGGCCACGCTACAGAGACCATCCTCAGCCAACACACCATGTTCTTGGCACATCTCTCACCGAACAAGGCACAATGTAGCCTTGTGCACAGAGCACTGTGGTGAAGACAGGTTTCTACTCTCTGCATCACCACTGCCCCTTCCCCACAGCAATGCACTTGGGCTGTGCAGATTGTGCACTGTATTGTGCTCATGATGGGGCACAGAGGAGAAAACTGTCCCCCCTCTGCAGCAGAGCTGCTCTAGCCAGGTAGTGTTACCCCTGGGTACTGTGGCTGGGGACTCTGACTTGGGAATGGTAGAGAGGGGGCAATTTCACCCTCCTCCACACTGACTTTTCCACCCACACTCCCTTGATCTGCTCCAAGCTACGGTACTCACGCCGGGGGGCACGGTTCGGTATTGCACGGCCTCTGCCGCTCTGGCATTTTAGTTTCAGGGCTACAGAAATGGTTGAAGACAGTTGAGCCATCGGAAAGTTTCTTGCATACCACAGATTGGATCTGGCTGCCTGCCAAGAAAAAAGAGGCAAGGGGGAAAGAGAGGAGCACCCTGAGGCTAGTGCTGAGCCAGGCTGGAGGTACAAGCCCCACAGCTCGGCTCCCGCGTGGGCAACGTGACAGGGCAGCCACTTGTCACTGCACTTCATCAAGCCTGAATCTGCTTCTCTATTCATAACCAAGGCCTCCTTTGCTTCTAACATCTCCAGAAAAAAATGGAGTGAAGGCTCACCAGCCAGGGCACGACCTGGTAGAGTTTGCAGAGGATGGAGGATAAAAGTGTCCCAAGGACCTCATCCTCAGATAAACCTGTTCTAACCTTGGTCTTGTGACACTTTCTGGGTAGTACTGGGGGAATAGCTGGAAAAAGAGGTGGCGACCCTTTGTCAAGGCCTAGCACATAAAACGGGGCCATGGCCCTTAGCTTTAAACAGGGAACATTATTAAGCCTTGCTCTTGAAAGTGCCTCTTTCTCCTGAATACCAGCTCAGTCACTCACAGCCAGGAGACATGGCACAAACCTTTGTGTCAATCCCCACAAGAACTAGCCCAAGGGATTCAGGGAAGCATCAGTGGTGGTATAGTTCACAGACAATGTAGATCTGAAGGCCAGAGGGGCTGTTGTGACCAGCTAACCTGTTATGCATTACACAAGTAAATGAATTCCAAGCATACCATGCCACCTTCCATCACCTCTACCAACACCTGCGGTCCAGCCAAAGAATGGCATCCAGGTTGTTTGCCCTGACACTCTGCCCACAAGATCATGCTAACTGACACCAGCTCGCATGTGGCTGAGTGCAGGGTGGGAATATGTAGAAACTTGAGAGCTCCTTCAGAGCGAAGCAGATGTTAACATCTGTGCGCTGCCTCATGTGGCCCAGACACTGTGCATGGGTGTCACAGGAAGGCAGACACACGTGTTCCCCCCAGGTGACATGGGGTCAAACCTCACCCCCGGCACACAGCACTGAGCATTTGGTCCACGGGGTGTAGTGCCAGGAATACTGGTTCGAGGCATCCCTGCCAATGGGCGCATTGAACTTGTACCGGATCCCCTGCAGCTCTGTCCGCACAAGGACCTGCAAAGAAAGGCACCACCAAGGCATCAGTGCCACTGAAGTCCAGCATGGTCGTGACTGTCCAGATGGCATCCCACAACCTCAGGGCACTCTCTAAAATCCAGGGCAGCTGAAATCTCCCCCCCCCGCTTCCCTTTCCAGTCCCTTCCAGCATTGACATGGCAGCCACCAGTGATGACAGTAGTGCAGCCATGAAGGTGACATGATCAGAGATCATTCCAAAGCCTGCAGATTAGGGAGGGAGACCTGAGAATTTAGCCCAATTTACCCCTGCTCTCTGTGCCCATTTACTCCAGATAGCAAGGACAGGGACTGATTAGCTCCAATTCCCATCTAGTCACAGCAAGGTCTCTTTAGTCCAGACCAGGCCCATACCAGGTATGGGTATGAAGGAACCATGTTACCAACCATGACAAAGAGGGTGATGTTGGTGGGTCCCAAGGCCTCCAGGGACTCAGGCTCTTCTGGGGATCTCCTGTAGTGGAACGTTGTGCCTGCAATGTCAAAGCGCCGCGGTGGGTCGATGGAGAGCTTCCCATTGATGTAATACTCGCCGCTCTCCCCTCTCAGCGCTGTGAGGACAGGGGAGCAAGGATTAGCAGAAAGGCTGAATGCACCTGTATCCACCTTCGGCCAGGCGCTTCTCATCTGCCAGGCTCAGAGCGCTGCTACAACAGAGGGTAAATGTCATCAGCCTCATTTTACAGGGATGGAATAGGCGGGGCAAATAAAGTAGGTGCCTGGGTCAGGGTCACACAGAAAATCACTAGCAGAGGTGGGACCCATCATCTTGTCTCAGCCTGCCCGCCACCTCACTGGTGAAGGATGACACTGTGGGGAGCTCAGCCAGCTACCCGGGGTGGTGATGGGGACAACTGGCAGTGTGACATGCTGTGGCCATGAAGCCACGCTCAAATCCAGCTGTGCAAACTGGGTCTTGGCAGCTGGGGCTACTGGAGGAGGCTGGTCCCCAGGAGCCTGGCTGTGGTTGCCCAAGCGAGTCGCTAGAGGGGGATCGGCTCGCTTGCTCGTCCCCACTCGCATTCCCACGCTCTCCCTGCTTGCTCTCTGCCACCAACACCGCGCTGGCGCCCAGCCCTGCGTCACTCCTGCCCTCGCTGCTGGCAACGACCTCATTGCCATGATGTTCTGGGGCAGGGAGGATGCTTTGTACCGATGAGGATGCTCCCTCTGCTCCCACTGGGGTGCAGGGACAGATGCTGGAGTGGGAGAGACTGGTGGCAGTAATCAATAGTGATATGAACTTGGGCTGTGCCTCCAGTGCACAGAAATCCAGTCTGGATTGACATGAGGAGTCCCCGGTATACGTGGGCTGGGTACAGAGGGATGTTGGCATCTCCGAACCCAGCAAAGGGAGCTGGCCTGGAGGGATGCGGTCAGGAGAGCCCTGCTGTGATCTCCCACCAGTGCCAGCATCCAGGCAGGCTCCAGCTCCTGCAGAGCCACTGCAGAGGCACCCAGCAGCAAGCAGCAGTGAGCACCCCCCCCCATGATCACTGTCGATGGCTTGGAGGACAGGGGAAAGAAAAAAGCCCATTGTAAAAATGAGCTAGAGTCTGGCTGGAAAATTAAGCCCAAGGAAAATGTGAGCAGGTCTATTTTTAATTCCCAGCCCAACATGCTGGCGGAGGGGGGAATGCCAAGGAGCCACAGACAGTGCCAGGAACGGCGGGGTGTGGGGTTTGCTCAGGGTTACACTGCTGAACAGTGAGCACAGGACGGAGGCAGCGCTGCAGCGAGACAGGGGCTGTGCAGGCCACACCGATACGGCCCACGCTAGCCTGGGACGTGCTGTCCTGCTAGCAGGCCCGCTGCCTTCCTCTGCCCCCAACCCCAAGCTGAGACCCCCCCAACCCCATCCTCTGCTGCAGTGAGAGGTTTTCGTTGCTGGGCCTTTCCCACGCCCTATTAACTGCAGGGAAATGGCAGACCAAGGGGTGTCTGGCTGGGATTTCAGTATCCCCCAGCCCCATCTCACCTAGGTAGTTGATGGAGAGGTTCAGCTCCCGGATGTCGATGTGGACGGAGCCCTTGGGAATCTGGATCACCTTCTCGTAACCTGTGAGACAACCCGGGGCTGGTGAGCAGTGATGCTCAGCCTCCGAGCCCAGAGCCAACCCTGCCCTGGGCTGGATGGGAGTGTGTGCCACCCTGTTACCCATGGGTTAAACACTAAATGAGATGCTGGCAGTGCAGAGGTGTTCGTGCAGCCACCCACTGCAATTAAACGGAAAAAGCACTATGGCCCGCCAGGACAGTGGCTTGCTTGCTTTGCAGTGCAGGCTTTTGTGATCGGACCAGCCATGCTGGGGAGGTGCTGTGGAGCTGGGATCTCCAGGGGCATCTCCACAGCCTGGCTTGAGGGCAGCATGAGCTGCGGAGGAGGGAAGGAGCTTGGTGCTCTGTGCCAGAGACTTGGGTGCCAGGGGTGGCTGGGGAACAGCTTGGTTGGTGAACAGGAGTGATTTGCTCCCTGCTTGCAGCCTGGTCCTACCCTCTGGGGTGTTTCTCTGGGATATGTCCCTGCCTGTCCTGCACATCCCCAGGAGGAGGTGAAATTGAGGAGGGACTTGAGGGTGGGTGACGCTGGCTGCGCTGGCCAGGCTGCTTGCTCCCTACCTCCCTCCGGCAGAGACTGGTTGAAGACGCCCTCAACGGTCTCACAGGAGCTGCCGTCTCCCCCACACACGCGACACTTGTCCTCCTTTGAGTCAGAGCCCAGGACACGGTCACAGCCCACATGCTGGAGGAAGGAGCAGCAGGGAATTAGCCGTCCTGGTGGGGCCTTGTCCTTCCCACACCTAACCTGCAGCATCCCAGGGAGCCCATCCCTGGGCTCCACCTCACTCCCCTCCATTGCACCGTACAGCAGGCTGCGCTCAGCAACATCACCTCTGCCTAGCCCCATCTTTCTGCCCCTCCTCTCCAGGGAGAGCCCTGGGAGGTCTCTCTCCAGGGCTGGCGGGGGGCGGGGGTGAACGCATAAATCCTGTGACTGTGGGATAAGGCAGAGATCAGGGTGCCTGCCTTGAGCTGGTGGAGCTGCAGCAGCCCAAGGAGAGCTGCGTCCCTGCAGCACCAGCATCGCGGTAGAGAGCCCATGTGAAGCCTCTGGCTCTGCCCTGCTGCCACAGTACATGGGCTAGCAAGCGGGTTACCAGCACAGCTGTAGCTGCCTATGGTGCAATCCCCGCCTTTGTTCCACAGTATGTTCAGCCCCATAGAGACAAAAAGATCCCAGAGACACAGGAAGGGAGACAGACAGAGACAGAGAGGGAGCCTGTCTGCCTGCCTGCTGGGGGACATTTGCCACTCCCACAGCGCTTTCTTATAATTAAACTTTTATAGCCCTCCAGATCCCATTTCAAGGGAAGTATCAAGTGCCTGGGGCTACATAGGCTGTAAATGCAGAGACGCATTGCTAACGCAAGCCAATGTGGCAACTGGTGCATGGAGAGCGGAGAGGCACAAGTCCAGAGGTGGATGTGCTCCTGCTCCCACAGGTCAACCAGGAGCCCAGGCAGAAGGATGCCTGTGTCTGTGTGGGTGGGTGGAGGGCAGCACTCCCCTGCCCAAGGGCCTGCCCTTGCTTTCCCATCCCGAGTCTGTCCCAGACCCCGCCAGCACCTTGCACTCCCCGTTGACGCAGATATCGTTGGAGTCCTGCCGGCACGGCGTCCCATCCACCACGGCTGCAGCTCGTTCTGTGTAGAAGTTGAAGCCCTCGGCCAGGCAGTTGAGGGAACAGGCTTTCACACCCCCTGGGAAAGAAGCAGAGGTTCAGATGATGCTGCCAAGGAGAGAGAGGAAAGATGTGGCGAGCCAGAGCTGGATAACAGCCGCCTTACCCTCAGCCTCCCCATGCCTCCATCCTGTGCCTGGCCCACTGCACAGCTCCAGATGCTCAGGAGGATGTCCCTGTCTGTCCCTGCCAGGCAGAGGAACCCAGACACCTTCCTTATTGATCAGCACTGAGCCAAGACCCTTGAATTGGACACCAACACACGGTAAGACATTGTGCCTTCTGCACAGCCTGGGAAACATGGGCTGTATGTGACGGGGAAGGAAACAAACTGACTTGTTCTTATCTGGTGTCGGTCACTCCTGGGTCTCCTGGCACTTTACAAGGGCTGTTGACACCCTTGTGCCCATTTTACAGACAGGGAAACTGAGGCAGCAGCTCTTAAGCAACTTGTCCAAAGTTTTTCAGCTCCTAGACCAGTTACTAGGCCAGAGCAACCACTTCTTTCTGTTCAAGGCTGGTGGATACTGAGTCCTTCACAGCAAAGACAATGACAGCAGCATGAGGCCAAAGGGGAAGGATGCTCAAGCTATAGCTAAATTACTGGCTTCGCAACACCCCTTGCCAAAGCACCGTCTAAGGAAGAGAGACTGGATATCTGTATATTGGCTTATGGTGTCCGGGAACAGGATGTGGGACTGGTTATGGAAGGAGACACCTGAGCAGTGCAGTTTCCTGCCTCCTGTCATTGGATTTTATCAAATGCAGGTGCAGACTGTGGCATTTGCTGCCTTTACTGAGCATGCCAAGGAGACCCAACAGCCTGCATGACCCTGGCAGAGAGATGCATGCCTGAGCTGTGGCAGTTCACTCCTGCAGGCACCGGCAACAGTTGTGAGCCATGTGCCAGAGCTGGGAAGCACCTAGGTTGGGAGCAACCGAAATCTGCAAAACTTGCAACTTGATACAGCACATCAAATGGGCAGATGGAGGGGAGGGGTGGCCCAGCTGTGCCCTGGAGCACCCACACGCAGCTGGGGGGAAGAAAGAGCAAAGCCAGGAGAGGGAGGAACAGGAGGAGACATGAGAGGGGAATTCAGCAGCTTGGAGGCATGCTGTCGAGCAGGATGCCTGGACAAGCCCCTAGAGAAGGTGCTCAAACAACCCTCCCCCTGGAGAGCCAACCCTCTCTGCAGCACCTCAGGCTCTCTCCTGCCTGGCGAGGGAGCTCCAGGGCCACCGAAGGTGACAGCGCAGGCATGACCCCGAAAACTCACAGCCATCTAACCACAGCATGCCTGAGCCCCTGGTCTGTCCAGCCAGACCTCAGGTGCAAAACATCACCAGCACGGCAAGAAAACACGAGTCACGAGGGACCTATGCTGGCTGCAGAATCTCCCAGCTTGGAGAGAGAGTACCACTGAGTCCCACCACCAACTGCACACCCCAAGCATTAAACTGTCCCACCAGCCTGGGAGAGGGGCTTGTGCTGGCCCTTCCCGAGATGTATCTGTGATTTAGCCAGTGCTTGCTGGCTCGGGAACATCTCTCCTGCTAGTGGCCTCGCTCCTGGCAGCCCAGCCGTGTGCTCCGTCGGCTGCGTGGGACCCTTCGTCCCTGCTCACATGCAGCTCTAGGGCCACGCTCAATCCTGCCATCACTGGAGTGCAGGGCAGACTATGCAATGAAGCAGAGTTGAGAAACAGCCAGAAACTTGGGCTTTTGTTTCAGAGTTCTCAGATGGGTTTGCTAAGCTATTCACACGCACTCCCTAATCCCTTCCTTGTCTCCAGCTACAAGGAAAAGCAAGACCCATTGCAGACACCTTGCAGTTCCCTGGTGGGCAGCCAACCTCTGCCACAGCCTGTTTCTGCCTCTCTGCCAGCCCTGGTTCCATTTTAGTAGCTCCCAATCAGCTACATGATCCTGCTTTCTATCATAACTCCTCACTGCTGCTGCCCTATGCCCAGCCTCCTCCAGCAGCAAAGCAGCCCTGAGTGTAATCATCACAGCCTTGAAAGAGGAGCCCGTGGGGAAAACTGGAATAAAAAAATATAACAAGTCAGAGGAAAAATAAAAAAAAAAAGAAAGAAAAGAGGGAAAATAAAAGATTGGGGATTGGCGGCATGAGGCCATATTTCTTCCTTTGCCTTAAGTGCCTGACTTTGTTACTGGGCTGCAAAAATGGTGTGAGAGCATGAACTCAGCTCATTGCAGAGCCAGGGGTGTCCACAAGGGTTTCCTCATTGCCCTCCCCTTGCTGGAGCCCAGGAGGATCCATGTGTGTGCACATATGTGCATGCACGCTTAAATCCCTAACAATTTAACCTTCTTTTGAGGTGAGATCAGCAGAGATGGAGGAAAGCGTGTGGAAGAGAGCAAGCCCTCAATGCTGGGACAGCTGCCCCAGTTCCAGCCTGTCACTGGCAAAGACCCATCACTGCTGATGCAGGCCCTATATCCTGGTGGCGCCGAGCATCTCATGTGCACAGAGGGAGCCTGGGTAGCAACTGCTGAGCAGGGGGAACTCAGCACCCATCACCTTCCTGCCTGCAAGAGCTGACAGCGGGTGCTGGACTTGGGGGTCCATGCACAAAGCTGGGACTTGGGGTCCTGTGGTCATGCTGCCACCCAGCTGCTGCTTCACATCGGACAAATCCCTACTGGTTCTCCTCATCTGGCCACTTAGGAAAAGCTTGCAGATGGAGAATTGCTGCCCTTAAAAGAAAAAGTCCTACGGAACAGAAATGGGGAGAGGGAGAATGAAGGAGGGGGGAGAGAGATGGACAACCTTGCATTGGTACTGCATCCTGATTGTGACTGCTCCAGCGAGCCAGCTGGGCCACCCGAGCTCAGGACCAGTCTCCAACACACCTTCCCTGGTGACAATTTCCAGGCAGGATTTGCCTTTGGCAGCCACGTCACCCTCCCACTGATCAGAGGAAAGGGGGCCTGGTATCACTGCCCAGTGTCTGTTAGGAACTGCAGTTTCCTTGGCGCTTAGCTGGCCAAGAGGTACTCAGATGGTCTGGGCATCACCTTGTCCTTGTTAAGGTGGTTCCTTAAAAAGGCAGCTTTCTAAAGCCCTAGACCAGTGACAACTCTGTGTCCCCACAACAGCAACACTGACCACAGCAAACAGGGTGAATTTCAGACCCCAGAAAGATCCTTTGAAACAGCACGACACGCCTTGACATTCCTGGAGACGGGAATTAAGGACTGTATTTTCAACAGCAGCCAGGATCCAGACCCTCCTCTCCCAGCACGTGAACTATCTGGTGGGAGCTGCGCTTTTTGAGGTGGAAGCGTTAGGTCTGGCTGAGCAAGGCAG
Source organism: Haliaeetus leucocephalus (assembly GCF_000737465.1). Classification (NCBI taxonomy): domain Eukaryota; kingdom Metazoa; phylum Chordata; class Aves; order Accipitriformes; family Accipitridae; genus Haliaeetus; species Haliaeetus leucocephalus. Next base: position 2,232,461 of record NW_010972593.1, read on the forward strand.
TGCTCTATGTCTTTCCAGGCCAGCTCACTGCTGCCCAGTGATACCCACATCCACAGGGAGTGGGATCCTCAGCACAAGCCCCATGGGGCATTTAGCAGCAAAGAGGCAGGAGAGGCTCTACAGTGCCTGTTGTCACCTGTGCAAGGTGGGTCCACCACCATGGGAGAAGAGCCCACTTCCACAGAAAGAGTGGGACCCCCTTAGCCTGCCCACTGCCTAATGTTACTATTAATTGACTGGGAAACAAGCAGCAGACAAGACCATACAACCCTAAAGAGCACAGGGCCTGACATAAACACTGATCAGGTCCCCAGTCCCCTGCTCCCAGAGAGGCAAACCCCCCGGTCATGCATGGGCCCACAGAGAGCTGCCCACCCTTCGCTTTGGGCTTAGTCCAAGGTACTGCTTTTAATCTTTAATATAGCTATTAAAATAGAATAGAATAGAATATTTTCAGTTGGCTACGCAGTGCCTCAGAGGATGTTTTGCTCCTCCTGCCTGCCCTGTCCCATAGAGGAATTAAAGCGCATTACAATTTATGACGAGCAATCTCCTGTTTTCTGCAAGCCCCTGCTCCTCCCCATCTCTCTCCCAGCCCCGTGAGCTGCTCCACTCTCCCTTGGCTCTTGCATCCGCCAAGAGCAAAATGAATAACTAAGCGAATAAAGCAAAATAAACAAACAATTAAAGCCGCGTTCCACGAGGTATCTGCTGACTGTTGAGCTCCAAAAGGCTGAGCTCAGCGCTTCTTGCTGGGGCTGTGTCTTGCGATCCCGGGGTCTGGGCTCCAGGACTGTTATAAATCACCTCCAGGAAAACACGCTGTACCAGCCCTGTGCAAAACCCAACCTCAACTTGCCAGTGACCCGGTGGCTGGCGTCAGGCTTTCAGTGGGTGGCTCCTTCCCATCCCAAATTCCCTGCGGGATCGGTGTCCTCCCCCATCAAAGCCAGCAGGGTATTCTTTGTCTTCAGGGTGGGGGTGCTTCGTGCCTAGGACACTTCCCTGAACCGATGTGGGGCCAGTGCCTGATGGGCAAATGGCACAAGCACCCCTGCACCACCGCTTCTTTCGGCAAGGAGGTGGCTCAAGTGTGCAGTGCCAAAGGCAGCGGCTGAACTGAGCAGGGGAAGAGGCTCAGCAGAGGGCCAGGGTGGTGAATGGCTCCCAAAGCAGGGACACGTGCCCAAAAGCAACCTGAAGAGCAGATATGCTACCAGCTGGAGGGCGGAATGCCTGGGGACGAGGCTGCCAACAAGGATGGATCCTGGGGGGCTGCTTGTGCTAGTAGGGAGGGAGGGACTGACATGCACCACTCCAGAGCAATCTGGGCACCACTGGAAGAGGCCAGGAGGGACTGAGGGAGATGATGGCCAGCCCGCATTGCCTCCTCGATGCTGGGGTAGGGATGCCTTCTAGCACAGGGGCTGCAGGGAGAAAACACGGGTCCTGAGAGCAAAACACCCGTGGCAAGGGCAAGACAAGAGGGGGCTGTTCCCTGGGGGTCTGATCTATGACATGGAGAGGGTGGAGGTGCAAGGGACGCTCCCTGCCTCCCCCACACATGTACCTCTGACACCCAAATGACACCAAGTATCACAAAATCCTGCAGGAAAGTGAAGATGCAAGTACTCATGCTGGTAAAGTCATAGTCATAGAATCATGGAGAGGTTTGGGTTGGAAGGGACCTTCAAAGACCATCTAGTCCAACCTCCACCCCTTGCCGTGGGCAGGGACATCTTCCACTAGATCAGGTTGCTCAAACCCCGTCCAATCTGACCTTGAAAACTTCCAGGGATGAGGCACCCACAACTTTTCTGGGCAACCTGTTTCAGTGTCTCACCACCCTCATCATACACTGTTTCTTCCTTATGTCCACTCTAAACCTACCCTCTTTCTGTTTAAGACTGTTGCCCCTTGTCCTGTCACTATAGGCCTTGGTAAAATGTCTCTCTCCATCTTTTTTATTGAACAGCTGCAATCAGGTCTCCCCAATCCTGACCAGAGCATCCAGATTTGGGCAAAGAATTTTGTAGGTGGAGGGGAACGGTGATGACACCTTACCACCTCCACAGTCCCAACTGATCTGAGGGTCCAGTGTGGACAGCCCATGCCATGAAGAGTTGATTCTGCTAATCCCAGCTGACAGCTCCCAGGCAGGTGGGTGTCAGCACACATGATTTCTTGAGAGCTGGGAGACGGCCACTCTGCTGGCCAGGGGCTTGGCTCCCAGAACAGGCTGAGGAGCTGCAGCTTCTAGCACCTCTCTACACAAGTGAATGTGCCTCAGTTTCCCTACCTGGGCCACCTCAGAGGAAGACAGTGATACCCTTTGACACTGAATAAACAAAACAAAACTGCTAAACAGCACGGCTCCTCGTGACCATTACCCACAGCCAACCTGGAGAGCTGAGACAGGTCACTCCCAGATCCCTTCAAGACACGATCATGCCAACGCTCACAGCCTCCTGGGAAGGGGACAGGCTTCATCACCTTATTTTATGGAAGAGGAAGCTGAAGCAGAGGGAGAGGAAGGGGCTTTTTTTGAAAGCCGAAGCAAAAATCAGTGTCAGAGTCAGATTACAATTCAAGGGCTGATGTTCAACCGGCCAACCGTCCCCTGGACTCAAACCACTGGGCCATGCCTGGGGAAGAGAGAGGTCTGAGCAAGGGCAGATCCAGCCTGCGGGGCTGTCTTCTACCTTGGCATCCACTGGGGTCTTTGTGTGACTTACTGCTTTGCAATTTTATTACATTTTTATTGATCCATCCCCTGCAGCCTCAGCACATCTGCTCCAGCTGCAGGAGCCCCACTGGGAGGTGTGCTTATTTACACAGCTGTGAAGGATTTCCCCAGTCAAGTTCATTAACTACATGAAGGAGACGCGCTGTTCTTTCTCATTATTAAGAGATTTCTGCCACAGAAGCCTCCTCCCGCCTCCTCTCCTCGCTAGACATTTCTGCAGGACACAGGAGGACTGACCTCGGGAAGAAGGGAGCACTGCTCTTTGGAGGATCCACCAGTTCGCATCCCTTCCGCCTGTGCAGGAGCTGGAGCTTTACCTGCCTGTGCAGAGAGGGTTGCCCTGTTTTCTCCCCATCAGGTACCAGACACTAACAACTCCCTTTTCTTGTCTTCCTCTTTGCTCCCTCAGCAGTTAAGGAAACAGACTTGAGGAAAGAAACTAACAACTCCGATGCTGCTGGGATTGTTTCTGGCAGAGCAATGAAGTTAAAGGGCAATAGTACAGGGGTAAGTAAGTGACTCAGGTTGGGGGGCATGGCAGGATGGTCATGGGCCAGGCGCCTGGAGGGATGCACATCGATCCGCAGTCGTGCAAGGGGGAGGCAGCACGCCCCAGGAACACGGAGTGGGCAGCCTGCGGGAACTGGGCTAGCAGAGGTGGTGACTAACTGCCCACCAGACCATGAGACCTGTCCTTGCAGAGAGTGGGGGACAGCAAAGCCATGCATAGCCCTGAGCCAATTCTGCCTGAGCCAAGGGATGCTCAGCCCAGTCCCAGCACTCACCTCCACGGTATGTCTTCCAGGTGTAGTACTTCCCTCGGAAGGGGACGTTATCGAATTCGGCACACTGCAGCTCTCGGAAGTCCTGGGAGCCCGGCGGGCAGTCCTGCAGCCACACAGCCAGCAATCAGTGTGTTGGCAGGAGCAGCCTGCCTTATCAGCTAGGAGGGCAGGAGCTGCTACAGAGCTCCCAGCTGCAACTAACACCAGCCCTTCAAGGAAATGGACACCAGCCCTGACAACTGGACACTGCTACAGTATGGCAGGAACATCCTTCCTGCAAAGCTAAACACTATCTGAAGATGAACGGCATGAGCCCTTGGGCCCCAGCTTGTCTGTCTGCAGATGCAACACTTGCTCTTGTGAGCAATCCTTTAAAAGCTAGGTGCAAAGCCCAGGGGAAGCAATGGGGAGCCATTTATTTTCCTCACTACCAGCCTGCGGATGTTAAAGCTACCACTTCCCAGGTCCAAAGCTTCATTGATCTTCCCTGCAGCACAGCTATTTCTCTGCTCCCCTTGAGGTTTAACCCTGGGAAGCAGGGTGCTATACCGCATTTCGTGAGCCACTCTCACCTGACCAGGCCTGCACTTGCAGCGTATGAGAGGCAATCGCTGTCATGTCAGTGCTGGAAGCCTCTGATCTCTCCTCCTTTGCCTTGTTATCTTTTCGGGCCCCTTCTTGATGCTGAAGCCCTGCAGGGACGTACCGCCCACCCGCCCTCTGAGCCAGCTTGCAGCTGGTGTAGGCGTGCATCGTCCTGTTTGGCTTTCCCCATTGCAGGATTGCTGCCGGCACAGCGTGGCTCACCCCTACCCAGCTGCCTTCTCCTGTGGGTCCCACAGCTGCACATAACGCCCCACATCCATGCAGAGAGGGCTCATCCCCACCTCCCTGTTGCGACACAGAGCTGCCTGCCCCACTGGCAAAGCCCTGCTAGCCCACCGCTGCTCCTCTCCCCGAGCCTGGCAGTACTCACATCGGTGTTGCAGGACCGGTACCGTTTCCGCTCTCCCAGGCAGTACTTTCCTCCGATTGTGGGCCTGCCAAACCAAGAACAAGACGGGAGAACCAGCTTAGGGCAGTGAGCCACGTTTGTAGCAGGTGGCTGCCCCAAGTTTGCAGGAGCACCATGGCTTTTCCCAACCCTGCTCTGCTGCAAGGATGGATCCCGCCTGGAGGGGCTGCTGCAGAAGCGCAGTGCCCCAGCTGACTTCACATGCTCAGCTGCAAGTGCACAGTGGAGTTGTACAAGTGGCTTTGGGTCTGTGGCTGCAGACCCAACACCAAAGCAAGAGCACCTAGCTGCTGTGAAAGCGGGACATGGGATTTGTGTGCGGGAGTCAAGATCTTCCCAGGACCTCAGTGCAGAGCTGCACAGGCACCTGGCTGCTGCCTTCCCCATTGACCTGAACAGTGATGCCGTAGAGCCAGGACAAGGCAGGGCCATGCCAACACAACCACACACATGTACACCTACCGCGGGCTGTCACAATGGCGAATGGATGACGATACGCCTCCGCCGCACGTCCTGCTGCACTCTCCCCAGGACGACCAGGCTCCCCAGGCACCATCCACCCCCTCCGGTCGGGTGCCAAAAGGCACACACTCCCTCTTGTAGCACCACTGCGGAAAGACAGCTTTAAACACCCTGAGCCAAGGTCTTGTCCTCCCAGAGCGCTCCCCAGCCTCCATCAGACATGGCAGCCAGTTTAGGGCTGGGATCTGATTTGATCCTGTGAAATCTGAACTCAGAGGTGTGCTGGCCTTGGAGCCAAGTTCTCCATTGCAGAGGGCATTCTCCTCTCCCTGGGTACCCTCTCCTCTGAGTCACTCTGTCACCATTTGCACACGCTGCGTACTCGGGGTTCACAGGGGTGGTGGGACCAGTGCCCCCCTTCCCAAACCCCAGTGCACGATCCTGTGAGGAAGACAGCCATGGGCAAGTGGGTCACCTTCCCACTTCTCCTCTAAAGGGGTCCTGGGCACTTGGGTCGATCAGGGTGACACATTGTGAACAGGGACACGTAAAAGCACGCATCTCACTGCCTATAAAAGCATGCAGCAGTGAGTCCCAGGTGGGACTTGGACTGGAGCTGCTGCTGCTGGGCAGCAGGGCCAGGATCCCTGGGGGGCACGGACACCTCTACCGCCAGCTGCTCCCTCCCAGGATGGAGTGAGTTTTGTATGTGTACTTGGAGCTCAAGTTGTGGTTAATATGTTAAAATGACCCGATCTGCAAAGGGTCCAGGCTAAAATGAAGTTTTGATTGTAATAACAACGTTGTTGTGTCATTGTTCTGCTGAGGATCCTTAAAGAATCCGCCTGCCCCCATCCTATTGGGTGACAGATGCTCACAGAAACTTGCCTATGAAATATTTCCCTTGGACCTGGAAAGCGTCCTGCACCCCCTGGAGTCAACAGTGATGCAAGGAGCAGGACACTGCCAGACCTGCTGCCGTTCTCCGGGCACGGTGCCGGACACCATGCCTCAGGGGCTGAGATAATCCCAGGAAGGAAGAAACCGCTGTGCGCTCCTTCCAGGGGCTGATAACCCACCCTGGAGCTGCTGGCACGGCCTCTCCCAGCTCTTTCTGAGCCAGGCTCTCCATGGGCAGCACAGCCAGCAGGGAAAAATGAACCATGACCTCCCAGGACACTCAGCTAGTGACCTCCTTGCACACCAGTGCCTTTCCAAAGGTGAGGACCCATGCAGAGGAGATCCTCTGCAGGCACAGCCTTTCTGGTGTCCCTGCTATTGCTCCAGACGGGAGGTACTGGAGCTGCTGCTTCTGCAGGCAGGACCCAGGAGCCTAACCAGCCCCTGCAAACCCCACCATGCACTCAGGGCTCCTGCAAGCATCAGCGATGGGCTCTGACCTTGCACCCTGGCTGCTGGGAGCAGACCCTGGCTCGGTCTCCTGCGGCAAGCACAGACGTGTGCTGGCTGTGAGACCAGATATGAGCTGGGGGCGTGTGGGGAGGGAGGATGCGTAATGAAAGGCATCCTCACAGGGTGCGCTGATCATAACCTGTGTAACAAGTGCTTGATTAATGAAAATTTAAAAAAAAAAAAAGAGAAAAGAAAACCAAAACAGGCAGGGAAGGAGCCAGCAAGACAGTGAACCTGCTATCTGAGCAGCCAGGCTGCTGGGGGCACCCCTAAGGCAGCAGAAACTACCACCAGATCCAGGCCTGAAGTCACTCACTGTGGGTTCTTGGGGTAAAACAGGTGAAGCCATAACAACCACAGGGAATCAGTTAAAAAAAAAAAAAAAAAAGAATTTGGGAGGAAGAAACTACCAGAGGTCTGGGATGTGGGCACCACCCAACAGAGCTTGGCTCAGTCTTTCCCCCACACTGCTTCCCCAGCTGGGTGGCAGAGCTCAGAAACTCACCCTATCTCTCCTTTAATCTCACATACCTTAAATAGGTTCTATGCCCTGATCCTTCCCTCTGCTCTCCCCAGCTAGAAAGGGAGAAGCCAGGGAACACCTCAGAGAGCTTCTCCAGCCAAGGGTTGAGGTCTGAGGGCTCACCTGGCTGGCAAGCGCAGGGGCCACCAGCCAGGAGCTCCAGCTGGTGAAGGTGCAGAAGCTTAATAGAAAGGTGCATCTTCTTTCACCCAAGGATATCAAGTCACTTCTAAAGCATGAATTAATACCAAAGGATAAACAGATGCACAGGAAGGTAACTGGGGGTTCAAACTGAGTCAGTATCTTCACTGGGAATAGCTCCCATGAGTCCTGGGTGCTGTGACTGCTTGTCACTTCACTTCTCTTAAGACTTTTGAAGAACTCTGGTTAAAAAACAACTAGTAAGTGGGGAAAAAAGAGATATTTAAAAGTGGGAAAAGCTGGTAAAAAAAGATGACTAGTAGAAAAAAATTGCCATTGTATATGGTGAATCAGGGGATTGTTTGATTGCAGCAGGAATGTTCAGCCCCAGGAGCTACCTACTCCTTTTCAACCTAATTTCCAGCAGAACTAAGATGACTGTTTGCAAAGAATAATGCATTTGTCAAAGCCATCCTCTTTCCTGCACATCAGCTTCTCCAGCTTCCTAAGAATTTGAAATTATTCTTTAATTTCTTAGGAATTATTTTTCCTCTAGTGGAAAAACACATGCCCATTTAATGGAGAATGTCCCAGCCCCAATTCTCCATTGTCCCTATTATTACTCGGTTTGCAAAGGCACTTTGTTTTAACAGCGCTACACACTCGCTTTATATTGGCACAAACAGGTGTAGGAGATGCAGGGAACAAAGCAGTACGAAAAATCAAGTCAAAATTCACTTTCAAAGTAGATGGTGATGAAAAATCCTACCCTCCTCTCTGAACTGAGTCTGAAAAATGAAGGTTTCATCATATCTAGCCTTGCAAGGCAATTTTTCACAAGTTCCTCTGAAAGCATGTTACAAACCCACTGTCCCTCCTGGGGAAAAGGGCAAAAATCGCTTTTCTCAGGACAGCCAGGAGACCTCAGCAGACCTGAGAACAAGATGTTCATCTACAGCATATGGCATTGCTTGAGGTCACCTTACGGTGCCTCCTAGGTGAGACCAAGAAGCTCACTGGAGCAGGGACTTCATATTCTGCATTTCCAGCAACATGCAAGATGATCTGTACTTTGGGGTGATTACAGACCCCTGGGCTCCTTGGCACATCCCAGCCTCCCCTCGTGCTGGCGAGGAGGGTGGGGGTGGCTCCAGGTTCTGGGAGGCAGGGGAGGACAGGCTGATGGGTGCTCTTAAATCAACTCCGTGCCCACCAACACAAACAATAATCCCAGTTATCGCTGGAGGAGGGGATTCAACCATTCACTGTCAACTCGCTGTGGTGCCCTGAGCTTCCTTACCCCCTTTTCAATGGTGTTGGTTTGGCATATGGTCCCCTCAGCAGCAGGGATGCTGTTGGTTATGCAGCGGTTGCTTTTACTCAGACACCATAACTCACTGCAGACTTCCTGGAAAGAGAAAGATTTTGGGGAAGAGAGGGGGAGGGAGGAAGAAAGAGACAAAGAAACAAAGCCAAGGTTAGGATTCACTTGTGCTAGGGGCTGCAAGGCTGGGGCAGCAACATGCCGGTGTGCTTGAGAAGCACCAGCTGGGCTGGGACACAGGGACAGGAGTGTTTTCAGCATGGTGGGGGGAAAATGAGATGAAATCTTGGAAGGTGTTGCCAGCTGCAGTCACCCCAAGGCCACTGACAGCTCACCCTCTGACAGCTCTCCTCTCTGGACTAAGCCTAAGCACTTCTCCTGTGGCTGGGGTTCTCTGGATTTGGAGGTTCTACTGCGCTCAGGTACCAGAGCTGGTTCCGAAGCCAGCCCGCACAGCCAAACTTGGTCTTTGTGACACAGAGGACACATCTCCTTGGACATCCCGGTGAGGCCCGAGCTGATCCTGCTGTGCTCCACCTGACCCCTCTCCCCAGGACTGAGGGATGCTCTCTTTTTTGGGTCTGTGCAGTGGAGGCCAAGCACAAGGGCCCATTCCTAGCACCTGCCATGAGCATCCATACACCACATGGGTCCAGATCTGCCTCTGCAGGAAGCTGGGACTCCCTGGGAGCATCAACACAGCACATCTGTCATCTGCTACAGGAATGTACTGCAGGTCACAGTGTGACTGTCTTGTGTACTGGCAATCTGCAGCCACCCTAACAGTCCTAAAAGAGAAGACTCCTCTGGAAGATTCAGAGCCATTTTCAGAATAATCAGAATAACACCAGATACTGAGCTAGCCCTTCAGCAGTTCCAGAAGTGGGCACTTCTGCTCTCTGGCTCTGCTAGGTGCAGTTGGGTCCACAAAGTGGGCTGGGCTGAGGACTCCAGAGCTCTTTCCAGGAGGTTTCCTGAGCCGCAGATCCTGAGCTTTCAGCCCATCCTGACCTCTCAAATCATGAGCAAACAAAAAGCTTCTCTTGGCTGTTCCAGAACCCACCCAAAAGTCAGGTTCACGACACAGACTCTGCAAAGTTGTCACACCTGCTAAATCAGAAAGTCCAGGCCCTTTGAAACGGCTCTGCCACTAAATCAGCCAGGCTGGACTTCAACACCTGCAAACTGCAAAGCAACACCTAAAATCCAGAGCTGAGTTTCCTGCCAGTCACCATCCTGCTCCTATTACTACTGAAACAAGCCTATGGAAAAACTTGCTGCTGATTTCAGAGAGCAGCGTGCTGTGACTTAGGCTATACATGAAAGTATTGAACAGGTTCACATTGTCAATGAAGGAAACAATCTTGAGATGTGAGAGCAGAGCCCGAACAGCCACGGCTGCTGCTAATGTGCTCCCAGCACACACTGGTGCCACTGTCGGTGCACACCAATGCTGCGGCATGGGCTGAAGGACCCGGCATGCTCTGTGCTGCATGCTCTGGTGCCAGCACAGCGACCGCCTAGCCTCCTGCTTGCCCCTATGGCAGCATGACCTACAAGACAGCTCCTGCAGGCTGCCTGCCTCCAGTCAGGTAGCAGCCTGTTCATCACCCCTCCGGGCTTGGTTCAGCCTTGCAGCAAGGCATTCCTCCACCCCACCAACCAAGGGCTGTGCTCTAAACATTAACCGATATCCCCGCAGGATGAACTGACTCAATGACTGGGAATCCTTTGTGCTGGTATGAAGAAGGGTGAAAAGATGAGCTCAAGATTTCTCTGCTTCCCTCCTGTTCCTGGGGTTGTGATAGCAGAGTGCCACGGGGTGAGCCAGTAAAGGAAAATACTGCGGAGTCTGCGCTGAGGACCGCAGCTCCGAGACACAAAGGGATTTTGGTTCCCAACTCCTTTGCCAAAGCCCAGCTGCAGCTGGTTTTAACCAGTGAAAGGAGAAAGTCTTCCCATCTTCAAAAGGCATCTACCCCTCCATACTGCTCTTGAAGAGCCAGCCTGACTATTGGGAAATAGGAGCTCATGTATAGTCTCTGCTCTCTGCGTCACCAAGGGAGAGGACTTCCCAGCTTCAACCAGTGACATCTGTTCACTCTGTCCCCATTATACCTATTAATCATCTGCTCTGTATTGGCATGGAGGAAGGGATGCTGCTGTGTTTGCACCATCACCCTGGAGTTTGTTTATATGAGGCACAGGATGGGTGGACTTACACATTTACCCAGCTTTATCTGCACATGCTTGAGCCCTTATGCCCTTTGGGTTTCTCCCAAACAGCACACAAGACTGGGCTAGAAGGGTCATCACAAGGACATCTTGTGCTTTTGTGATCCTTGTATATATACAGGAAGCGTCTGCCCAAGTTAAAAATCAGCTGCGAAACAGGCATGTAAATGTGGAAAGTTTCCATTCCACTGCCTCTAGCTCAGCTGAGGAGGGGCACAGACCGCAGATAGTAGCACCTGACATCAGATACCACAACCATGTTATTTGGACCCAGACTTCTGCTGCTGCTCTGGGTGCCTCATGAGACTGCATCTGCCGCATGTCCAGTGGGCTCTGGGCCCCTGGGCCATGTTGAAAGAGCACTGGACCAGGGAGAGCCAAACTTTGCCCTTTATTCACCAAGATGAGCTGGTGAGAACACCAGGAGGTGGTTTAGTGTTTAACCATACTAAATAGACAAACACTCAGAGTGATAAGCTGGTTCACATCAGGTCACTTCAATGGCAGCATTGGGCTTATATTTACATGGTTTCAAGAGAAACTAAACTGTGGTCTGATATGTTTCCTCCTTCACAGCTTTCCAGGGCTTGGACTGGGGTGGGTACACATACATGTGTGTCCATCAGACAACAAGCTGCCCATGTATCTCACTGCTGGCTCCTCTGTTTTCTCTAGAGTAAAGTGGATGTGTTAAGGAGTTCAATTAGTTCAGTGCAGATGCTTCCCCCTCACCACTATGCTCAGATAGTTGGCAATGTCCAGTAGGTTAAGAACAGCAAAACGTCAGGCTGAGATCCAGGAAGACTCTTTTCTCCTGAAATAACCTTTCCTTTCAGTGGTTTCCTGGATTCAAAGATCAGGGGGTGGCAGCGTGATGGCAGGGGTGGCTTAGGTGGGCAGCTGTCCCTCAGACATACCTACAGCACATCAACCCACCTCATCTGGAAGAAAGATGTTTCTCCTCCTAAGTTTGTGCGAGCAGTATAATGACTTCTAGTAAGGATTATGAAAAATATGTATGTACAAAGCCTCACTGAGAAGGGAGTCTGGATGAAGGGACTGCAGCTTGGCTTTCAGCTGCAACCCTTGGGGACCAGCAGCAGCCAAGGTATCAGGCAGAGGCAAGAGATCTCTTCCCATGGGACTAATTTGACCGAAACTGAGCTGCGGTCAACATTTGTGGATGGTAAACAACTTCCCCTGTCCTCTCACAGGGAAGCAAGGCAAAAAGCTCACAGGGAACATGCCAGTGCCCTTCATTTGAAGCAGGACAGCAAAGCGATGTGGGCAGCAGAGGAATGGCCCCACGGCCCTTTGCCCTTGTAGCCCCCGTCCTCCACCCCCTGGGAACCGATAGTAAAGCAGGAAGGCTCTCTACCCCGTATTTACACTGGCGAGATTTAACTCCGTACTGGAAACGGCACTGCTCATCTGCATCGTAGGCCTGTCCTGGAGCCACGGTTGGGTAGATAAAGTCTTGCTTGGGAGGAGCATTGTTCAGGCATAATCCCATCCCAGAGCTGGAAACAAGAAATGAGAATCAGAGCTCAGAAAGGCTTGTAGGAGAGTGTCGCGGTGGAGGACCAGCAGCAGGCACTCCCAGCTCCACACAGGGCTGAGCTCTCACATGCTTGACTGCTTGGGGGGGATAACTCTACCAGCCTCCTCTGGGCAAAACTGCTGCTGAGAAAGTGCTCTGAAGTCTTTCTATCTGTGCCCTCAGGGCTGGGAAGCACATGCTGGTTCCTACATAACTCTAGAAGTTTTAATCTGAGGGTTTTGCGTGCTATCGCCAGCGCCTGGCTGTCCCCACAGGTTCCAGGGCCAGCAGACAGAGCGTGACAGCATGCAGGCAGGCGTGTGCCCAGGACCCTTGCGTGGGCAGCGGGTAGGCAGAGGGGCTGCCCTCCCACCCCGTGGCTGCAGAGCCCCAGCTGAGAGCAACCAGAGGTGCCGAGCACAGAGAGCCCCTGCTCTCCAAGCCTGTCCTTCTGCATGCCAGAGCTTTGTAGGAGCGTCCAAATTTTGCAAGGAACACGCCTTTCCCTCCCCCTTCCTTGCTGCTCTCTGAGCTCTCCCTAAATCAAGGCCCCTGTCACCACTCCCCCAGCCCCAAATCCCAGGGTCTTGCATGCACCACAGTCCCATCCTGGCACAGGCTCCTGGGGCTGCGCTCAGGCGGGGGTGGCCAGCATAAACCATGGAGAAGGACGACATGAACTCGCCGTCCTCTGCCAGCCCTGCCGAGACCTCGGGGTTACCTGAGGACAAGGCAGCCTCCGCTGCGGCACTTTCCCGGCACTGTCCATGCAACATGTTTTGCTGTGGTGCATGTCCAGGGGTCAAGAGCAAGGGGGACAGGTTTTACTGTGGCCAAACGCGAGCCACCACATGCGGGATTTGGTGATGAGCCATGCGGTTTAGCTAAGCTTTGCTAGACAGTGAGGCAGATGGCAGCCCTTTGGGGAGGGCTGCCTTCACTGCTTCTCTTGCAGTGTTCCAACAGTAGTGTCACAGCAGCATCCACCAGTAGAGGTCTGGTATTCAGACTCCCTGGGGACTTCCCTGAACAGTGACGCCACATACTTGCTTCTTCCAATCATGACTCAAGTCCTATCCAATCCTTCTGTTAGGTAGTGCCTGTATCCTACCAAAAACCTCACCAAAATTGATCCTGACTGCTCGTTTTGTGATAGAAACTCTGGGGACTGTCTGAACCCTGCATGAGAAGCTCTTTCAGGCTGCAGAGGCATGACTCAGGCAAGGTGACAATATCAAAACTCTGGGACTTAGGAGCCTAAATCTCTTCTCCCGAATGCTAAAGATGCTTTAGAAAAAAAACCCCAAAACCTTTCTCCCACGTTGCTTGTTCACACCTGAAAACTCTCCCCAGTGTCCAGAGAAGCTGCCTACACCATGCAGACCCAGTTCTGTCTCCAGATCTTTCTTTCCCACCACACCAACTCTTCTCTGCAATTCCTGGCTGAACTTCAGGAACATCCAAATGCCTCCAGAGCTACTGATTTATTTGTGAAGTTTCTGGAAGTGGGGAACCTAAATAAAGGTCTCACAGCTGCAAGGTAAATGGGGTTAGTGTCCTCAGCAGGCAAGCAAAACATGGGAAAGTCTAAAGGAAGGAAGGAATGCACATGCCTCTTGGGATAGGATGATGTGCTGGGAGACAAGACAGAACGTGCATGGGCTGTGTGCTTTGGGGGCTTTTCTTTGGCTTTACCCACTGCTCACAAGTGACTGAGAGGCTGGAGGTGTGTACTGGTTGTGAGGTAGAAGGAAGGGCAAGGTGAGATGGATTCCTTACTCCAGGAAGCTGGTGATGTAATCCCTGCTGCACGTGGACCATACAAACGGGTTGGTCTTCATGGTGATGTGAGCAGCCATGAGCTTGGCCGTTTCTTGCCCACGGGAGCCACAGCTGTTGCCGACTCCATCATGATTCATGCCAAACCTAGAAAGCATCACCAAGGCAATAGAGAGATGATCAGCTGCTGCATTTTTGACACATCTGGATCATCCACAGGAAGGATTTTTCAGCTCCTGTTGGCAGGAACAAACCAACAGGGGCCCTTCCCTGAGACGGCCACTCTGCAGGCACAGTACTCACGTGTGGCCAATCTCGTGGGCAATGGTGAAGGCTGTGGCCAGGCCAATGTCCTCATTGATGCTGCAGCTTCGTTCTCGTTCGCACATCCCGCCGACAGGGGCCAGGCCTAGGGAAGCCAAACAGAGCTGTCACATAGCGTCAGCCCAAAGCATCTGCAGGGGCCATAGGTGGTATGTGGGGACTAACCGATGTGTTTCACACTCACTAACACTGAGCACAGCCTGCTGTCACTAACAAGTTTCTTCCCACTGGTTACACTACTGGGCTTTGGGATGGACCCATGGCTCTTATGGGCTGTGGGTACATGGTCACTCAGCACTGTCAACTAAATTAACAATGACAGGCTTGGAAATGGTAAGAATGGGTCAAAATCCTCTGAATTTCACATCCAAACCCCAGACTATGTGCAGAAGGGGAGCAAGTCCTTGTCACAACACCGGCACTGCTGGTGGGGGAACCTGGGATCAGCTGCACCAGCACCTGGGCATTCAAACCTGGCCAGGGCAGCCTGGACAACTGAGTAAGCCAGGATCTAACCTGTCCATCCGCACTTGGTTCTGGCTGACACCCACCATGATCAGGAATCCAGCCTGGCTCCATTTGGAGGGCTGGATCATGCAGAAATCCCCCTGAATCGTGGCAGCAGATTCCCCCAACCCTCTGCCCATACACTGTCCTATCACCACAGGCTGTGCCCGCTGCACTGGGCCAGGGGAGGAACAGTCTCTATTAAAGGAATGAATTGAGCCATCATGGCACCTCCGGCCTCAATTTCCCTCCCAGGCACCTCATCTGCAGTCGCATCAGGTCAGAGATCCACCAACTTTTCCTTTTTAACTGTGGTGATTCAGAGCAGTAATCCCTCCCTGACTGCTTAGTCTAGACCAGGGCACGACAAATTAGGAGCTACAGCCAGAGAGAACTGCAGGGTCTGTCTACGTCTAGCAGTTTAAATAAAGAACTCCCTTTATAGTCATCACAAAAAAGTCTTATTTCTCTCTGCTAAGCCAGGAATACTCCACTAGGCTATGGACCAGCCCTAGATGCGAGTGGTTCTTAATCATCAGGCTGGACCTGACCCAGGGATATAACAGAGAAGCGTTCCAGAACCCATCTGTCCTCCGGGTTGCTGCTTTTAGTGTTTACAGAAGTAAGGAGGCAACACAGTCAAGCAGGATGGAAACCACTGGCCTGTTCCTGGCTCCACAGCCGGTGCTCGCAGTAGCGTTGGGCAAGCGCTTCCCCTCAGCCTGATCACTAGGAAAGGGGGATGGCACAGCCCACCCTTGCCACGCTCCGAAGATGCGTGTGCTAGTGAGAAGTGCTGCTGAAGGGGCAGCAAAATCCTACCTACCCAGGGTGCCGCATGGTTTATTCTTGTAGATGCAAATGTCGTATCTGCAAAGAAAAGAAGGCAGCATTAAGAACACTTACAATGTCAGTGGCTACAAAATAGTGCATCTCCATTTTACTGATGTGTTCACATTCAAAACACTTCAAAACAGCCCACGGCTCATGCAACACTTCTGGAATGGAAAGTACCGACTGTAACAGGTAAGATGCCTCTGATCTGTATTGTACAACACTTACTTTCCCCAGGCTGAGACTCACTGTGGATTTTTAATGACAGCTTCTGTCCCTTAACTATGGGGCAGTGCTGAGTGGGGTCAGAGGTTTGGTTTTGATGAAATGTGGTAAATCAGCAGGGACAATGCTATTCCAACCTTGAAGCTCTTTGGGTTTGGATGGGTGGTCCAGCTCTGCTCACTAGCACTCAGTGCACTCCCAGGAGCTGGCCACTTCTCTCCTGGGAGGCACCAGGTTCAGGGATCTGCCCCAGCAGCACAGGGTGAAAGAGGACAGGGCCAGCCTCCTGTCTGTAAACTCAGGTCCCTTGCAGGAAATCATATCAATCAAATATGTAATTCTGCAAATTTTTTTGAAAAATAAGGAAAACATTTCAGTTTGAAAACATGTTCCATTTCAAAACCCACTGTGGTTTCATTAAAATGCTAAAGTGATTTTTTTTTTTTTCAGTTTAGTTCTTTACTGAGAATTTTCCAAACAAATTCAATATGGGTTGATTCAAGATGACTCTTCCCTATGTTCCTGGCCTCGACTTCCAGCCATTGCATCAAGGAATCAACTGTTTGCACATCGTTAGCCATGTACAAGGAAAAGCTAAACGAGGACAGCAAAGTAAAATCTCCTCCAAATTGAAATGCAGCACCCTTGCAATGGAACATAGTAGCAGCTCCAAAAGAGACCAGTTTAGGCCAGAGAGTGAATATTATCATTTAATTGCAGGGCCCTCCCCTCCCTCTCTCTGTTCAAATACCTTCTCCAGAAGGTGAGACTCCACCGACATTTGGGTCTTTGTAAAACCTGGGCTGAAAGGAGCAAGGCTAACACTGAAATCCGCGTAGGGTGGGCAGGTGGGAGGACCAGCAGCAACTGGGCTGGGACACCCCAGAGCTGGGTTGGGGTGTTGCTCCTTAGCCCTGAGGTGCATTTCAACCTGAGTGTGAGCTGGGCTCGGAGCACTGAGCATGCTGACCACGGTGCAGGTTTGGGGGACACCAACATGGCGAGCAGGACCATCTGACCCTGGCAGCCCCATGGGGATGAGAGTGGGGAGGAAGCAAGCTGAGAGCACACGATGGGTTAAGCATAACGTGTTCCTGGTGATGGCTCCTGTCCCTTTGGCCCCTGGCGCTCTCTGGAAGTGTCCAAACCTCTCACCCCCACCACAAAACCAAGCGAGTGAAAAACATTTGTTGCTTTGTTTTGAGTGAATACCATTAAAGCCTTCGGAGGCTCTGGTTTGACACATCCCTGCAAGAGAAAAAAGCCCACAGCTCAGCAAGATGTTATCGGGAGACAGGGAATTTATTAGAGACGGGGCCGGATGCACTGGTGCTGTCCAAGCCTGGCGCGGCCGGCCCGGCAAGTCGCTTCGGGTTAGCTCAAACATCTGGTGGGAGGCTGAAGAACTCGGATCTGGCGTTTCCTTCCCTCCTCCAGGTGTGGTGGGAGGGATGGAAAAGCAGACGCCGCAGCCCCGGCAGGGTGAAAAGCTGGGGCTGAGGGGCCGTTCTCTCACTCTTCCCCTGGTGCCTTTGGTTTCTCCCCAGGCTGCTGTCCCTCTGCCCAAGCAGGGTTTATGTGGGCACTGGAGAGCCAGTGTCCCAGGAGCAGCCAGCAGCACTGCTGAGAGCTGCCTCTCAGCATCCTTCATCCCTTCCATCTTTCTAGCTCTCCCTTCAGCATCCTTTGTCCTCCCAGCCACCCCTCTGTCCCTTCCACTGTCCCTGTTGTCCTCTCTGCATCTTCTTTCCTTCTGACCATCCGTCTGCCCTTCCAACTGTCCCTCCTGTACCCTCTGCTGCTCCAGGCTCAAGCACCCATCTATTCTGACGGGGGTTATTTGTCCTGCATGTGAAGGTTCAGACCCCTTCACCCAGCTATGCAGGTCTAATTCAGCATCCACATTAAGCTTCTGACCTAGACCGTTGTTACAGGAGCGCAGAGACACAGGCAGGGCAGGACTGCTCTTGTCCTAAGGGAGTTGGGATGAAGTCACTACTTCAAGGGTGTCCATCAGCTACCAAGGAGAGAGTTCAGCCCTACATGTAGGCACCTAAAATGAGGTGACACAAATCCTATACTGGCTGGAGGCACTCTGTCACTCTCATGATGCTCACGTCCCACTCATATCCTCTTCCCCATCTTTCACAGCAGGGGCAGATGGGGGTCTCCATTTCAGTAGGATGCCCGATGTTCCACGACTCCGGGGTGGGTTCCCACACAGGCCCAACACTGCTGTACACACTACGCCATTGACTTTTGGTGCACAAATACCCGTGGCTGCAAATTAAGCTCCTGGAGAGCACAACAAAGACTGAGGGAAGACAAGGGAGGATGATAACTATCTCAACTGCAATAATCTGCATCGCTGCAAGGGAACCGGCAAGTGGCCAGCATGAGGGACAGCCGCTGCCAGGCGGCTTGTTGGGGGGGAGCACATGGGAAGGAAGCCCTGGATGAACCACTTGGACAGAGATAGAGGACAACTGCACAGAGGACACTCCCAATGAAGACAGTGCTGCCAGGGCTGGGCTCAGCCTTACCTGGTGATCAGCACTGCAGTGTCGTGGTTGGCTATGCCATTCTCGGGGATAGCATTCCCATTGCCATTCCTGTTCACAATGGATTTCTGCCACTTGCAGAAGCTGTCCAGGGATTTCCCGGCGTGGTGGTTAATCTCCAGTGTGGGCTGGAATGGAAGTAATATGACAGTGTGTTCCCAGGAAAGCTCTGATATGAAGGCACTACCTATTCCTATGGCAGCAGAGCACTGACTCCAGTCCAGATGCCCCCACCTTTTCATGGAGGCCATGGGAAAGGAAGACTTTAGGAGGACTAAAGCTACTTAAACTTCCCTAAAGCCACCTTACCACAGAAACAGTCCTCAGAGCCCCAGAGGTCTCCTCAACCCATAGCCTGAACCCAGTCCCCAGCTGCCACTGAGAGGATGTGGTACACGAAGCAGACTGCACTGGGGGGACCTCTCGGGGGTGACATCCAAGGGGAACACACAGACCCACAAAGGAAGCACAAACACAGGACAGAAGCGGCTCAGCAAAGCCCACCTTACCTGATCCTCGGTGAGGAGGATCAGCCGGGTCACCAGGATATTGACAATATTGCCCAGACTCGAGTCCTGGAAAAGTTTGGCAACCTGACCTCCAAGAAACAAGAAAAGACGAGTCTTAAAAATGAGCTCACTGGCTGGGTGACAGTGCAATCGGCGGGTGAGCTGGCATGTGCTGGGCACCTGGCGGAGGGAGACAGGGCTGCTTCGTCAGCATGGGCTGCAGGGTCTGAACACCATTTTTTTAGAAAGCAGAAATGTGTATGGGACTCCACATTACCACTTGGATTGCAGAGCCTCCTAAACCATGTTCAGACCTCAGTGCCTCCTTCTGGGGAGATTCAAGCTGTGAAGCTGACATCCCACAGCACCTGGTCCTTGCCTGGAGCTCAGGTGGGGAAGCCCACAGTCCTGGCATTACGCAGCCACGAGGACGAAGCTTTGCTGACTGCCCATCAGCAGGGGATGACACAGCATCTCTCAGAAATCTGCCACCACATGATGGGTATTTTAGAGCAGATGAAACAGTTAGAAACAGTATTGTTTTAAAATCTGGCATCTGCTTTAGAAATGCAAACAGAGTAAGCCATGAAAAGAGATCCTGCAGAGGACAGGACAAAGAACCATCACAGAGGGGCTTTCAGCGGTTTGATGGATAACTTCCAAGCCTATCTCACCTCACAGGAGGATTCAGCATGGCCAATTCAGGCTGTTAATGCATCTAGCCTGGTATCCTGCCGCCAGCAATGACCCAAATCTGATGCTGCAGAGGAAGCTCCTCTGCAGTAACCCAGAGACACAGGCAGCATGGTATGGAAGAACGAGGGTATTTCTCCCTACCTCTCATGCTGATCAGCCCCCAGGCGTGAGAGCTCACTGTCCTTATGCTTTCCCATGTGTTTCTCAGCTTGGCTGGCCCTATTTGCAATGCTAATTTGAGATGAGAGATGCTGTTCAAAGAAAGGGCTTTGTTCTCCCAGTCCAGATCTGGCCTGTAGCATGGTCAGACAGGCCAGAGTTTACCTCTCCTACAGTGCCTCCCCTATACAACAGAGAGTCCCTGCAGGCTCCAGAGTATCACTGCTTATGAGCAGCAGCAGCATGTCAGGATTTTTGACCCAAACATCTTGCTCTGGGGATGGGGAGAAGCCACTGCCATCCTGGAACAGATCTGATTTCCCCACTGCGTTCCCATCCCTCTTGTCTTCTTGCAGGAAAAGCACATGGCACCCTCTGCCAAACCCAGACATTCGGGGTGACAAACAGGATTTATTCCTGCTTGCTCTCTGCTGCTGGGTGTGTGAGCCCCTGGGGTCCCCCAAGGTTCATGATGTGGTTATAACACTTACAATATTCATGATGGCCAGGATGTACTGCTCTATGTCCCGCCGCCCGTGGTACCCCACCATCATTTTGTCAGCTACCACCAGGGTCTCCACGTAGCGCTCTGTGCTGACGGATCTCTTCAGGGGCAGCTGGCCTCGCTGGCTGTGGTTGCCCGACGGCTTCAGAGGGGAAGGCTTCAGTGTCCGCAGCCACCAGTGTCTCCCTTTCCAGGGCTTCTCATCTGAGGAGGGAAAGAGATTTTTCTGTTGTCCTCCAGCAGCAATTCAGCAGCACACAGAGGTGAGGGGTGCACAGTATGAGCTTGGTTTCAGGGAAGGAAAGGCTATTGCGAGGCTCTTTATGCACCTCGTGCAGACCCAGCAAATGTCCCCACTGCCATCGGCTGGATCTGCTGAGCTCTTCCTACTGCAGCTCAGGGCTGGCTCTGTGCTCCTGTCGGCCCCGCTGGCATCCTGCCTGCCCTCCTGCCCAGTTGCTGCCCAGTTCCTGCCCACAGAGATGTGCACCCGTCCTGCTGCGTCAGCCCCACACAACACTTCACTGCCTCCATACTGCAAGGCCCTGCCCTTGCCTCTGTCACAGGGAAGAGCGGTGTGGATTTAGAAACTACACAGACATAATCTGAAAATAAAGCCATTGCAGATCATTTCCTCTTTCCTTTTCCTGCCAGGACCTGAATTTAGGACTTGGCTTTTCCTCCACAGAAATGGCTGCAGCCTCCAAAGCAGCAGCAGGTTTGTAGGACTTTGCTCCAGGCTTCAAGTGCTACTGACCTGACCCTAGAGATGTCCCCAGCAGGGCCACCAGCTCCAAACCCACAGTGTGGAGACCACCACAGGGCAGGAGAGCTGACTGGGAGATTACAACCACTCTCCTGCCCTGTCAAGAGAACCGGCTGAATCCCCATCCTCTGCTCTGATGCTGGATCATCAAACATCCAGCAAGACTGCAAAGATGGGCAGATCACAGGCAGCCCCACAGCCTACCAGCTCTGGCCCCTCTGGCTGATCGGAGGGAGCTCATGGGAGTGCTCGGGACCCAGCTGTGCTGGGCGGGTTGGGACAGGTCCAGCCTGCAGGGCAAGGGGACGGGGTGGCTTTGCCGGGGCCAGTTGCGCTGTGGTTGTTCTGAAATGTATTTGGCCTGTGGCTCCCACTGCATGGTCTTTGCTTTCCAAGAAGCAATTAGGAACTGGCTAACTTTTGTCTGGAAGCTGGGGAATGTGGCAAAAAGTCAGCAGAAGGGGAGTCTGCTGGCGCTTCGTCCAACATGACTTTGGGAGCTGGGACGGAAGGAGCCAGGCCATAGAAGCACAGGTTGACTTGAGAGATGCTGGCAGGTCTGGGGACACTCGGAGCCTGCTCAGAGCAGGCTGGCAGTGCCCCAGTGTCTCCAGAGGTTCCACTCCTTCCCAGCAGCGACTCCTCATCTGGTCAAGCGTCACCACTGGGGCACTGGATGAACATCCTGAAGTGACACACAAACCTGCCAGGAGCAACTGGGAACAGCTCTGCTTCTGCTTCTACAAACCCTAATCCATAAAATGCGAGCTGGCCCCTCTGCAGGCATGGCATCTCCTCTCATCCTTATGGAGCCAGGGGAAGCCTCTGTAAACTGACGGAGCAGCATTCTGTGTACATGCAACATTTTGGGTAGATGGAGAAACTTTGCATATTCACAAGGGACAGGGATTTCAGCCAGGCTCTGGGACGCAGACTGACTGCTAGCAAGAATGAGTAGGGCACAGGCACGTGGGGAGAGGCCAGTGCAGACCTGTGTGAATCCTTTAGGAGGTCAAGGCTTGTAAGCATAGAAATGGGGTAGATGTGCAATTGTCACCCTCTGTAAACATCTCCCAGAGCCCACTGTGACTAACCAGATCCCACATCCCACCCTACAAGGCATCTTTCCACCTGGTCTCTAACAGCAGCATATATATCTCCATGTGGACACAATCTTCAGTGACTAAAACCCAAAGACAAGTCTCTGCTGAGCATGCATAAGCTACGATTTCTCAATACCTTGTAAATTGGCCAAATCTGGGAGGATTTTTCTTAAGAACAATAAGACACAGCTTTTTCTTTTCTATTCCGTGCTCTATTTCCAAATTTAAAACCCTTGCTGCAAAGAAGAGAGTACAAGAACTTTCCAAAGACCAAGCCACCAGAAATCCTTAACGTGGGTAAAAGTAAATACAGCAAACTTTCTTGAATGCAGGAGATAAATTTGGTTCTTTGCCATATAGAGCAGTGTGGACCTTCAAAGCCTGGTCTACTGGGACTTTACCAGCCTGCCCTGGGATGGATTGAGGATGTGTTGGTGGGTACAGATACCTAGCACACCACAGGCTGCATCCATGTGTGGGTACTGGAGAGACGATCGCTTGTACACGACGTGGGGGCTGCCCTTGCCCTCGCTGCCTGTGCTGACATTGGCTCCCGGGCTCAGTGGTTCAATGAAATATTCCTCCTCATCTGCGACGATCACCCCATGCTGCAGAAGGAAAGAGACAGAAGGCAATAAAAGAGGTGGAGAGAGAACTGGGTGACATACTGGTGGCTTCTCATAATGAGCTTTTTGATGATTAACCACTGGATTTCTGGGGACTGACAAATACTTTTGAGAATGTGAAAGAATCCTTCACTTACACACAAACACTGAACTATATGAACCTACAGACCAGAGAAAACTGAGACAGATGGTGGTGGATGCCTTCAGACATCTGTGTTCACCAAAGTCCTCTGGAAATCACAGTCTTTCCTTGCAAAATTATGAATGAGTTATTTCCTATTCCACCCACTCAGTCTAATTGAGAGCTGTCTGTGGGATCTTAAATACCATACCTTCAAATAGCAGCACAACTCAGCAGTGAGATCTACCTCGTATACTTTTCGACCTCACCAAAGAACCTTTGAAAGCAGCTCAGGACCATTATCATCAGCTGGGAAACTCAGGTACAGAGCTGCAGGGAAGTGTAGATGCTCAGAGGCTTTTGAGAAACACACTGAATCTTTAAAATCTGAAGTCTGATTAGCAGTGAGGTAACCAGCAGGAGCCACAACCTTTCTCTGCAGCCTGAAACCTGGGTTATGCCCCGCAGGCATCACTCCCCCTTTTACACCTCTGACTGGCCACCTCAGTCAGGTGATCTTGTTTCTGCTCCCTTATTTGTTTTTTGTTGTTCTCCCTCATTTTATTCTTTGAATGAATCTCAGCTGTGAGCCCAGACTTTGCTCTGTGAGTGGACCCACTCGCGAGACAGTGACGCCTGGGCAGGAGCAGAACCCAGCAGGATGAGCAGCCAAACCCACCAGGTGCTTGCAAGATCTCTCCGCTGCAGCTGATCTTATCCTCACGGCAAGGATACCTTCTACCTAAAAGACCTGAGCAACCTAAAAAGTTTCTTGCAGCCCAACATGATTCAAGTAGAAACTCCATTGCTGTAACAATTCCTGGCACTGAATCTCACCTAACTCCAAGAAACGTGGGCGTGCTATCAGCTGAACGTTACCAGCAAGCAACCAAGGCACAGAAACATTTCTGGCATTGCTCAAGCAGGACAAGAAGTATCCCAAAAGTCTAAAACCCATGTTACCTGGCTGTCCTCCCACTCCCTGCGTGCAAGCATAGTTCTGGGTGCAGTGGCACCCCCCGTCCTGCCACCAGCTCTGCACCGGTGTTGTCTTTTGGATGTCACAGCACTTTACCAGCTCCCCTCTATGCAAGAAGGATGGAAGCCCTGATCTGCCAGGACAAGGAGTGGGAAAGCAGGTCTCTGTAAAACATCTTGAGGTCCTTGCACGGAAGGCACCACCTGCATAACTGCATTATTGCTGGGCTTTCGTGGAGGAGAGCCTCTCTGGGGTGAACGCTGCCTCCGTAATAGGTCTCTCCTCCTCTCCCTCCCTGCCATGAAAGCTGAATCGGGGCAGTGTGTGCACAGTGAAGTCCCCATCTCCAGAGTGCCGGGGGATTTCCTCCTGCACCAGGCTCTGTTGCTCTTGGCTCAGCTCCACCTTTTCAAACACAAGCGAGGTACTGTGAGGTTAGCCTGGCGAAGGCTCCGGCGGAAAGCCGAGTGTCGGCCTGCGAAGCCAGCTGGCTGCCGGCTTTGTGGGATGGGGAGAAGGAGGTCACCACCGGCTTGGGGCAGAGCAGCAGGAGGGGAAAGCACGTCCTGCCTGAAAACCATGTACCACTAGAAAAGGGCCGTTCTTACTTAAACCTGGAGCCTCTGCAGAGCATGAGAGGCAGGAGGCTCCACCGCCGGCCTGGCATCCTTCGGCAATGAAGCTCGACCATCACAGGAGTCTGAAAACTGCCCCATTGCTGACCCCAAAGACTGAGCTCTGAGGTCCGGGTGCTGGACGTGACACAAGCCTGTTGAAAGGGGGCGGCGAGAAGCCCTTAGAGAGATCCCTGTGGTTTGTGGGGGAGCTAAACTGGATATCCTGTCTATGATTCACCCAGGTCATCTGCAGAGCAGGGATGGTTTATGCTATTAGCTTATAACCACACTTAAGAAAAGCACAGCCACATACTGCAATTCAGCAATTCCACCTCCTCGCACATACACATGAGCAGCTCAATGTTAGCCTCAGCAGCGGGGCCATCTGCCTTGCTCCAAGCATTCAATGTTCATGCTGACTTCAGGAGGGCTTTTCAGGTGAAAGCACAATTTCAGCACAGACACACAGAGTTGAAAACCTGGCCTTTAAACTGTCCTTTGATGATCTCTGACACAGGAGGTGTGGCATTTCTCTCCTAAAGTTGCTTCCTCCTCGCTGTGATTTTTTTGATGGCAGGACAAGGGTCCTTGGGATCTCATGCAGCCATTGGGATGAAACATGGCTTTGCTTAAGACAGGGATTTCAGCTCCTGGCCAGGCTGAGGCAAAGCTGCCCGGGCTGCTCCCTGCAGGCTCCAGCTGCTTTGTGCTTGGCCCTGCTGGTGGCTCACGGCTCTGCGTGTTTTGGAAAATGGACCATTTTGCCCTTTGATCCAACAACTTAAGCCTGGGTGACTTTCCCCCCAACTCAGCCTGAAGCTCAGCGGCGTGCCCTCCATGGGACATGCGTGAGGTGAGCCATGCTGCCTGCCTGCCCTCAGGCTGGGGTGATGGTGCGTGTGGCCGGTAAGACGAGTCAATGGGAGCATGCCCAGATATTGGCAATTCAAAGCTGGGGTGCTGTAAGGTGTGAGTTACATCTCAGGCATTTGAAAACAAAGCAGTTTTACAGCGGTACACCTTCCAGACACAGAAATTGCTTAGGGATGTCAGCGTTTGAGGACAGGAGGATGGCTTGGGGCGTGTTACCCGTTTTCACAGCTTTGTGTTGGACACCTCTGTGGATGCACTCCTCCCTTTCCCTCCTCCTCATGCACAGCTCACCCCGTAATCAGCACCTGGTCCTTGCTTGTGCCCATTCAAGAACGCAACACACAACTGCCTTTGCATCATCAGTGAGTCAGGTCTGCACAAACATGGGTCACAGTGTGCAGTCCCCCCTCTGCACGTGTCAGCATGAACCTGAACCTTGAGACCTCAGCAACTGGAGACCCTCTTCTGTCCCTATCTGTCCCCTCCAAAGTAGACTGATGCCTGCCTGGAAGGGAGCATGCTGTGGCTGAGGGATGGCATGAGCGGATCAGCTGTTACTGATCAACCAGAGCTCTGCAACAGGTCTTCTCTATTGGTAAATACAGCCCCCACTCTGCCAGCTAAAAAGATGACAGACTCCTCTTGTCCAAATTCGTGACCCTATCGTCCTCACTAACCCAGAAGACCTCCTCCTCTCTCCTTGCTGATGTCCATAGCTCTCAAGGGCAGAAGGACAGAGTTCAGGAAAAGGAGAGGTTGTTGGATGACCCTCCGTCCCTCTTTGTGCCTGGCTGCATTTTCCTCCAGACAGCCCCTGGTATCTCTCCAGAGCTAAACACAGCCTGTGGACTAAATTATCCCAGTACAAGTGCTGCTGGGCCACTGCTTGCCCTGGACTTGCTGCTCTCTGAAGTGGGAAGGTGCCAGTTCCTTTCTGAGCCAGCAGCATCCAGCTTACCCTTCAGTGCTTTTGTGAACACCAGTAAATTGTCTAGGACTTCAGCAGAATTCCCATATCTAAACAAAGGGCTAACTAGAGAACCAAGAGTTTATGCAGCTCTAATTTTTGGCTGTGATATAGAAACATTAGACTCTATGATATAATGAGTCAGATTCTCATTTCTGTTAATAACCCACAGCACTGTTCTGGCAGTGTAATTTAGCAATAAATCAAATATGAATTCATTCCCGTTTGGAAGCTCTTCCACCCTGCCAGAATACTGCTAAGAGGTGGGGCCGTAGCATAAATATGAAGCTGGCCTACAGAGTCTTTTTCTACATGTTACCCCTCCAAGGGAGCCATCATCCTTGGGATTCGCTAACAGGGTATGTTTGCTCCATCCCTCCATCTGGCAGGTCATGAAATGTGCTTTGTGAGCCAGAAATATCAGAAAATCACAGAAAAATAAGGATGGAAGCCCTTAGTCTATTCCCAGTGCTGGAAGAGCTAATGAATCATACCTGGAGTATTTCTGAGAGGCATCTGTCTGGCCTATTCTTAAAGATCTCCAGTGACGTAGGGGCCACGTACTCTCCAAGCAATCTACAGTGCAGAGCTCAGCTATCCTTACCACTAATGTCTACCGTTAAGCTTTCTTGCTGATATTTAGGACATGATGTCTAGTCCTAGCTGTTAGGACATGCAAAGTCAATTATTCCCACCCTCTTTGCAGTAGCCTTGCTGGTTTTGAGGAATGCCATCTTGCCCCTCTTGATGTTCTCTTTTTCATATTGAAAAACTGATTATTTCAGGTTTTCCCCCAGAAGTCACATTTTTAGCTCCTGAAATCTGGACAGAAGTGACTGGGAACCCCAAGAATGTATCTGCAGTTGTAAGGATCTGAATGCATTTTTGACATTCCCAGTTGTGCTGTGAAATTCCTGCCCTCCTGCACTTCTTCCTCACTAGCACGTGAAACATACCTTTTTCTGTTGCTGTTGGAAGTGGAGGGGAGAGTTCTGTGAGAGCCAGAATAATGGTCTAGAGTCTGGATTATCCCATTCCAATTAAAATCAATGGAAAAATGCCCACTGACTTTGGCAGAAACTAGACTACAAGCGAAACATGGATCAGGAACCCCTACTGATGTAATGAAGGGATGTGGCTTTCTTCACCCTCAGCTGATGCCAGTGTGCAATATTCTAGCTTGACACCAACCCCATGCCTTTCCCACCACCACGTGCTGGAGCCAGGTGCTGGGACCCAAACTGGGTTGCACTTCTACAGCAAAAATCAAAGAGGCTGCAATCAGCTCTGCTTTATGGGCAGCTCTAGTTGTTAGTATTGCCCTTGGCTGGGCAAAATACAGAGACTCACCAGTCCATTGCAGTTGCTGATGGCGACCTTTGAGTTCAGGTACTGATCCTGCAAGTGGCCTGCATAGTGGCAGTCTTCGTGGAAATCGTGTTGCCAGTCCACGCCATCTCGCTTCCAGTATTCGACAGTGAAGTGCTCAGCCAGGAGGTTGGAGTGCAGTGTCAGGTTGAGGAGGAACTGGGTTCGGTGGGCAGAGACTTTGTAGAAAACCTGTTGCTCAGATGGCTCATAGGGCAAGGAGCCCAGACTGCGCCGAGGACGTTGCTTCAGCTGGCTTCTCACGTCAAAGGTGAGGAAATCCCCGTTTTGGTCCACTTGGATGGGGAACGCAATTTCATAGTGATCGAGACTGGAGAGGAACTCCTCTGGGGAGGGAAAGCAAACATAGGAGGAATGACATTCTGCAAAGAGAGTCAGAGTAAAACACCCAGCGACTTCAGCACGGAGCCAGCTGCGCCTGAGCATAACTGAGCCGCAGCCAGCACAAGGTGGAGGGACAGGGTCCTGACACAGAGGGTCTGCTCTGTCCAGGCTGCAGGACCCTTGAGGTATTCCAAATAGCCTTCAGCATACACAGCCTTGGGGTATCAATAGGCCTTGAGCCTATGGAGCATAATCTTCTTCCTCTGCAGGTGATGGGAGAGAAACACACTGGTCCAAGAGGCCATTCAGGCAGGACACCCAAATTCTGGCTCTGGACCTGGACTATCCCCCATCTCTCCATCTCCACTGGGCAGAGGGACTCAAGGTCATGCAGAGTCACACTCTGTGGTTTGGAGGGTTATTTTAACCTGGACCCTTTCAGTAACAAAGCTAGCAATAAGTTCTCTTCAAAATGAGCCAGAACAAGCCTTGGGGTGACAACATCTCAGGAGAAGACAGTCTTGCTAAGGAACTGTGGGGTTCTTCAGAACATCTACAGCTGCCACGTGGACCTGCTAACTCTGCTTTGATAACTTGCATAATAACAGCACCATACCAGCCTCCCTGATCACAGCAGCATTAGTGCCTTAGGTACTGGGTATCCTCCTAAGAGTCACAAAGACAATGTCCTTGCAATACCCACCTTGCAATCAAAATAAAAAAGAGGGTAATGAGAATTGCCCAGCTGTGCTGAAAAGGCAGCAATAAAAGAAGTCAGACATCCCGATTCCCCAGCCAGGTCTCTATCTTTGACACCATCCTGCCTTCCCAGCTCACCAGCTTGGTGCTCTTTATCATATCAGCCTGGCTTAGCACCTTCTCTTGGGGCACTTGAGTCTTTGAGCCTGTCTCGTACCACTTAGGAAATGTGCTCTGACAAGGTCACTGTCCAAAACGTCTGCCTGCACTCACACGGTAACGCAACACTTTTGGCTGTCAAAGAAATTGGCACTCTGCAACCTCAACAGAAATTTCTCATTTTCCAAGCAAAATGTCACAGGGACTGCCAGATTGGATCTGACTGGAGGTCTAGCTGTCTCTTACAGCCCTCAGTACCAGAGGCTTCAGCAGAGGATGTAAAAAATCATGCACTGGACAGGATAGCTCCCCCCATCACAGGGTGTTCTTCTGAACCCCTCATGGCTGGAGGTTCATGGAGTGGGAGAGGATTTGCCCTCTTTTCACTCTGGAAGATTCTTATTGTGCTTTCTGCATCCTATTTGTAGTTGTTTCCTAAGCAAACAGGAGGGGCCAGGCTGCTCCAGGGTGGCTGCATTTTGCCTGGCTCCACAGCACCCATCTTCAAAGCCTTCTCAGCCATCATAAATTTGGACTCCAAATTACACTTTTACCACATGGCAGCACCGGAAAGTTTCCTTTTCCTCTAGTGTGTTTTCCAGTGTGGGAGCCTGACAGAGTGGTTTCCTTGGCCACCGGTAATGGGGCAGTCCTTCCCACCAGCTGGGTTTAGGGGTTAGCTCCCATCCTTCCAAACCATAAGCACTTCTGGCACCTTTCCCTTGCCTCGACAAGCCAGAAGTAATTATTAGTTTTTTAACTTCCTGTGCTCCAGCTTCTCCTGCATCACACCGCCTCACGTGTGATGCAGCCGGGCAAACAAGAGTGACTATTTGCACTTAAGCAATGACCTCAGGCTTGGAAAAATTTGCTATCGGAAGTGTCTTGTTTTTCTTTTTCCCTCTCTGCAGTCCACGTGGGCTTGCAAAATAGTGAACTGGAAGGAGGTTTGTGCACACAGTGGCTAGAAAGGGCCTGGGACCCTGGGCTGCAGTCTCTGATCCTGACCTGCAAGGTATGTCCAGGAGGAAAAAATAAGTGTTCAGAGTCTGGGGGTGAGGCTGTGTGTGAGAACCTACTTTTGCTGTAGTGCTGGTCATAGTGCATCCTCTCAGGGATGGCACCCTGGAAACTGAGGCACAGGAAGAAAGATCTAAGAGCAGTCCCCTGCATCACATGAGTGTTTTAGGAAGTGATGCTTTAGAGTGGGGATGCCACAAATGGAAAAAATAATGAAGAGAGACTTTCAACACAAGGAAGAAGCCAGTGTCCTCATCCAGTATTACAGGTGGCTCCTTCCTCTCCTCTAAAAATGTAAAATATTAGATTAGGCTCTAAGAGATCAGGATCTCTTTTACTCCTTAACCCTGTATACTCTACCCAACATCACGGATGTTCCCTAATTCCTCATGTGCTCATCCCCATCCCTGCCTTGGTCATGCTCCCCATATTACAGACCATACTAGGAGCTCCCAAAAGCAAAAGCAGCACTGTTTGGCCCTTCCTTTCAGAAAAGCCATCATGTACCCTCTGACCTCTCAGCCACTTCACACTGTATTAATAGATCTTGGCCCAAAACGTGCAGTACTGCATCCACTGTATCACAAGGGTTTGCAATGGTGATAAGCAGCCTGGTGTTTCCAGAGAGCTGTCAAACTGCTTTGGAAGAGATGCTATAAAAAGCCTTTCTCCAGGAAAACCTGCCCATGGCTCTGTGGGACTCTGGGCACCCCTGAAGGACTACAAACCTCCTAGGAGAGGGTATGGGAGAAAGCCGGGAAGCAGGAGGGATGGGGTGTGGGGAGAGGTACCTCATTACCCCATTTTTGGTGGAAAGGGAGCACACATCTACAGGGACAGGGATGGCAGAGGAAGGGAAAGGGCACAGGGGAGGCAGAGGGGTAAGCCGAACAAAAAGAAGAAGAGAGGGAAGGTGAAAATGGAGGAGGGAGGATTTTGTTCCCTCCTTGTATGTTCACCATTGCCTCTCTCCTTACAGAGCTGCTTAAAGGATGAAAAGGAAGCAGATGTTTGCTTGGTCTTGTCACCAGAGCAAAGAGGAGCCCTGGCTGCAGCCCAGACACGATTCCTAAGGGATGGCTGTGGAAAACGCTATGGGATCCCATGGCTTCAGGCTGCCCTGGCATTGTGACAGTCTCACTACATCCTCCAAGGGTCCAGTGGTTTACATGTGAGCTGGGAGCACTGAGATTAGCCTCACCTAACGTTCTATAAAACAGGGAATGTCTAATCTATCCCTACAGTTAAACTAAGGTACTAGCAGAAAATTTCCTTTTGATTAAAAACCATTGAGCAATGGTGAGCATGTGCTGAATTCTTGGTCAATTGTTTCAGCTGCTGTTCCCTGCACTGTTCAAAACTGCAGCCTGAGTGTACCCGTTACATCTGAATCTCGTTACATCTTTGCTGGCTTGAAGAAGCCTTCAATGCTAGGCTGCTATTTCCCACAAAGATAATTACAGCTTATGACTATGATAAGTTAATGGTTTTCCTGCATAAAACAAATACGCTGATCTGAGTCGTGCACACAGGGCATGTGAATCCTGCTCCGTAGCTAACTGGAGCAAGTCACTTGGTCAAAATCAGTGGGTTGTTGAAAACACTGGCCTTTATTCTCCATGCCTCCAACTGCTAAGAGGAGATAACAGCGTTTCACCCTCTTGAAAGGGTGTTGTGAGGATTATGTACTTACTATCTCAGTAGCGTGTTGAAGAGAAGTGTTGAGTAACCTCAGTAGCCTGACGCCAACTGTTCCGGATGCAGGGAGCCTAAAAAAGCGCTCTGACAGCAAGAGAGGCCCATGGGGCAGCCTGACCCTTGGGACTGGACAGGGACTGGGGAAGAGACAGGCTTCAGTCCCCAGCTTGGAGCTCCCTTGGCACCACACTCCCAGCAACATCACAGGCTGAGATTCATCCCCGAGACCTGGTTAGGGGAAGCCAGCATCTAGGAGAGCATAAATGCATTAACTGTAATTTCAGTGAGCCCTTGGGTTTAGATCAAGGTGTATCAGCAAACGGTGCGGGGACTCGTCAGCGAGGGAGGATTTGAGCTGCTGTGAGTCAGGATGGAGGCGATCTGGCAGCAAAGTCCCCATCAGAGCATCACTGCACTGTGAACGCGGTGCTGCAGATGGAGGGAGGTGTGAACTGACGGACGCGGGAGGCCCAGAACAGTCACCCCAGGCATTGCCAGAGACTTTGGCGAAAACGACCAGAAACTGTGTTTGTTTCAGATTCAAGAAAATCTGCCTGTGTAACCTTGCACGTTGCACAGCGCCTGCACAGCATGCAGCTCTGTTTCTGACTGCCTCTCGTTTCACCCAGCACAAGCTGCAGTATGGCAGTGCCCCATGTTTAGCAACGAGTCGGTGCTCAGACGCAGGATGGCATGTGGCTTTCAGTTGCCTTTCTTCCTCCTTCCAGTTCTGCTTCACGTGACAACCCACGGCCATCGTAACTACAGCCTGATGGCGTTGCAGTACTCAACAGCCCGGGTACATCGCCGACTTTGGTCCCGTTGCAATTAATCTGGGCACATGTGGTATTTCAGGATTATGGCTGCGTAAGTAACTGCCAAGGTTTTAACACCTTGCACAGATAAATGTCTAACTTCGGAGGTCTTTTTTTTTACCTCTGGTGCCTGATGGGATGTTCGTATTGCCTCTTAAAGTATGGTCACAGAAGCAAATTAGTATTAAGCAATTTAACTACCCTGTGTTACCTGCCCATGCTGTATTTGTACTCTAGGCTGGGTACAAGGCAGCCCACCTCACTTTCCAGTACCTTCACTCCTAACCTGGAATAAAATAACGTACAAAGGCACAAATCTATGTACAAGAGACCCACATTCTGCTTTCCTTGCAATCACTTGCACACGTGGCTCTGTATTTGAACAGAAGACCATTAGAAACACACAGACATAGAAGACAGGTACAAAGTGCTCATGCCTGAGCAGGTTTGAGCATTTACTAATGGTAGCACTTAGAGAAATGTGTGTGCAAACTAAAACTACTCCTCTAGCAGCACACGTCTGTCCAGATTCAGCTGTGTAGAGTATTTGTATGCTCCAGCAGAGACCTCCATCCCTGCACATGCAGAGGACTGCTTGCAAGCACACCGGCTGGCTGCACACACACAACCCTCCTCGTAACAAAGCCTCTATTCATCCGAGGATGCGCCGCTCCACCCGAGTGGAAGGGGAGCTTCCTCTATTGCTACCACATCTCCTTTGCTTTCTAAGCCTGTACGTGGCTCTCATCCTACACAGACCCTACTGCTCTGAATTCTGCAAAAAGTCAAGGAGCGTAACATCTGAGAGCAAAACACATCCTTCCCTTGGAGGTCAACAGAAAACACCTGCAAATTCAGCAGGAGAAGCTCTGCTGCAGTACAGCAAGCAGAGCAGAGTTCGAGGTGTCTCCACCCACTCCTCAGCACAACATTACCCTAATACCTCCCCCGGGGCCAGCGTTACAGTTTCTGCCAGCAGAGGCGGGTGGATGCAGCTCCCCTTCCCACTGCGATCCTTACCTTGTGACTGGAACGTGTAACCGGGAAAGTTGCACACAGCTGCAGTGAAGATGACAGTCCATGTGAGAAGCCTCCAAGCTATTGCCATGGTTAGCGATGCTTGTCTCAGTGCAGGGAATATTGTGCCAGCTGAAAGGGCGCTGTCCCAACATGTCTCTCCCTCGGCCACCGCTTATGTAGAAACAGGAGTCCTCGGTCCGTCGAGCGCAGGCATCCTCGGCCGCTCCGTGCTCTCCCCAAAGCAGCGAGGCCGATGGTGTCTTTGCAGTGTGCTGTGCCCGGGCCAGCGCAGTGGGGTCAGCATGGGCTAATTCGAACCGCAGGCTCTTGGTGGCATCGCCCCTGCGAAGGAAAGGGTGGGGATGAGTGAACGGGTCAGACGGGCAGAGGGGAAACAAAGGATGGAGGAGACAGACACGAGGGGGAAAATGGTGTGCAGGGTGAACAAGGAAAGCCCGATCTTAGAGAAGGGAAGAGATGGAAAGAAAGAAAAAGGGCAGAAAAGGACAAGAAGCGAATGCAAATGCAATTAACCACATCAGGTCACAGCATTGGAAAGCCACATTATCCTGCTACAGGGACACTGCACACCCAGGTGCTCTCTTAGGGGTGAACTCTGCTCCCAGCACAGCCCCCGCACCACTCTGACAGCAGCAGTAAAGGGCTGGTATATACCTTTTACTTGAGGAAAGGAGCTCAGAATAAATGGGAACCCTTTGTCCTGTGGCAACACCCACAAGGAAGTGCAGACCGAAGAGTGACCTGGTCTCAGTTACCTGATCTCTTAAAGGAGAGCACAAAATAAAAGCATTAGCAGGGTGGTAGTGAGCAGCAACCTATAAATCCTCTCTACTCCAGTTTCCCTGGCTTTAAAATACAATTTAATGACTGTCACTGCACTGAGAGAAGAGCACTTGCTCTCAGTGTATTGGCTAAACCTAAAAAAGTGATTGAAAACAAAGGACCCATTCAGTGAACTCACCCTTACCCTCAGCTCTATCCACAAATGGATCGTGAGATTCCAATTGTATTTGTTATTTAAAATGATTTGCTAATTGCTTCAGTGAAAGATTTTTGGCTTGCAGATAATTTCCACTCAGTCTGAGGCAATTATACAAAACTCACATAGTGCTGGAGAGTTGCATAAAGCCTGCGGTTTTTGTTTCTATCCAGCGATTAGATGACGTATGCAATGAATATGGCACATACCTAAATACTGCCTGGAGAATCCCAAATACCTGAACAACGATACTCTGCTTGAGAACAGCCCCGCAGCAAAATGCAAATGTTCCTGCAAAGGCTACAGCTAAATACCTACTGAAGTCTGACTTCAGACCGGTGATGCAGCTACAACTTGCACAGCAGCAGACAGTGCTGGAGCACAGCAGGGACGGGCAGGACAGATGATCCTGAGCTCCTGGGAAGATAAGGCTTTGCTGGAGATGGGAGGATTGTGCTCTTTGCAAAGGTGTCAATAGCCATGGCATGTGTGTGGTCCTCATCCCAGTAAGAAAACACTTGGAATAACGTCATTAACCCTTGCCTCACTCTGCTCTTGTGTGCTTTAAATAGCAAAGACTAACTACTGGCTAGAGTGCAGGGCAAGAGAGCCAGGTTCCTCCTCAGGTCTGCCACATTTCCCTTCACCTTGTGTCCTCAGGGGAGTCTGCAATTTATTTCTACTTCTGTTTTCCCATCTCTCTATGCAGTCAAAGCTGTTTGTGCTGCAGGGGCTTGGAATAATACCCTTCACATGCCAGAGACTAAATAGGTGAGGTACAAGAAGAAATCAGAGAGATGATTCCTGCCCCAATAACTAATCTAAATAAGTTAATGATTTTTCCCTGCTAGATAGAAACGTTGGGAGGAATAATGATGCATCTTTAAACCACAATTTGGAGTTCCATATTTTAAATGTTAAGATTTTTAACTGTTTATTTACAGTTAAAAAAGGCCAAAGACCACCAGCGTGCCACTTGCCAGGTCGGTTTCTGCAAAGCCCGGATATAACATCCACGGGGGCAGCCTCGAAGACTGCGCATGCTATAAGTAACCATGAGAATAAACTGCCTAAATCTCGTCTCGGGCTGCTCCGCTCACCCATGACAGGTAAAGGGAAGCAGGCAGCGGAGGCAAGAGGGTTGGGCAGGAATTCTTCTGCCCTCTTCCACCATGACATGAGGATGCTGAGATTGGCACTGTGGGTCCATAAGTCAATATCCACCTGGTGAAAGCATCCTCTGTAGTGTCACCCCCCAGCTGTGGTGCAGAGACGGCAGGGCCAGGGCCCCAGCAACACACGGCCAAGTGCCGTGGATGCTGCCAGCTGCTCTGTGCCCACTCCCCGCAGGGCTGCAGGAAGCGAACTGGAAAAGGGAGAAGGCGAAACGAAAGCTGGGCGTGCTGCGGCCCTCTCCTAAGTCAGCATTTTTCAGCATCTATTAAAGCTCGAGATTCCAGCTTTATATCCTGTCACGGCTCCAAGGTCTGCGGACAGAAAGCCGCTCAGCTGAAGTGTATTTTCTCCTGGGCTTCACACTACTATTTTTCTTGTTTTCCAGCTGTTGAACCCGCTTCCTCAAGGCTGTCTTTATTTCCCGTCCTTCCTCCGCCTCTCCGCAACCCTGAGCCGTGGCAGTCGTGACTGGTGCCCTCGTCTCCCCTCTGCCCTTCCCCTTCAGTCCCAGTTCCTCGGCATCCCCTGGAACAGGGGCCGGGAGGGAGCTGCAGGCGCCAAGACCCCGCAGCCCTGACCCTGGGGGAAGGAGGCACGTTTGGAGCAGCACAAGTCAGGAATTACAGCTGCAAAATTCCCGTAAGCTGGGCTGGGGGAAGGGCCCGGCTTCGATTCCTCCCCGCACACAGCAAGGAAAACATGGCCCCTTCCCAGCGGCGCTTCACTTCTGGGACCCCGATGAGCCCGTCTCTTGCAAGAGAAGGACCCGTAACAAGGAGGAGAGAGCTGGAGGAGCGCGGGCTCCACGGCTGCTTCAATACGTATAAAGTTTTCCATAACCTCACTTTTCAGATTTTGCTTTCCGAGTGGCAGCGACCGGCAGGCGCGGACAAGCCCGAGGAGCCCAGGCCCGCATGGGGCAGGGGGGGGGCAGCGGGACGGCGAGGTCTCGCAGGCCGAGACGGAGGGGCCACGGGGAGGCCCGGGGCAGAGGGTGACCTCTCCGGTCTCGTGCCTCCCTCGCTTGGGCCGGTTCCGATTTGCTCCTTCCCGAGGAATTCGTTGTCCTTGGCAGGCGCCCCGCGAGCGGCTGACGCTCCCCGCTCCTCGCGCCAAGGTGGCTTTCGCCGCGTGAACCCGTGGGCTGGGCCGGGCCGCCCGCGTGAGGAGGCGGCAGCGGTGGCGGCGGGGACGAGGGGAGTGGGGGGAACGATGGCACCGGAGCCGGTGGTGGCTTTGAGGTCACCTCTTCCCACACCAAAAACACGCGAGAAGGCAGGGGGGTGGGG